>NW_028319034.1:0-355655 GCF_062004578.1 Staurois parvus | reverse complement strand
GGTTTGGTAGTTGCCAGGAGAACGATACTTGCCTGACTGCATTGTGCCAAGTGTAAAGTTTGGTGGAGGGGGGATTATGGTGTGGGGGTGTTTTTCAGGGGTTGGGCCCCCTAGTTCCAGTGAAGGCAACATTTTGGACAATTTCATGCCCCCAACTTTGTGGGAAGAGTTTGGGGATGGCCCCTTCCTGTTCCAACATGACTGCACACCAGTGCACAAAGCAAGGTCCATAAAGACATGGAGGAGCCAGTTTGGGGTGGAGGAACTTGACTGTCCTGCACAGAGTCCTGACCTCAACCCCATAGAACACCTTTGGGATGAATTAGAGCGGAGACTGCGAGCCAGGCCTCCTCCCCCGACATCAGTGCCTGACCTGACAAATGTTCTTCTGGAAGAATGGTCCAACCTTCCCATAGACACCCTCCTAAACCTTGTGGACGGCCTTCCCAGAAGAGTTGAAGCTGTTATAGCTGCAAAGGGCGGGGCCAACTCAATATTGAACCCTATGGACTAAGACTTGGGGGCCATTAAAGGTCATGTGTGTGGAAAGGGCGGGGCCAACTCAATATTGAACCCTACAGACTAAGACTGGGAGGGCATTAAGGTCATGTGTGTGGAAAGGGCGGGGCCAACTCAATATTGAACCCTACGGACTAAGACTGGGGGGCCATTAAAGGTCATGTACATGGAAAGGGCGGGGCCAACTCAATATTGAACCCTACGGACTAAGACTGGGGGGCCATTAAAGGTCATGTACGTGGAAAGGCCGGCGGCCCAATACTTTTGGCAATATAGTGTATGTCGGGTAGTCTACATTACTGAAGATGAAGTCCCTGGAAGTCCCACAGGGGTCTCGACACCTAGTTATTTTGACCTTTCTGTACTACTACTACCAACTACGACTTTCTTGGGCTCCAACCCTTCTTCCATTTTACACATACAACTAGGAGGATGTAAGTGGATCAAAGTTAGCCTGATAGGTGCTGCCCTGGATTGGAGGGTAAGGGTTAACCTTTTTCCCAGGTCTCTGATTTTGGCGGGAGACTGTTGGACCTGGCCCAATGAGCCCTTTTTTCCATCAGTCCATCATGTCCTCCCTCCCGGACATATTCCCATTTGTGATTTCATTACCATATTCTGGTACAGTGTAACCGCATTACTCATTTCCCTAAAATCATAGATTCCACCTCGTCCATAACATCCAAGTGTACGTCTTATTTCAGATATGATCATTTACAGGTTCATTTATATACTCCCATCTGACTTCCTTAGACCTCAGCGGGAAGTTTTCATATCTTTTTTTACATTCCATTTCTTTTTTACATTCCATTTTATTCCTCCCATTTTTTAGGGATTCGTTGTGCTATTGATATATTTATTTTAAATTGTATGATCTTATGCTGTTTATTTTTCATTCTAATCTCTGCCAGACCCTTATGGTCTGTTATGTTAGTGACACCGTCCCTTTATGAGGGAGGAGCTACAGTGCAGTGACGTCATGCCGCCGGCGGCACCACGTGGGTCCCAGCGGCCATCTTGGATTATCTGGTCAGTATCTGTTTCCTGTACTCTCATGCTTGCTGGATGGAATAAATCTGTATTATCAAGCAGTATCACGCTATTGGGCCTCCTTTCTTTCTGGGGCTCCCTGTGAGCTTCCTACCACCCACAGAGTCACGTCTAGGAGGACTTGATGACGCTCCCGTCTTCCTGCTCCATCATATGTCCAAAGTTTCTTTCGAAGAACTCCAGAGGCATAAGGGTGCACTCTGACCATGTATCAACTAGGCAGTGTACCTTCTGGCCTTCCAACTTGGCTTCCATAACGGGGCTGCTGGCATACAGGTCGTGTTCCTCATGTTTAGGGCGTAGCTTCTGGTGTAACGCGGCAGGACGCCCAGCTACTGCGGCGGTCGGAAGTTTAACGTCGGCTCGGACTTCATCTGCTCTGGGCACTCTCTGGCCGTGTGGCCGTACTGTCGACAAGCCCAACAGAGGGGTCCCCTTTTGACGTGCCCCCGCAGCTGAGTTATCCTGGGTGGAGTGGGGTGCTGGGGTCATTTCCGGAGACCGGGGAGATTCTGTCTTCATCTGGGACACTTCCAGGCGAAGTTCTCTTAATTCTGTCCGCAGGGCCTGGACCACATCCTTTAAGGATTCTGAGTCTTCAGATGCCGACTGACCTCTTGTAGCATCTTGTAGCATGGGTACTACTCACTATTCTCGCCGCCACAGGTATGCACTCCTCCTCTCTCTCCACGCCGGCTAAGTAGATGCTGTAGAATGTCATGTTGGGACCCGTCCGGGTCATCTCTTGCAATTTGTCCTGTAAGATTTGTTGGAGAGCCCCACTATGAACTGGTCTCGTAGTAGCCGGTCCACCTCCCGGAAAGCTCCCATGGCCTCTGGATCTCGCCGCTGTATTTCATTTAGCGTCTCCTGTAGGGCATTGGAGTACTGCATCAGGGTCTCACCCTCTCGCTGTGGTCGGTTGAAGAAGTGGCTCCGCAGCTGCACTACTTTAGCACACCCCCCTTGGGCTCTCTCCAGCAGGGAGAAGATTTTCTCTAGGGTGTCCCTCTCAGATTCGGGCCTTACCATCACTGTCCGTCTGACGTCACCCTCTAGAGCCCCCAATGCAACCTCTGCCCGCAGCTCGGACGTCAGGTTACACATTCTAATCGCACTTCGCACTCTTTCAGCCCAGTCCTGCAACGTCATATTTTTACCGTCAACAGCGCCCCCATGGGTATGTACCCTACTGGTACGGGCAGGGCGGGGGCAAGCTGTATCAGCGGTGTTGGGGCAACTTGGTCTTGCACTGGCGCACCCTGAGCTGGGTCCTGGACCGGTGCCATTGGCGCCGGGGGAAGACCTCCTGCCACAATCCTGTCCATAACGGTCGCTGTATCCTGCCGACTACGCCAAGTTGTACGCCGTGTACCGGGGGGGGGCTCCCCAGGATACAGTGAATGTGTAAGCCGTGTACCGGGGTGGGCTCCCCAGGATACAGTGAAGTCACAAACGAGGAAACAACCCCAACACCAGCTTTTGTCACAACAGAATTTTACTTAGATGTGGCAAATAAACACAACTACAAATGCTGGAACATACAATATATTTACATACACCCAACCCAAAGGCTGAGACCCTTGTGCTGCACAGCACGGCGCCTCCTGATGGATGAAGGTAGAAAGTGTAGTAATTTACCTACTGGGGGGCACAACTGAGCTGCCACACCTTACCTGTTATTACCCTACAGAGCAGGAATCAGTGTATGGGGGGTACGGTATGGGCTAGCCTGCGGTGCAGCACAACAGCTTACAATCTTACACAAATCTACAGTATTCCCCCCCCCATAACTGGTCCTGTAGCACGTGCCTGAGTATTCCTTCTGAGCAAAACGCCAGTCTGGGGTGAGTTTGTAGGATTTTATCAGCTCTCCAATGTGAAATGTCACTTTAAGTTGTGGAGTCCTTCCAATGATCAGCAATAACACGTGTGACCTGACACAGAGACCCTAACTAACTATAGGCCTGGACTCAGTCTCTAGGCGCCAACACTGAAATGAGGTGCGTGCACGATCTTACCGACCCGGGTCTGCTTTTCATCCGCTGGTGACTCTGAACAGAACAAATGTCTCTCCAACAAGCATGCGGTATCGCAGTGTATGTTGCTTTGTTCCTCTGCTCTCATCAGCATTCCTGGCAGCAATCTTCCTTTCTTTGAACAGAATCAGGGTCTTGGACACTATCAGCCTCACTTAGCTGCAGATCTGGTTACTGAGGGATGTTCTCACACCTGGATGCCATCAGATTCTCTGCTCACACGGCTCCTGCATTCACCATCCACAAAACATGGCTGCTGTCTCTCCTCTTCCTGTTCCCTCAACTCTGTGTGAAAACCCCACCTCTTCATGAATATAGAAATATCTATGCAGTCTGAGGCTGTGTTAGGAAAACAGTGGCATCTTGTGGCTAAACCGCAGAATGTAAGTCAAAACATTTAATTTACTGCACACAGTGTTCAAACAATGAGAGCTGTTTCCCCATCTCACAGCTACACTTCCAGTGTCTGCCCCTGTGACCCCCTACACTTCCAGTGTCTGCCCCGTGACCCCCTACACTTCCAGCCTCTGCCCCTGTGACCCCCTACATTTCCAGTGTCTGGCCCTGTGACCCCCTACACTTTCCAGAGTCTGCCCCTGTTACCCCCTACACTTCAGTGTCTGCCCCTGTGACCCCCTACACCTTCAGTGTCTGCCCCGTGACCCCCTACACTTCCAGTCTCTGCCCCTGTGACCCCCTACACTTCCAGTGTCTGCCCCGTGACCCCCTACACTTCCAGCCTCTGCCCCTGTGACCCCCTACATTTCCAGTGTCTGGCCCTGTGACCCCCTACACTTCCAGAGTCTGCCCCTGTTACCCCCTACACTTCAGTGTCTGCCCCTGTGACCCCCTACACCTCCAGTGTCTGCCCCGTGACCCCCTACACTTCCAGCGTCTGCCCCATGACCCCCTACACTTCCAGCCTCTGCCCCTGTGACCCCCTACATTTCCAGTGTCTGGCCCTGTGACCCCCTACACTTCCAGAGTCTGCCCCTGTTACCCCCTACACTTCAGTGTCTGCCCCTGTGACCCCCTACACTTCAGTGTCTGCCCCTGTGACCCCCTACACTTCCAGAGTCTGCCCCTGTGACCCCCTACACTTCAGTGTCTGCCCCTGTGACCCCCTACACTTCAGTGTCTGCCCCTGTGACCCCCTACACTTCCAGAGTCTGCCCCTGTGATCCCCTACACCTCCAGTGTCTGCCCCTGTGACCCCCTACCCCTCCAGCGTTTGCCCCTGTGAACCCCTACACCTTCAGCGTCTGCCCCTGTGACCCCCTACACTTCCAGCGTCTGCCCCGTGACCCCCTACACTTCCAGCCTCTGCCCCTGTGACCCCCTACATTTCCAGTGTCTGGCCCTGTGACCCCCTACACTTCCAGAGTCTGCCCCTGTGACCCCCTACACTTCAGTGTCTGCCCCTGTGACCCCCTACACTTCCAGAGTCTGCCCCTGTGACCCCCTACCCCTCCAGTGTCTGCCCCTGTGACCCCCTACACCGCCAGTGTCTGCCCCTGTGACCCCCTACCCCTCCAGTGTCTGCCCCTGTGACCCCCTACACCTCCAGTGTCTGCCCCTGTGACCCCCTACACTTCAGTGTCTGCCCCTGTGACCCCCTACACTTCCAGAGTCTGCCCCTGTGACCCCCTACCCCTCCAGCGTCTGCCCCTGTGACCCCCTACCCCTCCAGTGTCTGCCCCTGTGACCCCCTACCCCTCCAGTGTCTGCCCCTGTGACCCCCTACCCCTCCAGTGTTTGCCCCTGTGAACCCCTACACCTTCAGTGTCCGCCTCTGTTACCCCCAACTCTTCCAGTGTCTGCCCCTGTGGCCCCCTACACTTCCAGAGTCTGCCTCTGTGATCCCCTACACCTCCAGTGTCTGCCCCTGTGACCCCCTACACTTCCAGAGTCTGCCCCTGTGACCCCCTACACCTCCAGTGTCTGCCCCTGTGACCCCCTACACCTCCAGTGTCTGCCCTGTGACCCCCTACACCTCCAGTGTCTGCCCTGTGACCCCCTACACCTCCAGTGTCTGCCCTGTGACCCCCTACACCTCCAGTGTCTGCCCCTGTGACCCCCTACACCTCCAGTGTCTGCCCCTGTGACCCCCTACACCTCCAGTGTCTGCCCTGTGACCCCCTACACCTTCAGTGTCCGCCTCTGTTACCCCCAACTCTTCCAGTGTCTGCCCCTGTGGCCCCCTACACCTCCAGTGTCTGCCCCTGTGACCCCCTACACTTCCAGAGTCTGCCCCTGTGACCCCCTACCCCTCCAGCGTCTGCCCCTGTGACCCCCTACCCCTCCAGTGTCTGCCCCTGTGACCCCCTACCCCTCCAGTGTCTGCCCCTGTGACCCCCTACCCCTCCAGTGTCTGCCCCCTACCCCTGTGACCCCCTACCCCTCCAATGTCCCCCTACACTTCCAGAGTCTGCCCCTGTGACCCCCTACCCCTCCAGCGTCTGCCCCTGTGACCCCCTACCCCTCCAGTGTCTGCCCCTGTGACCCCCTACCCCTCCAGTGTGACCTCCAGTGTCTGCCCTGTGACCCCCTACACCTCCAGTGTCTGCCCCTGTGACCTCCTACACCTCCAGAGTCTGCCCCTGTGACCCCCTACACCTCCAGTGTCTGCCCTGTGACCCCCTACACCTCCAGTGATTCCTGTATACTCCACAGACCTCTGAGCTCCTGTCACTGTGTATCTGGTAACCTTTTTGACTATGCCCAGCAGCTGTAGGACTACAAGTCCCAGCATTGCTCCTCAGTGTTTTTAGGACTACAAGTCCCAGCATTGCTCCCCAGTGTTTTTAGGACTACAAGTACCAGCAATGCTCTCCAGTGTCTGTAGGACTACAAGTCGCATCATTGCTCCCAAGTGTCTGTAGGACTACAAGTTCCAGCATTGCTTTCCAGTGTTGTAGGACTACAAGTCCCAGCATTGCTCCCCTATGTCCGTAGGACTACAAGTCCCAGCATTGCTCCTCAGTGTTTTTAGGACTACAAGTCCCAGCATTGCTCCCCAGTGTTTTTAGGACTACAAGTCCCAGCATTGCTCCCCAGTGTCTGTAGGACTTCAAGTACCAGCAATGCTCTCCAGTGTCTGTAGGACTACAAGTCGCATCATTGCTCCCAAGTGTTTGTAGGACTACAAGTTCCAGCATTGCTTTCCAGTGTTTGTAGGACTACAAGTCCCATCATTGCCCCCCAGTGTTTGTAGGACTACAAGTCCCAGCATTGCTCCCCAGTGTCTGTAGGACTACAAGTCCCAGCATTGCTCTCCAGTGTCTGTAGGACTACAAGTCCCAGCATTGCTCCCCAGTGTCTGTAGGACTACAAGTCCCAGCATTGCTCCCCAGGGTTTGTAGGACTACAAGTCCCAGCACTGCTCCCCGGTGTCTGTAGGACTACAAGTCCCATCATTGCTCTCCGGTGTCTGTAGGCCTACAAGTCCCAGCATTGCTCCCCGGTGTCTGTAGGACTACAAGTCCCAGCATTGCTGCCCGGTGTCTGTAGGACTACAAGTCCCAGCATTGCTGCCCGGTGTCTGTAGGACAAGCATTGGTGGAATCGCATGGTGTGTATTGGTTGTCTTGCCCATCAGCAGAGTGGGGGGGGGGGGGGAGTCCCGGTGGCTTGGAAAGGGTTACTTCTGGATGACAGGAGATGTGGGAAGGAAATGCTGAGCAGAGTCTTCCTTGATAAGAGGGGGGGGGGGCATGGGACCCCTTCCCCCCCCCCCCACAGCCCCACCCCCCTCACAGAGTCAGGGACTGAGTAACCTCCCCATTCATTATAAGAACCTTCAGTACATCCTCCATGCAGCCAGAGAGAAGGTCCTTCATCTCCAGGTAATCAGATCCCGGGGGAGGGGGACCCCATGGGGACCACATAGAGGCACCATAGAGACCCCATAGAGGCCCCATAAATACCCCATAGAGACCCCATAGAAACCCCATAGAGACCCCATAAAGACCCCATAAAGGCCCCATTGAGACTCCATAGAGACCCCATAGAGACCCCATAGAAGCCCCATAGAGACCCCATAAATACCCCATAGAGGCCCCATAGAGACCCTATAGAGGCCCCATAGAGACCCCATGAATACCCCATAGAGACCCCGTAGATGGTGGGAGAGATCCAAAGTCATGGGGGGGGGGGGCTCATCCCGGGATGGTGGGAGAGATCCAATCACAGTCATGGGGGGGCTCATCCCGGGATGGCGGGAGAGATCCAATCACAGTCATGGGGGGCTCATCCCGGGATGGTGGGAGAGATCCAATCACAGTCATGGGGGGGCTCATCCCAGGATGGTGGGAGAGATCCAATCACAGTCATGGGGGGGCTCATCCCGGGATGGTGGGAGAGATCCAATCACAGTCATGGGGGGCTCATCCCGGGAAGGTGGGAGAGATCCAATCACAGTCATGGGGGGGCTCATCCCGGGATGGTGGGAGAGATCCAATCACAGTCATGGGGGGGCTCATCCCGGGATGGTGGGAGAGATCCAATCACAGTCATGGGGGGGCTCATCCCGGGAAGGTGGGAGAGATCCAATCACAGTCATGGGGGGGCTCATCCCGGGATGGTGGAAGAGATCCAATCACAGTCATGGGGGGCTCATCCCAGGATGGTGGGAGAGATCCAATCACAGTCATGGGGGGCTCATCCCGGGATGGTGGGAGAGATCCAATCACAGTCATGGGGGGGGGGGGGCTCAGCCCGGGATGGTGGAAGAGATCCAATCACAGTCATGGGGGGCTCATCCTGGGATTGTGGGAGAGATCCAATCACAGTCATGGGGGCTCATCCTGGGATTGTGGGAGATATCCAATCACAGTCATGGGGGGCCTCATCCCGGGATGGCGGGAGAGATCCAATCACAGTCATGGGGGGGCTCATCCCGGGATGGTTGAAGAGATCCAATCACAGTCATGGGGGGCTCATCCCGGAATGGTGGGAGAGATCCAATCACAGTTATGGGGGGGCTCATCCCGGGATGGTGGGAGAGATCCAATCACAGTCATGGGGGGGCTCATCCCGGGATGGTGGGAACGATCCAATCACAGTCATGGGGGGGCTCATCCCGGGATGGCGGGAGAGATCCAATCACAGTCATGGGGGGGCTAATCCCGGGATGGTGGGAGAGATCCAATCACAGTCATGGGGGGCTCATCCCGGAATGGTGGAAGAGATCCAATCACAGTCATGGGGGGGCTCATCCTGGGCTGGTGGGAGAGATCCAATCACAGTCATGGGGGGGGCTCATCCCGGGATGGTGGGAGAGATCCAATCACAGTCATGGGGGGCTCATCCTGGGATGGTGGAAGAGATCCAATCAGAGTCATGGTGGGGGCTCATCCCGGGATGGTGGGAGAGATCCAATCATAGTCATGGGGGGGCTCATCCCGGGATGGTGGGAGAGATCCAATCACAGTCATGGGGGGCTCATCCTGGGATGGTGGAAGAGATCCAATCAGAGTCATGGGGGGCTCATCCCGGGATGGTGGGAGAGATCCATTCAGTCATGGGGGGGCTCATCCTGGGATGGTTTGAGAGATCCAATCACAGTCATGGGGGGGCTCATCCCGGGCTGGTGGGAGAGATCCAATCACAGTCATGGGGGGGGCTCATCCCGGGATGGTGGGAGAGATCCAATCACAGTCATGGGGGGGGGGCTCACCCTGGGCTGGTGGGCGAAATCCAATCACAGTCATGGGGGGCTCATCCCGGGATGGTGGGAGAGATCCAATCAGAGTCATGTGGGGGGGGCTCATCTCGGGATGGTGGGAGAGATCCAATCACAGTCATGGGGGGCTCATCCCGAGATGGTGAGAGAGATCCAATCACAGTCATGGGGGGGCTCATCCCGGGATGGTGGAAGAGATCCAATCACAGTCATGGGGGGGCTCATCCCAGGATGGTGGAAGAGATCCAATCACAGTCATGGGGGGCTCATCCCGAGATGGTGAGAGAGATCCAATCACAGTCATGGGGGGGCTCATCCCGGGATGGTAGGAGAGATCCAATCACAGTCATGGGGGGGCTCATCCCGGGATAGTGGAAGAGATCCAATCACAGTCATGGGGGGCTCATCCCGGGATGGTGGGAGAGATCCAATCACAGTCATGGGGGGGGGCTCATCGCGTGATAGTGGGAGAGATCCAATCACAGTCATGGGGGGCTCATCCCGGGATGGTGGGAGAGATCCAATCACAGTCATGGGGGGGGGCTCATCCCGGGATGGTGGGAGAGATCCAATCACAGTCATGGGGGGGGGCTCATCCCGGGATGGTGGGAGAGATCCAATCACAGTCATGGGGGGGCTCATCCCGGAATGGTGGGAGAGATCCAATCACAGTCATGGGGGGGGGCTCATCCAGGGATGGTGGGAGAGATCCAATCACAATCATGGGGGGTTCATCCCGGGATGGTGGAAGAGATCCAATCACAGTCATGGGGGGCTCATCCCGGGATGGTGGGAGAGATCCAATCAGAGTCATGTGGGGGGGGCTCATCTCGGGATGGTGGGAGAGATCCAATCACAGTCATGGGGGGCTCATCCCGAGATGGTGAGAGAGATCCAATCACAGTCATGGGGGGGCTCATCCCGGGATGGTGGAAGAGATCCAATCACAGTCATGGGGGGGCTCATCCCAGGATGGTGGAAGAGATCCAATCACAGTCATGGGGGGCTCATCCCGAGATGGTGAGAGAGATCCAATCACAGTCATGGGGGGGCTCATCCCGGGATGGTAGGAGAGATCCAATCACAGTCATGGGGGGGCTCATCCCGGGATAGTGGAAGAGATCCAATCACAGTCATGGGGGGCTCATCCCGGGATGGTAGGAGAGATCCAATCACAGTCATGGGGGGCTCATCCCAGGATGGCGGAAGAGATCCAATCACAGTCATGGGGGGGCTCATCCCGGGAAGGCGGGAGAGATCCAATCACAGTCATGGGGGGGCTCATCCCGGGATGGCGGGAGAGATCCAATCACAGTCATGGGGGGGCCTCATCCCGGGATGGCGGGAGAGATCCAATCACAGTCATGGGGGGGGGACTCATCCCGGGATGGAGGGCGAGATCCAATCACAGTCATGGGGGGGCTCATCCCGGGATGGTGGGCGAGATTCAATCACAGTCATGGGGGGGCTCATCCGGGGATGGTGGGAGAGATCCAATCACAGTCATGGGGGGGGGGACTCATCCCGGGATGTGGGAGAGATCCAATCACAGTCATGGGGGCTCATCCCGGGATGGTGGGAGAGATCCAATCACAGTCATGGGGGGGGGGCTCATCGCGTGATAGTGGGAGAGATCCAATCACAGTCATGGGGGGCTCATCCCGGGATGGTGGGAGAGATCCAATCACAGTCATGGGGGGGGGCTCATCCCGGGATGGTGGGAGAGATCCAATCACAGTCATGGGGGGGGGCTCATCCCGGGATGGTGGGAGAGATCCAATCACAGTCATGGGGGGGCTCATCCCGGAATGGTGGGAGAGATCCAATCACAGTCATGGGGGGGGGGCTCATCCAGGGATGGTGGGAGAGATCCAATCACAATCATGGGGGGTTCATCCAGGGATGGTGGGAGAGATCCAATCACGATCATGGGGGGCTCATTCCGGGATGGTGGGAGAGATCCAATCACAGTCATGGGGGGGCTCATCCCGGGATGGTGGGAGAGATCCAATCACAGTCATGGGGGGCTCATCCTGGGATGGTGGAAGAGATCCAATCACAGTCATGGGGGGTTCATCCCGGGATGGTGGGCCAGTGACACCATTGATACATAATGCATATGACACAGTAACAGATCAGTATAGCAGGGACCTATTGCTGGCCACAGTCAGCCAGTAACAGATCAGTATAGCAGGGACCTATTGCTGGCCACAGTCAGTCAGTAACAGATCAGTATAGCAGGGACCTATTGCTGGCCACAGTCAGTCAGTAACAGACCAGTATAGCAGGGACCTATTGCTGGCCACAGTTCTCCAGTAACAGATCAGTATAGCAGGGACCTATTGCTGGCCACAGTCAGCCAGTAACAGATCAGTATAGCAGTGACCTATTGCTGGCCACAGTCAGTCAGTAACAGATCAGTATAGCAGGGACCTATTGCTGGCCACAGTTCTCCAGTAACAGATCAGTATAGCAGTGACATATTGCTGGCCACAGTCAGCCAGTAACAGATCAGTATAGCAGTGACCTATTGCTGGCCACAGTCAGCCAGTAACAGATCAGTATAGCAGTGACCTATTGCTGGCCACAGTCAGCCAGTAACAGACCAGTATAGCAGGAACCTATTGCTGGCCACAGTCAGTAAGTAACAGATCAGTATAGCAGGGACCTATTGCTGGCCACAGTCAGTAAGTAACAGATCAGTATAGCAGGGACCTATTGCTGGCCACAGTCAGCCAGTAGCAGATCAGTATAGCAGTGACCTTTTGCTGGCCACAGTCAGTCAGTAACAGATCAGTATAGCAGGGACCAATTGCTGGCCAATGAATTGATGACAGACCCCCTTCAGGTGATTACAGGGGTCGGGTATCTCTGGTCTCTATGGCTTCTAAGGGACATGATAATGTCTGACACCAATCAGGACATAGCTGTCTGTGGTGCTGCATGTCACCCCTCTCAGGGCATGAATTGTATATACCGTATACTGTGCTGGGAGGTTATTCACCTTCACACCTGAGAGTGAAACCAATCTAAATGCCTAAGCACAATTATGTACCGGTGGCCTGTGTTAGTAAAACCGTCCGTATCATCATGACTACTTCGTACATCCAGGTGGATTATACCGCGTTGTTTTCAGGACAAATTGGGCTTTCATTGGGTGGTAAATGGGAATGGATATGTCCTGATTTTTTTATTATCAAATGAAAACTGGGCCAAAATAGTAAAAAAATAATAATTTTTTAAAATGTAACTTTGTGTTTCTTGTTACCACCATAACCGACCACCAGAGAACAACCCGAAATACATTCTCCAGCTCTTTACAATCGCAGCGATACCATGTACAGTGGGGCAAAAAAGTCTTTAGTCGCCACCAATTGTGCAAGTTCTCCCACTTACAGAGATGAGGGAGGCCTGTAATTGGCATCATAGGGAGACCTCAACTATGAGAGACAAAATGAGGAAACAAATCCAGACAATCTCATTGGCTGATCTGGAAAGAATTTATTTGCAAATTATGGTGGAAAATAAGTATTTGGTCACCTACAACAAGCAAGATTTCTGGCTCTCACAGACCTGGACCTTCTTCTTTAAGAGGCTCCTCTGTCCTGCACTCATTACCTGTATCAATGGCACCTGTTTGAACTTGTTATCAGTATAAAAGACACCTGTCCACAACCTCAAACAGTCACACTCCAAACTCCACTATGGTGAAGACCAAAGAGCTGGCGAAGGACACCAGAAACAAAATTGTAGACCTGCACCAGGCTGGGAAGACTGAATCTGCAATAGGCAAGCAGCTTGGTGTGAACAAATCAACTGTGGGAGCAATAATTAGAAAATGGAAGACATACAAGACCACTGATAATCTCCCTCCATCTGGGGCTCCACGCAAGATCTCACCCCGTGGGGTCAAAATGATCACAAGAACGGTGAGCAGAAATCCCAGGACCACACGCATAGATTATATTGGAATAGAATATAAAGAAATAGAATAAAATAGAAAAGAATAAAATACAATCAAATTGAAAATAAAATAAAATAAAGAAATAGAATAGAAAAGAATAGAAAAAATAGAATAGAACAGAAAAGGACGAATATAGCCGTCTTCTGAAATTTGAATTTTAAATTTTGAATTCTAATTCAAATTGATTTGAAACTAACCAATATACAAAAGGAATCTGAATATATGAAACAAATTCTGAAAACGAATCCTTCCAACATAACGAATACATGGAAATGAAATGATGAACGTATGGAATTAATGGGAACGAAGCGAATGTTCCGTCGTGCTCGTCTCTAATCAGAAAGGAACTTCTCTGGCCCATTACAGGATTACATTGGATTTTTGTTGGGTTTTTGGCCTTCCTCCGTGGAATAAGGTTCAGGCCAGCCAAGTGTTTTGGACGGGAGTCTTTTTTTTCCAACCATATGCCGTTCCCTCTTCACAGGCGATGTCTACAGACTACCAAGATTTGACCTACCTCCACAAGGCTTCCGAAGAAAGAACATGTAAGTATGTGGATCCAGAGGAAGAAGACTTCCCTACAGAGCTGGAGGTGGAAAGAGGAAGGCAGTTGGGTTCCTATGAGCTGACATGTCTGATGAGGTATAGATTGGTCTGGTCTTGTAAATGGCAGGTTTGGGGAAGTCTACATACAGATAGATAGGCAACCAGCATCAGTCAAGTATTTGTTGGACCATGCAGAGGGTCACCATGGTAGATTAGGAAGCTCTCCTGATATAACCATGTGCTGATTGTCCCAGTTCCAGTGAGAAGGATTTGCCATGGCCCCAAACTCCTGCAATAGAGGGAACAGTAGGCCAATGTCTTGGTGTCAACTGCCCTCCTTTGGGACATGTGCCCATCCTACCACTGATTGCCGGAGTGCTGCTCCATCTTCTAGTCCAGGATTCTCCAAAATATGGCCCTCCAGGTGTTGAGGAACTGCAAGTCCCATGAGGCATTGCAAGACTCTTACATCCACATTCAAGACTCCTAGAGGCAGAGGCATGATGGGACTTGTAGTACTTCAACAGCTGGAGGGCCATAGTTTGGAGACCCCTGTTCTAGTCTCTTGACTGGAAGATGGTTTGTCAATAAATGGTCTACTGTTCCAACTGAATGTTTCAACTGGCCTTGTGAACGTTCTAAACATATCATTGGCCGGGTCTGGTTTTGTAGCACCACGGCTCATCCGATGGATATAGTTTGACTCAGTTGGTGTGAATGTTCTGATGTTTTGGTCAGTAGAAGTTGGACTCATTTTGTCAGGGCACTATGGACAGGTCCATGAACATCAAAAAGATTTAATACCTGTTCAGTCATTGTTCTAGTAAACGGATTACTGATTGGTCTGGTCCCAACAGGAATGTAAGACACATCCCACTGGTAGCCCATTGGCTTAGAATGTGTTTTCCATTCACTGATAATACATTTGGATTGTGGCAATCTTCATTATCGGACTTGTTTGTTGTACCTTGGGTTATGTTCAGTAGACCAGGTCCGGGAGCTCATAGAGTTTGTGTGGATGAGAGTCGGAGCCGGTCTCCCTAGTGGTGAACATCTCTAGTCCATCTCTAGTATTCTTCTCTTCAACCTGAGCAACCATACAACATGGGACCCAATGGTGGAAAGGTTATTCCCTTTTCTTTATGAAGTGGCCATTTAGTCGAACTTTAGCTTTGAAGATATTTTTCGGCATCCCTGAGTGCAGTCCTGTACACTTATGATACTCAGTCCTGTTGAGGTTCTAACTGATTGTGGATTGGTTTGGTTCCAACGCCTTCTCCTTTCTATTTCCTCACTTAGACACCAAGATGAACCTCTGGCTTCCCCAGCCATCTTCACGTGTCCTGTGTGCTCTGTGCTCTGTCTGCGCAGTTCTCCTTTCCATCATCATCATCCTCATCATCTCCTTCAGATGTAAGTAGGTACTTAGTACATTCTGGTATACAATGCAGTCCATGACCATGTATCATACCTACTCCAGGGTCAAACCCAGATGGCCCTGTAGACTCCTTGATGACCTCATGACTTGTTTTTGATTGACCAACCTCCAAACCTCCCAGCCCTACCCAATGTTCTACAATGCCTGGCTTTGGTCTCCTCTTATTATCTGTCTATTTATTCATATATGTTGGGTCTGGGCTCAGAGGTTTGGACAACGATCCGTCCAAAAGCCACTTCACCGATAACAGGAACTCACTTACCCTCAGTCATCAATCCTCCGGGTGGGCTCCTTTGGTATCGACCTAAACACAGACCCGAGGATTTCATACCCACAGTGCAATGTTATTAGCAGTTTGGGTTTGTGAAAACCAGAATTCAATAATTGTCTAGGGAAAGGCCAGAGAAATCCCAGGAATGGCGGAAATGTTCACCTGCTGTCAGTGGACGCCAATCACATTCTGCTGAGGTATCAACACTTGTAGCATGCTGGTGACTCAATACAAAAGCAACGCTGCCATGTTAGGGAACCGTTCATGCTTTTTGCTGCATGCAGTAATAAAATCTACCATAAAGTAGAACGGCGGACAGGCCTTGGACATCCAGAGCTTTACATATTCTTAAAGTGACCATGTACCCTCAGGCTCATTGGTAAAATAAAGCCCCTCCTGTCACAGAAGAGGCAGCATACTTCCCTTCCCAGTGGCCCGTGTTTGCCGAGTCCACCACTTTGTGCTCCCCAACAGCTACCCTTACCGCACGAGGAGGTTTCATATTCATTTCAGCTGCTAAGCTCCCCCTCCCAGCAGTGACTTAGTAGCTCAGCTACCCATGCTCCCCCTCTCAGCAATGACTCAGCATCTCAGCTCCGCCTCCCAGCAGTGACTCAGTAACTCACCTCCCATGCTGTATCCTCCAAGCAGTGACTAAGAAGCTGGGCTCACCAGTTCCCCCTGCTCCCCCTTCCAGCAATGACTCAGCAGCTCAGCTCACTATTTTCCCCCTCCCAGCACTAACCTAGCAGCTTAGTTTCACCTGCTCCCCCTCCCAGCAGTTACTCAGCAGCTCAGCTCCTCCTGCTCCCCCTCTCAGCACTAACTTGGCTCTCCCTGTCCCCCCCCCCAAGCTGTGACTCAGCAGCTCAGCCCCCCCCAACTTTCCAGTAGCAACTTTGCTCCCCCTTCCAAGCAATACTTGGACTTTAATGTCTTTTCTGCTTCTCTTTTGAGGACAAATTGCTTTACAGTCCTCCAGACAGCAGATCTGGGAGGCAAAGACCTCGGAACCTACATCATCTCCAGACAGCAGATCTGGGAGGCGAAGACCTCGGAACCTACATCGTCTTCAGACAGCAGATCTGGGAGGCAAAGACCTCGGAACCTACATTGTCTTCAGACAGCAGATCTGGGAGGCGAAGACCTCGGAACCTACATCGTCTTCAGACAGCAGATCTGGGAGGCAAAGACCTCGGAATCTACACCGTCTCCAGACAGCAGATCTGGGAGGCAAAGACCTTGGAACCTACATTCTCCCCAGGCAACAGATCTAGAATACAATGACCCCTGGACCCCCCCCTCCCCAAATCAGAAGGCTAAGGAGGCATGAACCTCTGGATTTACATTTATCCCCAGGCAGCAGACCTAGAAGGCAAAGACATTCTACCACTACATTCTGCTCAGGCAAAGCCTAGCAGGCTAAGAATCCTTCTAGAAGGCATCCTCAAATAATTATCCTCTTCCCCAGCCCACTTCACTGGCAAAAAGCTCTCAGTGATTGGCCGAGGCATCATATTTATTCATAACCCCTTACATTGTATCTTCTCTCTCTACCTACTGGAGAATACTCAAGAGTAGCAGACTGACTGATGCAAACAATGTCCTTCAGCTTAGAGGAACTCTCTGAACTCAGATAACAAAAAGAAACAGAGCTCAGTCTGGTTACTGCCTGGCCTTCAACACTACATTACCCCGAGGGACCTTCCAGTCTATGGCAGGGTCCCTACACTTCTCTGCTGTCAGGAGGTGAATGCTCAAAATCTACAGCTGGGAACTTCATAAATGATTGGACAAATGTTCATTTAGTGGTGGAATAGGTGCAGTGTCATGTACACGTCTTGATTAGCCATATCTTCTTAACATCGTCTTTCAAATCTGATATGTTGTGGATTTTTGCCCCACAGGCACGGGTGAGAAGCCTCCTGACTGCACCCTTGAGTATAAGGTCAGGAACCTCAGTGAGAGCATGAACTCCAGTGTGGCTCAACTGATCCAGGGTGGTGAGTGCCTCATAGATAGACTCTTCTATAACTTGTCTGTGACTCATCGACCTCCAAATCTTCCACTGATCTACAATGTTCTGCTTTAGTTTCTTCTTCTTATCTCTGTAGATGAGAGTGATGGTGACTTAGAAATAACTTCTTCTAATCTTCTGTCCTACAGGAAGCAAGATAACCGAGAAATTACAGCAGCTGCATGACAATGTGAAAGCTATCCAGGCAGACACTTCAATAAGTAAAGTTCTGTTCTGAGTGGAGGGAGTGGGCAGTAAGGGTGGAACATACAGTTAGTGATGAGTACGGGAGGGAGAACGTGGTCTTTGGTGGTTCTCCATAAAATGGATGAATAATGATGAGTATGAGAGGGGGGGCATGATGTTTGGTGGTTTTCCATTAAGTGGATGGATAATGATGAGTACGAAAGGGTGGACCTGATGTTTGGTGGTTCTCCACAAAGTGAATAGATAATGATGAGTATGAGAGGGAGGACCTGGTGTTTGGTGGTTCTCCACAAAGTGAATAGATAATGATGAGTATGAGAGGGAGGACCTGGTGTTTGGTGGTTCTCCACAAAGTGAATAGATAATGATGAGTATGAGAAGGAGGACCTGGTGTTTGGTGGTTCTCCACAAAGTGAATAGATAATGATGAGTATGAGAGGGAGGACCTGGTGTTTGGTGGTTCTCCACAAAGTGAATAGATAATGATGAGTATGAGAGGGAGGACCTGGTGTTTGGTGGTTCTCCACAAAGTGAATAGATAATGATGAGTATGAGAGGGAGGACCTGGTGTTTGGTGGTTCTCCACAAAGTGAATAGATAATGATGAGTATGAGAAGGAGGATGTGGTGTTTGGTGGTTTTCAATAAAGTGGATGGATAATGATGAATATGGGAGGTAGGACGTGGTGTTTGGTGGTTCTCTATGAAGTGGACGGATAATGAAGAAGAAGAGACAGAGGATGTGGTGTTTGGTAGTTCTCCATAAAGTGTATAGAAAATAATGCGTAAGAGAGGGTAGACATGGTGTTTGGCAGTTTTCCATAAAGTGGATGGATAATGATGAGTATGAGAAGGTGGACATGGTGTTTGGCAGTTTTCCATAAAGTGGATGGATAATGATGAGTATGAGAAGGTGGACATGGTGTTTGGCAGTTTTCCATAAAGTGGATGGATAATGATGAGTACGAGAGGGTGGATGTGGTGTTCGGTAGTTCTCCATTAACTGGATGGATAATGATGAGAGATTACGTGATGTTTGGTGGGGCCCCAGAAAGTGGTTGGACAATGAGTGTTCCTGAGTAACTAGGTGAGGCTGGTAAAGATGGCGGATGTCAGTAGTTGTGTGATGGGGAGGGTTATTAAAGTGATCCTGTTACAAACTTGAGCAATTAAAACTCAGAAGAGGTAGAGGCCACCTGCAGTCAAAACCATAAGGAGATCTGTGGACATAATCAGCAAAAAGTTACATGCAAATCTGAAATAAAATTTTATTTTGACCTCCCGGCTGCCAAACTCTAAGCCACCATATTGCTCATTGAGTCTATCCATTATAGGAAAGGACCAATCAGGAGCTCAGTAGGTGGAGAAAGACAAGACTAGGTATGAGTTCCGGAAAGGTGGATGTTTTCTGGTGACAGATTTATCTTAAACCCTAACTCAGCTTTCACTTTACAGAGAAACTCCTACATAGACATTTAACTGTCCAGCCCCTCCCCCCCCCCAAGCCTCCCCTTTAAAGAAAAAAGGATAAGCAGATCCTGCAATGTAAATGCATTCCAGGAGCATCAAAACAAAAGGGGTTTAAATTCTTACAGTTGGCATTCTTTATAAAGCAGTCACAGCCTGAGTAGAAAAGCCTGTCCCCTGCCAGCATGCTGTAGAAAAGGAGCCCTGCTCTCTCTGTGGAAACAGTAGTCTCTCTGCAGAGGTCTTACATGCCCCCCATGCAGAGATGGAATTAGAACTCTACAATCAGCAAAGCTCAAGCTCCCTGCTGATTTGCAGAGATATAGGATTGACCCAGCAGGGAGAGTATTGGACCTCTGCAGGGTGACCACTGCTTCCACACAGAGAGCAAGGGTCCTTCTCTGCAGCATTCTGGCAGGAAACAGGCTTTGCTACCCAGGCTGATTCTTCTTCCTAAAAAGACTGACCAGTCTAGAAATGAGAATAGTACGTTGGGATAATATTGACCCCTTGAGTTGATAACTGAAGGAGGATTTGAAGTTGGGTGGAAAGCAGTGGTGCTGCCAAAGTAAGGAGAATAGTTAGGATGAGAGGTGACATGGAATGTTGGTAGAGGGTGAGGGAAGGAAGTCAGGAGAGAACGATCTTCTAATGCTCAGTGTTGGTGGATGTGATGGTGGGGTGCTATTGGTGTTCAGTGTGGTCAAAGTAAACCGTTCCTCTTTTCTGAGTATCTGAAACTCAAAGTTCTGCCATAGAGCAGTCACCACATAGAACCCTCTGCTACCTCTCCAGTCCAGATATCCTTCTCTTTGATCCCTATGGGATTGCCTTCACCCAGCATTGGAGAACTCAACATAGTGTAGCACTACCCCCTTAGGAGCCGCTAGAGATTTGGGTCCCCTTATAGTCCTGCACAGCCAGGCAACACACATTTTGACATAGACTTGCATCTAGGAGTCAGTGACCAGCCCTTGGGCTTTGTTTTTGTGATTTTATTAGGGGATTGTAACTTGATTGGGGTAAGGGCTGTACGGGATGCCCAAAGGACCTGTAACTGAGGACAATCTTCCTGAAATATGTACAAGTCTTTACAAAAAATCCTCTTCTTCGAAAGCTAGCCAGCATCCCCTGTTGTACCACCCCAGACCCTAGATTCTCCTAATCCAGCTATTCTGGGTGAATCCCTGACCCTGTGCCTGTCACTTTAAATTTAAGACAGTCCCGGGTAGTTGCTAATCTGGTGCTCCTTCCCCTATCTGGACCAGGGGGTGCAAGTCTACTCACTCAGCCTTTCTCCTGTGTTGCTGGTGGGTTGGTGGCTGCTACTAGGCCTTCTAGCTGGGCCGCTCCTTCCCTGCCACACAGATAATCCTCCCTAAAAGGGCCAGTGAAGTCCCAAGCTTTCCTCCTTCCAAGGTCCTCCTGCCTGGGGGTGAGCCTCTGTCCCATCTGGGCCCTCTCCCAGACTCCTCTCCAGCCCCACATCCTCTCCATCTGATACCCAAACTCTCTCTCCCACCTTCCTGCTGAGCAGGCTCAGTTACTCTTAAAAGCTGTCCTGGCTCCTTGCCAAGCCTTCTGTTGGGGATTGGCCAGGATCATCTAAGAGTACAGTCCAGCCACTCCTCATCTCTGCCCACCGCTTCTAGATCTTTCTCCAAAGTCCTAGAGCAGGGGGAAATTCCAGAGAGCTGATCTGCAGAGCCTCTCAGCTCTGACCAAAGTTTGACCCACCTGGCTGTTACACCCAGGCTGCTACTCAGCTTCTAACTAACAACTGAATCTAGAGCTCCCCCTAGCTACCTAGGAGGGTGCTACAATGGGCCATAATTCTCCAATGCAGAAATCTCTTTGCTCCCTCTCAGAATAACTTCACCTAGGATTGGGAGCCCCAACATAAGCCATAATCCTCCAGTCCAGTCCAGATATGCTTCTCTTTGCTCCCTCTAAGATTACCTTCACCCAGCATTGAGCCTCAATGTAGGCCATAATCCTCCAGTCCATAAATTCTTCTTTATTTCCCCTCTGAGATTGATCTAACCTATTACTGGAGGCTTCAATTAGGCTATAATCCTCTAATCCAATTAATTACCTTCACCCAGCATTGGAGAACTCAACATAGGCCATAATTCTCTAATACAGAAATCCTTCTCGTTGTCCCCTCTGAGATTACCATCACCCAGCACTGGAGAACTCAACATAGGCCATAATCCTCTAATCCAGAAATCCTTTTCTTTGTCCCCTCGGAGATTACCTTCACCTGGCACTGGAGAAATCAACATAGCCATAATCCTCCAATACAGAAATCCTTTTCTTTGTCCCCTCGGAGATTACCTTCACCTGGCATTGGAGAACTCAACATAGGCCATAATTCTCTAATACAGAAATCCTTCTCGTTGTCCCCTCTGAGATTGCCTTCACCCAGCATTGGAGAACTCAGTTTAGTCCATAGTCCTCCAATCCAGAAATCCTCCAATCTAGAAATCCTTCTCTTTGTCACCGTCACTGACCATCACCCAGCATTGGAGTCCTCAACATAGGCCTTAATCCTCTAATCCAGAATTCCTCCTCTTTGACCCCTCTGAGATTTCTTTCACTTTGCTTTAGAGATCTCAACATAGGCCATAGCCCTGCTCACCCGCTGGTCCCCTATCTAATGAGAGTACCTGGCTGACTAGTAATGAGGCTCTGATTTCATTATGATGCTTTATGTTAGTGAAGGTAGAAATGTATGCAGCTGATGAACTCTGGAACATCTTTTGATGGTTATTGTCGATGAACATGGTGCTGGGTAAATGTCTGAGAATAGAATGAATGGATGGCGTCATGTGTTTATGAATAATATGCATGACATTGGATTAGAATAGGGATAAAATATGGAGGGCTGGTGTCACATGTTGTGATATGTTGGTGTAATGTGAAATGTTTTGTTGGTGTCATCAGTTGTGGAGTGTTGGTTTCATGTTTTGTGAAGTGTTGGTGTCATGAAGTGTTGGTATCAGGTGTTGAAAAGTGTTGGTGTCATGTGACATGACTTGTTGGTTTATGTATGTGGAGTGTTGCTGTCATAGGCTGTGGAGTGTTGGTGTCATGTGATGTGAGGCATTGAGGTCATATGATGTGATGTGTTGGTATTATGTGATGTGGAATGTTGGTGTGAAATGATGTAGGATGTTGGTGTCATGTGATATGAAGTGTTGCTGTTGTGGAATGTGGAGTGTTGATGTCATGTAGTGCAGGGTGTTGGTGTCATGGGATGTAGGGTGATGGTGTCATGTGATGTTGAGTGTTGGTGTCATGTGATTTGGAGTATTGTTGTCAAGTGATCTGGAATGTTGATGTCCTGATGTGAGGAGTGTTGGTGTCATGTGTTATGCAGTGTTTGTGTCATGCAATGTGGGGCATTGGGGTCATGTGATGGGGAGTTTTGGTGTCATGTGATGTGGAATGTTGGTGAATGAGAAGTAATAAGGGTACATTGATAGAGTGGTGTTGGGTGTCATTGATGGGTAGATGTTGGAGTTGAGTGTCGGAGAATATTTTCAGCCATTATTTTCTTCCTATTACAGGAATTACTTTGAATAGGGCCCTCAATGCCATCCAGAGACTCTCCTATCAGGTGAAGAAGCTGCAGGTGAATGGTGAGTACTCAATGAAACAGATTTCTGAGTCATAAAAAGATCCAAACTAAGGAGACCATATATGGTGTGAGCATAGAGGCCATACAGACTCCGGGATGGTTAGAACCAAGTAGAAGCAAATGTCCAGGAAGTGGTTAGGACTCAAGTAGAAGCAAATGTCCAGGCAGTGGTTAGGACTCAAGTAGAAGCAAATGTCCAGGCAGTGGTTAGGACTCAAGTAGAAGCAAATGTCCAGGAAGTGGTTAGGACCCAAGTAGAAGTAATTGTCTAGGAAATAATTAGAACTTAAGTAGGAGTCATCTAGGGAATGGTTAGAACCAAGTAGAATGAGTTGTCCAGGGAATGGTTAGAACCAAGTAGGAGTCATCTAGGGAATGGTTAGAGCCCAAGTAGAAGGAGTTGTCTAGGGAATGGTAAGAACCAAATAGAAGGAGTCATCTAGGGAATGGTTAGAGCCCAAGTAGATGGAGTCATCTAGGGAATAATTAGAACCAAGTAGATGGAGTCATCTAGGGAATAATTAGAACCAAGTAGAAGGAATTGTCTAGGGAATGGTTAGAACCAAGTAGAAGGAGTTGTCTAGGGAATGGTTAGAACCAAGTAGAAGGAGTCATCTAGGGAATGGTTAGAACCAAGTAGGAGGAGTTGTCCAGGGAATGGTTAGAACCAAGTAGAAGGAGTCATCTAGGGAATGGTTAGAACCAAGTAGAAGGAGTCATCTAGGGAATGGTTAGAACCAAGTAGGAGGAGTTGTCTAGGGAATGGTTAGAACCAAGTAGGAGTCATCTAGGGAATGGTTAGAGCCCAAGTAGAAGGAGTTGTCTAGGGAATGGTTAGAACCAAGTAGAAGGAGTCATCTAAGGAATGGTTAGAGCCCCAGTAGAAGGAGTTGTCTAGGGAATGGTTAGAACCAAGTAGTAGGAGTCATCTAAGGAATGGTTAGAACCAAGTAGAAGGAGTTGTCTAGGGAATGGTTAGAACCAAGTAGTAGGAGTCATCTAAGGAATGGTTAGAACCAAGTAGAAGGAGTTGTCTAGGGAATGGTTAGAACCAAGTAGTAAGAGTCATCTAAGGAATGGTTAGAACCCATGTCAGACACCAGATGAAGTAGGAGGAGTCATCTCCAGAGGGACGATAGATCCCAGCTTAGACAGTTGTCACCAGAACAGGTTCCCCAATTGGAAGCTTTCCATATTCCTGTTCTGGTGACGACTGAAATGTCATATTTCCCATCACTTCCTGTCCAGTGACACCAGGATAAATAGAGGGATAAATCTCCCCAGCGAGGATACAGACAGCAATAAAATTCACACCGAGGGTCTAACCCTTCCATATTTTGACAGAAGAAAGGTTCGGTTAGAGATCTTCAGGATGTGAAAAATTATTGTCATAGCCTTGGACATTAGTTTTTTTTCTTGATTCCCTGATGTTTCCACCTCACCACCTCTCGCTGGCCACTCCTTCTATTGGGCTGATATTGTCCTTTCCCACCTGTAGGGTCAAGTGACGTCACCTGTCCATCGGGATGGAGCACCTTCGAATCCAGCTGTTACTTCCACCCTTTGGTTGGGAATTCATGGAGTGCATCGAAGAAGCTCTGCGAGGACAAAAATTCCCATCTGGTGGTCATCAACACGGAAGAGGAGCAGGTTGGTGGCTGGTGAGGGATGTTTGGTGGGTTTTGGGTTGTCGCAGGAAGAGTAGTATGCTCAGCCACACAATTTATGCTCCTGGACTTTACAAAGAATGTGATCAGGTTACATCCGAATCAATCAGAAAGGACACACATGACCACTTCTTGTATTGATTAGAAGTCTGTATTGGTCTTCTGCTATTTCTATCAATTTCACTAGTTTTGTCCATAAAGCTGCTCAGGATGTCACCTCTGTTTTGACATACACTCACCGGCCACTTTATTAGGTCCACCTGTTCAATTGTTTGGTAATCCAAATTGCTAATCAGCCAATCACACGGCAGCAACTCAATGCATTTAGGCATCTAGACGTGGTGAAGACAACTTGTTGAAGCTCAAACCGAGTATCAGAATGGGGAAGAAAGGGGATTTAAGTGACTTTGAATGTGACATGGTTGTTGGTGCCAGACGGGCTGGTCTGAGTATTTAAAAAACTGCTGATCTACTGGGATTTTCCCGCACAGCCATCTCTAGGGTTTACAGAGAATGGTCCGAAAAAGAGAAAATATCCAGTGAGTGGCAGTTGTGGGGACGAAAATGCCTTGTTGATGTCAGAGGTCAGAGGAGAATGGGCAGACTGGTTCCAGATGATAGAAAGGCAACAGGAACTCCAATAACCACTCGTTACAACCAAGAATATAATCTCTGAATGCACAACGCATCCAACCTTGAAGCAGATGGGCTACAGCAGCAGAAGACCACACCGGGTGCCACTCCTGTCAGCTAAGAACATAAAATGGAGGCTGCAATTCACACAGGCTCACCAAAATTGGACGATAGAAGATTGGGAAAACGTTGCCGGGTCTGACGAGTCTGGAGTTCAGCTGCAACATAGGGTCAGAATTTGGCGTTAACAACATGAAAGCATGGATCCATCCTGCCTTGTATCCATGGTTCAGGCTGGTGGCGGTGGTGTCATGGTGTGGTGGATCCATCCTGCCTTGTATCCATGGTTCAGGCTGGTGGCGGTGGTGTCATGGTGTGGGGGATCCATCCTGCCTTGTATCAATGGTTCAGGCTGGTGGTGTCATGGTGTGGGGGATCCATCCTGCCTTGTATCAACGGTTCAGGCTGGTGGTGTCATGGTGTGGGGGATCCATCCTGCCTTGTATCAACGGTTCAGGCTGGTGGTGGTGTCATGGTGTGGTGGATCCATCCTGCCTTGTATCAATGGTTCAGGCTGGTGGTGTCATGGTGTGGGGGATCCATCCTGTCTTGTATCAATGGTTCAGGCTGGTGGTGTCATGGTGTGGGGGATCCATCCTGCCTTGTATCAACGGTTCAGGCTGGTGGTGGTGGTGTCATGGTGTGGTGGATCCATCCTGCCTTGTATCAATGGTTCAGGCTGGTGGTGGTGGTGTCATGGTGTGGGGGGAGATTTTCTTGGCACACTTTGGGCCCCGTAGTACCAATTGAGCATTATTATTATTATACAGGATTTATGGCACCAACAGTTTGCTCAGCGCTTTACAATATAACGGGAGACAATAAAGTAACAATACAGTTCAATACAAGAGGGATTTGAGGGCCCTTATCCTTGGAGCTTACAATCTAGGAGGGAGGGGCTAGTGGTACAAAAGGTAGTAACTGTGGGGGATGGACTGGTTGGAAGAGTAGAAGATTCCAGTATTAGCTGAGGGCAGGATAGGCTTCCCTGAAGAAATATTTTTTCAGAGATCGCCTAAAAGTGAGCAGAGTAGGCGGTAGTCTGATAAATTGAAGTAGAGAGTTCCAGAGGATGGGGGAAGCTCTAGAGAAGTCCTGGAGACGAGCATGGGAGGAGGAGACAAGGGAGCTAGAGAGTAGGAGGTCTTGCGAGGAGCGGAGAATACGGTTTGGGTGATATTTGGAGACAAGATCGGTGATGTAATTTAGGGCGGAGTTATAAATGGCTTTATACGTTATTGTTAGTGTTTTGAATTTTATCCATTGGGCAATGGGAAGCCAGTGGAAGGATTGGCAGAGAGGGGTGGAGGACACTGAATGGAGGCCAGTGGAGGGATTGGCAGAGAGGGGTGGAGGATACTGAATGGAGGCCAGTGGAGGGATTGGCAGAGAGGGGTGGAGGACACTGAGTGGAGGCCAGTGGTGGGATTGGCAGAGAGGGGTGGAGGACACTGAGTGGAGGCCAGTGGAGGGATTGGCAGAGAGGGGTGGAGGACACTGAATGGAGGCCAGTGAAGGGATTGGCAGAGAGGGGTGGCAGATACAGAACGGTTAGTAAGGTGGATGAATCTGGCAGCAGCATTCCTGATAGATTAAAGAGGGGATAGCCTGCGATGAGGTCGGCCAATGAGGAGAGAGGTACAATAGTCAAGGATGAGATATAACAAGGCAGTGAATAAGTTGCTTAGTGGTTTCCGTGGGTTAGGAACGGTCGTATCTTGGAGATGTTGTGGAGGTTGGAGATGTTGCGGAGGTTGGAGATATTGCGGAGGTGAAGTCTACAAGATTTGGACAGTGATTGGATTTGGGGCTGAAAGAACAGATGGGAGTCCAGGCTCACACCTAGTACCCTGGCATGAGGGGAGGGACTGATGATTGTGTTATTGATCCTGGAGAAGTCAGGGTAGGGGGCAAGGGCTGGGGGGAATACTAAGAGCTCAGTTACAGAAAGATTGAGTTTGAGGAAGCGGAGTGACATCCATGCCGATATGTCACAGTAGGTTAGTAATGCGAGAGGAGGTGAGGAGGAGACTGAAGGAGTGAGGTGAGGAGGAGACTGAAGGGGTGAGGTGAGGAGGAGACTGTAGGGGTGAGGTGAGGAGGAGACTGAAGGGGTGAGGTGAGGGGTAGAAAGATAGATTTGTGTGTCATCAGCATAGAGATGGTACTCAAAACCATGGGAGTTTATCAGGTGACCAAGGGAGGAGGTGTAGATGGAGAAGAGAAGGGGTCCAAGGACAGAACCTTGAGGGACCCCGACAAAGAGAGGGAGTGAAGGGGAGGTGGCAATGTTATAGGTAACTCTGAAGGAGCACTGCGATAGGTAGGAGGAGAACCAGGAGAGAGCAGAGTCTCGGAGGCCAAGAGAGTGGAATTTTTTGAGGAGGAGAGGGGGGGGGTCAACCGTATCAAAAGCCGCATAGAGGTCAAGTAGTAAGAGTATGCAGTAGTGACCATTGGTTGGGATGAGTACGGAGTAGTGGCCATTGGTTGGGATGAGTACGGAGTAGTGGCCATTGGTTGCGATGAGTACGGAGTAGTGGCCATTGGTTGGGATGAGTACGGAGTAGTGGTCATTGGTTGGGATGAGTACGGAGTAGTGGCCATTGGTTGGGATGAGTACGGAGTAGTGGCCATTGGTTGGGATGAGTACGGAGTAGTGGCCATTGGTTGGGTGAGTACGGAGTAGTGGCCATTGGTTGGGATGAGTACGGAGTAGTGGCCATTGGTTGAGATGAGTATGGAGTAGTGGCCATTGGTTGGGATGAGTACGGAGTAGTGGCCATTGGTTGGGATGAGTACGGAGTAGTGGCCATTGGTTGGGATGAGTACGGAGTAGTGGCCATTGGTTGGGATGAGTACGGAGTAGTGGCCATTGGTTGGGATGAGTACGGAGTAGTGGCCATTGGTTGGGAGGAGTACGGAGTAGTGGCCATTGGTTGGGATGAGTACAGAGTAGTGGCCATTGGTTGGGATGAGTACAGAGTAGTGGCCATTGGTTGGGGTGAGTACGGAGTAGTGGCCATTGGTTGGGGTGAGTACGGAGTAGTGGCCATTGGTTGGGAGGAGTACGGAGTAGTGGCCATTGGTTGGGAGGAGTACGGAGTAGTGGCCATTGGTTGGGAGGAGTACGGAGTAGTGGCCATCGGTTGGGATGAGTACGGAGTAGTGACCATCGGTTGGGATGAGTACAGAGTAGTGGCCATCGGTTGGGATGAGTACGGAGTAGTGGCCATCGGTTGGGATGAGTACGGAGTAGTGGCCATCGGTTGGGAGGAGTACAGAGTAGTGGCCATCGATTGGGATGAGTACGGAGTAGTGGCCATGGGTTGGGAGGAGTACGGAGTAGTGGCCATCGGTTGGGTTGAGTACGGAGTAATGGCCATCGGTTGGGTTGAGTACGGAGTATTGGCCATCGGTTGGGATGAGTACGGAGTAGTAGTCATCGGTTGGGATGAGTACGGAGTAGTGGCCATCGGTTGGGAGGAGTACGGAGTAGTGGCCATCGATTGGGATGAGTACGGAGTATTGGCCATCGGTTGGGATGAGTACGGAGTAGTAGTCATCGGTTGGGATGAGTACGGAGTAGTAGTCATCGGTTGGGATGAGTACGGAGTAGTGGCCATTGGTTGGGAGGAGTACGGAGTAGTGGCCATTGGTTGGGATGAGTACAGAGTAGTGGCCATTGGTTGGGATGAGTACAGAGTAGTGGCCATTGGTTGGGAGGAGTACGGAGTAGTGGCCATTGGTTGGGATGAGTACAGAGTAGTGGCCATTGGTTGGGATGAGTACGGAGTAGTGGCCATTGGTTGGGAGGAGTACGGAGTAGTGGCCATTGGTTGGGATGAGTACGGAGTAGTGGGCATTGGTTGGGGTGAGTACGGAGTAGTGGCCATCGGTTGGGAGGAGTACGGAGTAGTGGCCATCGGTTGGGTTGAGTACGGAGTATTGGCCATCGGTTGGGATGAGTACGGAGTAGTAGTCATCGGTTGGGATGAGTACGGAGTAGTGGCCATCGGTTGGGATGAGTACGGAGTAGTGGCCATCGGTTGGGATGAGTACGGAGTAGTGGCCATCGGTTGGGATGAGTACGGAATAGTGGTCATTGGTTGGGATGAGTACGGAGTAGTGGCCATCGGTTGGGGTGAGTACGGAGTAGTGGCCATTGGTTGGGAGGAGTACGGAGTAGTGGCCATTGGTTGGGAGGAGTACGGAGTAGTGGCCATTGGTTGGGAGGAGTACGGAGTAGTGGCCATCGGTTGGGATGAGTACGGAGTAGTGACCATCGGTTGGGATGAGTACGGAGTAGTGGCCATCGGTTGGGATGAGTACGGAGTAGTGGCCATCGGTTGGGATGAGTACGGAGTAGTGGCCATCGGTTGGGAGGAGTACAGAGTAGTGGCCATCGATTGGGATGAGTACGGAGTAGTGGCCATGGGTTGGGAGGAGTACGGAGTAGTGGCCATCGGTTGGGTTGAGTACGGAGTAATGGCCATCGGTTGGGTTGAGTACGGAGTATTGGCCATCGGTTGGGATGAGTACGGAGTAGTAGTCATCGGTTGGGATGAGTACGGAGTAGTGGCCATTGGTTGGGAGGAGTACGGAGTAGTGGCCATTGGTTGGGATGAGTACAGAGTAGTGGCCATTGGTTGGGATGAGTACAGAGTAGTGGCCATTGGTTGGGAGGAGTACGGAGTAGTGGCCATTGGTTGGGATGAGTACGGAGTAGTGGCCATTGGTTGGGATGAGTACGGAGTAGTGGCCATTGGTTGGGAGGAGTACGGAGTAGTGGCCATTGGTTGGGATGAGTACGGAGTAGTGGGCATTGGTTGGGGTGAGTACGGAGTAGTGGGCATTGGTTGGGGTGAGTACGGAGTAGTGACCATCGGTTGGGATGAGTACGGAGTAGTGGCCATCGGTTGGGATGAGTACGGAGTAGTGGCCATTGGTTGGGAGGAGTACGGAGTAGTGGCCATTGGTTGGGATGAGTACAGAGTAGTGGCCATTGGTTGGGATGAGTACAGAGTAGTGGCCATTGGTTGGGAGGAGTACGGAGTAGTGGCCATTGGTTGGGATGAGTACGGAGTAGTGGCCATTGGTTGGGATGAGTACGGAGTAGTGGCCATTGGTTGGGAGGAGTACGGAGTAGTGGCCATTGGTTGGGATGAGTACGGAGTAGTGGGCATTGGTTGGGGTGAGTACGGAGTAGTGGGCATTGGTTGGGGTGAGTACGGAGTAGTGACCATCGGTTGGGATGAGTACGGAGTAGTGGCCATCGGTTGGGATGAGTACGGAGTAGTGGCCATCGGTTGGGAGGAGTACGGAGTAGTGGCCATCGGTTGGGATGAGTACGGAGTAGTGGCCATCGGTTGGGAGGAGTACGGAGTAGTGGCCATCGGTTGGGTTGAGTACGGAGTAGTGGCCATCAGTTGGGTTGAGTACAGAGTATTGGCCATCGGTTGGGTTGAGTACGGAGTATTGGCCATCGGTTGGGATGAGTACGGAGTAGTAGTCATCGGTTGGGATGAGTACGGAGTAGTGGCCATCGGTTGGGATGAGTACGGAGTAGTGGCCATCGGTTGGGATGAGTACGGAGTAGTGGCCATCGGTTGGGATGAGTACGGAGTAGTGGCCATCGGTTGGGATGAGTACGGAGTAGTGGCCATCGGTTGGGATGAGTACGGAGTAGTGGCCATCGGTTGGGATGAGTACGGAGTAGTGGCCATCGGTTGGGATGAGTACGGAGTAGTGGCCATTGGTTGGGATGAGTACGGAGTAGTGGCCATTGGTTGGGATGAGTACGGGAAAACCAGACTGTAAAGTGTCGAGGAGGTTGTTGTCGGTGAGGGAGGAGCTCAGGCGATTGTAGACTAAGTTTTCTAGGAGTTCAGAGGTAAATGGCAGCAGGGAGATGGGTCTTAAGTTGTTCAGGTTGGTGGGGTCCAGGGAAGGCTTGTTAAGTATGAGAGTGATGTGCGCATGCTTTAGAGGGGAGGGGAAGGGAAGGCACCAGTAGAGAGGGAGAGATTGAAGATGTGAGTGAGGGAGCATAGGATGGAAGAAGAGGGTGACCGTAGTAGTTGTGAGGGGACAGGATCCAGGGGGCAGGTGGTGAGACGGGTTTCCGAGAAAACCTTAGTGACCTCTTCGGTAGTAGAAGGTCAAAAAAGGAAAGTGTTGAGGGAGGTTTAGTATAAGGTATGCTAAGTGGGATGGATGTCTGTGCAGTGGAGATGTCCCTATGAATTGCATCAATCTTGTTTTTGAAATGATTTGCAATCTCATGAGCAGTGAGTGAGGTACTGGGTGGAGGTGGAGAAAGTAGAGAGTTAAAAGTAGAGAAGAGACAACGAGGACTGGATGAGAAGGTATTAATTTATGTCATGGTGGGGGGGGGGAGATTTTCTTGGCACACTTTGGGCCCCTAAGTACCAATTGAGCTTTGTTTAAATGCCACGGCCCATGCACCATGTCACAAAGCTCAGATCATCTCCAACTGGTTTCTGGAACATGACAATGAGGTCAATGTACTCCAATAACCTCCACAGTCACCAGATCTCCATCCAATGGAGCACCTTTGGGATGTGGTGGAACGGGAGATTCCCATCATGGATGTGCAGCCGACAAATCTGCAGCAACTGCGTGATGCCATCATGTCAATATGGAGCAAAATCTCTGAGGAATGTTTCTAACACCTTGTAAGACCTTGTTGGATCTATGCCACGGAGAATGAAGGCCAAAGGAAGCCCAACCCGGGACTAGCAAGGTGGACCTCATAAAGTGGCTGGGGAGTGTATTTCCAATGTGGTGAAAGTAAGTAAGATTCTGAAGATAAGTTTCAAGAATTTCCCAAAATTTGATCATTTTCACCGGTTGTGTCACGGCTTTTGTTTTCAATGGAGAAAAGCCAAAGAAGGAAAAGCCAAAGATGCCTCTATAGATGGCGGAATCGGGCTCCACCCTGACAGCTCTGATCTGTCTATTTTGTACTCCAACTTAGAGAGATCATAAAAAAACGTTCAGCAAAGTTGGGCAAACCTGGAGGAATGAAAGAAATAGAAGGCTCCTATTTTCATCTCCCTTATACATTGGTGACAAAGGGGTCTATTTATACAAATGTCACAGAGCTCTTCATCCATTATATCTTTCTGTACATTCGTTCTGTGTGAATCGGGTAAGAACGAATGTTTAGGCTATTTTCTCTTCTCAAAGAATGTGCTTTTTCTTGTGAAGTATTAAGATACCATATTATAACCACTAGATGGGGCTGATGAGCATAGGAAAGATGCAACCAGAAATACAGTGTGACAATTCTAGAGAACACTAGAGGGAAGTAGTCAGTATTTGTAATTCCATCTAGCCTTCTCCAGAGTTGTTACATTGTATCTCTTGTGTATTTCCTCTGCTCCTTAGCTCCATCTACTGGCCAAAACCTGGGATTTTACTACGGCCTACAATAAATGAACATTCGTGCAGAAGAGAAATAGCTTAAAGAACCTTTATTGTTGCCCAGTTTTCTCCGAACTCTCCTCTAAATTAGGATTTTAGGATTCGGAGCTGGAGGAGAGGATGGGTGGGGTCAGGTGGGTCACAGTGAGAAGAAGGTGTGAAGAGAAGAGTATCAGCGATGATAGTCATGATGCAGCACTCATAATAACATGCACACTTGTAAGACATAATCTACCCCTGAACAAAGTATTAGGAAGACCTCATCTGGAATCATAGGGTGGTGTAGAACTGGATGGAAAGCAAAGAAGGGCCACCAAATGGATGCCACAGAGGCATGGAGGAGTTCAGCTATAGGAAGAGGCAGTTATGAGGGGATATGGTCACTGTGTATAAATACGTATATGGTCCATATAGGGAACTTGGTGAAATGTTCACTTTAAGGTCCTGAGGGCACACTTGTACAAGTTAACCTTTGAATATGGAAAGGTTTCTTTGCAGTAAGAGCTCTGAAGATGTGGAAAAGACTTCCTCAGGAGCATGTTTCTAGCCAGCTCTGTAGATCAGCCTTTTTCAACCAGGGTGTCCAGGCATCTTGAGGTTTCTTCAGGGGTACCTTGGCAAAATGTCTAAAAATTGCCCAAAACTTGTATACAAGCCAGCGGGTGGATCAATCCGGCCTTTTAGTCACACAAAACCACAGGTTTCCATTGTGCCCCATTACGGCCTTCTAGCCACCAATGTCCTGACAACCAATGACATCATCAGTTGATAAGAAGGATGTCAGCTGTCTGCACAGCATCCTAGTTTGACCCTCGCCCGCCCCTCTCCATCAGTGCTGGGGTCACATTATCTCAGTGATGGAGAAAAGCTGAGGGAGAAGAGAAACATTGGAATACTAGTCAGTACCAGCGTGCAAAAGTGTATTTGCTTTGGAAGAATAAATCACCTCTAATGTTGGGTGTCCTCCATGTGTGGATGTTGCTGCGTCATATAAAACTATTCGAATAGTTTTTTACATTTTAGAATGGGGGGCCACAAGACTGACCAAAATGTTAGAGGGTGCCTCAAGACTGACCACAATGTTAGAGGGTGCCTCCAGACTGACCATAATGTTAGAGGGTGCCTCGAGACTGACCATAATGTTAGAGGGTGCCTCAAGACTGACCACAATGTTAGAGGGTGCCTCGAGACTGACCATAATGTTAGAGGGTGCCTCCAGACTGACCATAATGTTAGAGGGTGCCTCGAGACTGACCATAATGTTAGAGGGTGCCTCCAGACTGACCATAATGTTAGAGGGTGCCTCGAGACTGACCATAATGTTAGAGGGTGCCTCCAGACTGACCATAATATTAAAGGGTGCCTTGAGACTGACCACAATGTTAGAGGGTGCCTCCAGACTGACCACAATGTTAGAGGGTGCCTCCAGACTGTCCATAATGTTAGAGGGTGCCTCGAGACTGACCATAATGTTAGAGGGTGCCTCCAGACTGACCATAATGTTAGAGGGTGCCTCGAGACTGACCATAATGTTAAAGGGTGCCTTGAGACTGACCATAATGTTAAAGGGTGCCTCCAGACTGACCATAATGTTAGAGGGTGCCTCGAGACTGACCATAATGTTAGAGGGTGCCTCGAGACTGACCATAATGTTAGAGGGTGCCTCGAGACTGACCATAATGTTAGAGGGTGCCTCGAGACTGACCATAATGTTAGAGGGTGCCTCCAGACTGTCCACAATGTTAGAGGGTGCCTCCAGACTGACCATAATGTTAGAGGGTGCCTCCAGACTGACCATAATGTTAGAGGGTGCCTCGAGACTGACCATAATGTTAGAGGGTGCCTCCAGACTGACCATAATGTTAGAGGGTGCCTCCAGACTGACCATAATGTTAGAGGGTGCCTCCAGACTGACCATAATGTTAGAGGGTGCCTCCAGACTGACCATAATGTTAGAGGGTGCCTCCAGACTGACCATAATGTTAGAGGGTGCCTCCAGACTGACCATAATGTTAGAGGGTGCCTCCAGACTGACCATAATGTTAGAGGGTGCCTCCAGACTGACCACAATGTTAGAGGGTGCCTCCAGACTGACCATAATGTTAGAGGGTGCCTCCAGACTGACCATAATGTTAGAGGGTGCCTCGAGACTGACCATAATGTTAGAGGGTGCCTCGAGACTGACCATAATGTTAGAGGGTGCCTCGAGACTGACCATAATGTTAGAGGGTGCCTCAAGACTGACCACAATGTTAGAGGGTGCCTCGAGACTGACCATAATCTAAGAGGGTGCCTCCAGACTGACCATAATGTTAGAGGGTGCCTCGAGACTGACCATAATGTTAGAGGGTGCCTCGAGACTGACCACAATGTTAGAGGGTGCCTCGAGACTGACCATAATGTTAGAGGGTGCCTCCAGACTGACCATAATATTAAAGGGTGCCTCGAGACTGACCACAATGTTAGAGGGTGCCTCCAGACTGACCACAATGTTAGAGGGTGCCTCCAGACTGTCCATAATGTTAGAGGGTGCCTCGAGACTGACCATAATGTTAGAGGGTGCCTCCAGACTGACCATAATGTTAGAGGGTGCCTCGAGACTGACCATAATGTTAAAGGGTGCCTTGAGACTGACCATAATGTTAAAGGGTGCCTCCAGACTGACCATAATGTTAGAGGGTGCCTCGAGACTGACCATAATGTTAGAGGGTGCCTCGAGACTGACCATAATGTTAGAGGGTACCTCCAGACTGACCATAATGTTAGAGGGTGCCTCCAGACTGACCATAATGTTAGAGGGTGCCTCCAGACTGACCATAATGTTAGAGGGTGCCTCCAGACTGACCATAATGTTAGAGGGTGCCTCGAGACTGACCATAATGTTAGAGGGTGCCTCCAGACTGACCATAATGTTAGAGGGTGCCTCCAGACTGACCATAATGTTAGAGGGTGCCTCCAGACTGACCATAATGTTAGAGGGTGCCTCCAGACTGACCATAATGTTAGAGGGTGCCTCCAGACTGACCATAATGTTAGAGGGTGCCTCCAGACTGACCATAATGTTAGAGGGTGCCTCCAGACTGACCATAATGTTAGAGGGTGCCTCCAGACTGACCATAATGTTAGAGGGGCCTCCAGACTGACCATAATGTTAAAAGGTGCCTTGACTGAAGAAAGGTTGAGGAACACTGCTGTAGATTGCAGGATGACCCTAATCCTGGACGGACAAGATATAGCTGGCTATAAGTACTTACAAGAAATGTAGGTTGTTGGTCCAGGGAGGACCTGCTTGCCTTAGGATGATTAGGAATTCATCTCCTTCACTATTGGAGCACATTGGACTGTGATTTATACAGGTTTTCTGCCTTCCTCTGGGTCTGGATCCTCTGGATGTTCAGTTCTGAGTATGTAAGATGCATTTTTGTTCTTTTTAAATTTTACACCTCACTATGTAGGTCTGTAAACCCATGTCCATCAAGTGCAGTCAGGTCAATGTTCTGGGGATCACATGTAGGATATACTGTATATCTTGTACTGTAAGTTGGCCTCCAATGACTTACCATCTTAGGGCCAATATCAATGGGCTTTTGTTTGTATCAGAACTGCTTCTTGACCCGTACCAGTCTATGGGAATACAAAAACCTCTTCAAGCAGGTCACATGAGGGTTAGGAGGAACTCCAATACACCTGTAGGGACCCTGCCGAAAACTACCATCTTCCTACCCAAATCAAGCATTTCTAGCTAGTTGTAGCCGGCCTGAGCCTTGTTTGTTGTCTGCATTTGTTGGGTTTCTCCTCAGCTCAGCACATTCATTGCTTCTGTTAATTCTGATAAAAAGGTGCAGCGCTAAAACATGCACATTAAAGTGCAAAGTGATCAGTAAATACTTAATCATCCAAGATAGCCTGAACATACGCATAAAAATATCCAATATATAGAGAAATAATATGCTCCGCGAAATGTATCACCATCAGGTGATAACAGATGGTGACAAATGTCCCAAAAAGAGACGTGAGGATCCTCTCACGATCACAAGATCCGTGTGTGGCTGATAAATCCAAGGGTGCCATCCTGAACTTTTTATGGTCGGTGTATTTTCTTTCCTTTGTTTATGTTACTTGATATCTGTGGAATAAACTACCCCTTAATGCAGTATCACGCTATGTGGTGTCCTTCATTGGGCCCTCCTTGTGAGCGCCGTCATTTGCAGAGCCCTCCCTAGTGATGACCCAACGCAGTGATACATACTAAGGGACCCCAGAGAACCTTTCGCAGACGTGACCAGACACTGTGACATCTGCCTAAAGATCCTGTGTTATGTGGACCTGGCTGAATCCGGGACAGATGACCTGAGCATACCTGATGAGACAGGATAATATCTCAAATGTGTGTTTATAGCGCACTTCTGGTGAGTGCGCATTTTGCTTATCTAATCACGGCATCTGGCACCCTTGGATTTATCACCCACATGGATATTGTGATCTTGAAAGGATCCTCACGTCTCTTTTTGGGACATTTGTCACCATCTATTATCACCTGATGGTGATACATTTCGCGGAGCATATTATTTCTCTATATATTTGATATTTTTATGCGTATGTTCAGGCTATCTTGGATGATTAAGTATGTACTGATCACTTTGCACTTTAATGTTTTAGCGCTGCACCTTTTTATCAGTATTTGCATTTGAAGGTCTTTTTGGTTACCTTTGGTGTTCCAGCGGCTATATCTAGAAGTAGCACTCGCTGATATTCTCTTTTATATTGCTTCTGTTAATTGCTCTCTAGTAGACCAAGAAGATACAGTACATTGTTTGGGGTTAGGAACATTTTTTCTGTCTTGGCCAATCACTGACAGGTTTGTGGCAGTGATGTGATCTGGGGAAGAGGATACAAATTTGGAGAGATCTTCTAGTAAGTTCCTTCCCTCCCAAACTGCCTTCAGATTATGTAGCTCCAGAAAGTTCATTGTGTTCTAGGTTCTGTTGGTGACGATATGAGTGTAGAAGGATCCAGTTCTCTTCTCTCAGGCTGCTGTCTGGGGAAGTTGTAGCTCCAGAGAAGTCCATTCTTTGCCTCCCAAGCCTTTTACTCGGAGGAGGAAGTCACAGCCAGGAAAGGGTGTTTGTTTTCCTAGCTGCCCATCTTGGCCTAGTGTGTCCTAAACTGGTCTGAGGCAGAGGCTGGAAGAGTCCTATCCTGGCCTGTGGCAGAGGTCAAAGAAACCAAAAAGTAGCCATTCATTTGGGCCTACAGAATGTAAACTGGCCTATGGCTGAGGCCCAAAGAGTCGTATAGCTGACCTGTGGCAGATGTCAAAGGATACTGGAAGATAGTAGCCCTCCTGGGCCCAAAGAGTGATGTGAAAAGTCTACCGAGTGAAGGAAATTTTGGGGTATCCTGAACTCCTCACCTCCTCTCCCTAAGACATTTGAACCAATAAATTGCAAAAGAAGGACTGAAGATTCTTTCTTTCTGCAACTGTTGAAAGACTGGCGAGTTTTTGAGACCATCTACAGGACGGGTCAATGTTAGGAAGGCTAGAAGGGACCATAAAACTCCAGCAGATTCTAAGGGCTCCACTGATTAACACCTAACAATAAATTCTGAGTAATCTCAGAGGCGTCTCAAACTGATGTCAATAGCATGCTCATCTGCCCAACTCAAAGCCATCAACACAGACCCTTCTGTAAAGGGCCCTTTTCACTGGAGGTAGAATGGGCCTTTCTTGTTCTTCTGGAGCAGGGGCGGACTGACCATTTGATCACCCGGGCACTACCCGAGGGCCCGGGGTCAGTAGGGGGCCCCATGAGATCCCCTGGTACCTTTCATTGGTTTTTTTGGGTGTGGGTGAGGACACAGGGGCCCCATGATCTCCTATTGCCCAGGGGCCCCATGAGTTGTCAGTCCGCCACTGTTCTGGAGATTCTCTCTTGTCATTTATAAAAGCTTTACACTCTCATTGGATTGATTTATACCCATTCCTTAACAAATTATACATATAAGAGAAACCAGTCCAGTTTTTATAACTTTTAGCTGTTGGAGACTTTGAATTTATTCACCTAGAACTTGGGAGTCGGTGTCCTCCACATTTATCGTCAGTCCATTGGAAGGAGGACACTGGACATTCAGAGGGGACACTAAGAGAATAAAAGAGATGGGAGGTCTCCCTCAGAATGAAAGCTTCTGAAATTGGCTCATTCCATGGATACGAGGTGGTTAAAGTATTGATGGTTTCTTGTAGAATTTCGTGTCCGGAATATCAAAGGGGAAGTACACCTGGATCGGACTGACGGACGTGTCAGGAGACTGGAAATGGGTGGATGGAACTGATTACAATTCTACACCAAAGTGAGTATGGAACCCCCCACCATCCCCCATGTGACCCCCAACACGACCTCTAGAAAACTAGATCAATAGGTGCCACTGTCAAGGCCATCCAACACCCAGTGCATGGATGCCAAACTGTGCCCCCCCCTCTCATCAGTCACTCATTTGTCACAGTCAATGCCATGGTCACTGCTCAGCCTTGTAACAGGAGGAAGGCGCCCCCATCCCTACAGCAATCCATTGTGCCCAGGGCAGCCACCCCTTCCACCCCCCCCCCGATAAGCCCAAATCAACTGACTTCAATGGAAATAGTCCAATATCTGCTGTGCAACGTTCTTCACCCGATCCATCTGTCATCCATGACATAAAACCTTCTACACTGACACAAGGGACACCTTAATACATAGGGGGGCCCGGAACATGCCTCGCTCTTGGGACCCCTCCTCCCCGTATAAAGACATTTTATTACACTTCAAACTATCTCCAGCTTATGAGGGGATTGAAGATTTATGTTACCTCTGTTGGACCCATTCAGTTACCTCATTTGTTTTGTTGGTAAACAAGATGGTGGAATGGTCTTGTGTTACTGCAGCCCTGAGCTGAGAGTGTACCCGGGGGAAAGAAAGGATGGAGATGAGGGTAGGTGCTCTGTGCCTGGCTGACTGCTGAACTATGAGACCTGACAGGTAGGTGTGTGCTCTGTGCCTGGCTGACTGCTGAACTATGAGACCTGACAGGTAGGTGTGTGCTCTGTGCCTGGCTGACTGCTGAACTATGGGACCTGACAGATAGATGTGTGCTCTGTGCCTGGCTGATTGCTGAACTTTGGAACCTGACAGGTAGGTGTGTGCTCTGTGCCTGACTGACTGCTGAACTATGGGACCTGGACAAGTATATGTGTGCTCTGTGCCTGGCTGACTGCTGAACTATGGGACATGCTTAGTAGATGTGTGCTCTGTGCCTGGCTGACTGCTGAACTATGGGACCTGGACAAGTAGATGTGTGCTCTGTGCCTGGCTGACTGCTGAACTATGGGACCTGACAGGTAGATGTGTGCTCTGTGCCTGGCTGACTGCTGAACTATGGGACCTGACAGGTAGATGTGTGCTCTGTGCCTGGCTGACTGCTGAACTATGGGACCTGGCCAGATGGACGTGTGCTCTGTGCCTGGATGACTTCTGAACTATGGGACCTGACAGATAGATGTGTGTTCTGTGCCTGGATGACTGCTGAATATGGGATCTGTCCCGGTATATGTGTGCTCTGTTCCTGGCTGACTGCCAAACTATGGGACCTGGCCAGGTGGATGTGTGCTCTGTGCCTGGCTGTCATCTGAACATGAGACCTGGACAGGTGGATGTGTGTTCTGTGCCTGACTGACAGTTGAACTATGGGAACTGAGAGGTAGATGTGTGCTCTGTGCCTGGCTGACTGCTGAACTATGGGACCTGGACAAGTATATGTGTGCTCTGTGCCTGGCTGACTGCTGAACTATGGGACATGCTTAGTAGATGTGTGCTCTGTGCCAAGGCTACATTGGCCTGATTTGTCTGCAGTTCAAACTCCCCTCAGTAGGGCAAAGGAATACTATGAGGAGCAGGTTGGACTCTGCCTCTAAACTCATGTGTACTGCTCCGTTGAAGCCCATGGGATGTCACTGAGCTGTGTTTGAGGTTTGTTCCAAAAGTTCCAAATAATGACCATCAACAGGAGCTCCTCCAAAGATGGTGACTATGGAGTCCTTCAAGGTGGAGATGCTCATATGTTTTTCTTAAAGGTGACAATGGAGCTGCAGGTCCTTCAGGGTGGATATACTAATATGTGTGTCTTATAGGTGACCATGGCGCTGTAGGTCCTTCAGGGTGGAGATGCTCATGTGTTTGTCGTGTAGGTGACCATGGTGCTTTGATTGCTTCAGGGTGGAGATACTCTTGTGTTTGTCTTATAGGTTAACATGGTGCTGTAGGTCTTTCAGGGTGGAGATGTTCATGTGTTTATCTTGTAGTTGACCATGGTGCTGAAATTCCTTTAGGGTGGAGATACCCATGTGTTTGTGCTATAGGTGACCATGGCACTGTAGGTCTTTCAGGTGGAGATACTAATGTGTTTGTCTTATAGGTGACCATGGCACTGTAGGTCTTTCAGGTGGAGATACTAATGTGTTTGTCTTATAGGTGACCAAGGTGTTGTAGGTCCTTCAGGGTGGAGATACTAATGTGTTTGTCTTATAGGTGACCATGGCGCTGTAGGTCCTTCAGGGTGGAGATACTTATGTGTTTGTCTTATAGGTGACCATGGTGCTGTGAGTCCTTCAGGGTGGAGATTCTCATTTGAGTTTCTCTTGTAGGAATTGGATCCCTGGACAGCCTGATGAGTTTTATGGTCATGGCCTCGGTGGAGGAGAAGACTGCGCCCACCTGCACAGGGATGGCCGATGGAACGATGACCACTGCTCCCGTGCATACACCTACATCTGTGAGATGGAAATGATCTGAGGAGTAATGGGACACTAGGGGACCTTGTCATAAAGACCACCAAATTCCTACGTTTTCAGTTTCTAGGTCCCATCTGAAGGAACCATTCATGGAGGTTGGAAGTCATAACATACCTCTATGTAGATTCCATTTTCTATCAGTCCATAAAAGTCTACTTTAGGGTAGAGCTCACCATCTGTCTGTAAGCCCCTTCTTTAAATTCCACCAATTTTACAGGTTCTTGCTGCATTCTGCTCGAAGTCACTAAAATTGTGAAGCGACACAAAAGGAATGGAAGAATTATTACCTCCTATAAGTGAGGGTCCAACACTGAGTTCCCGTAATTTGCCCCTGTAGGCAGATAACTGCTTGTGAGTTTCTCCAAAACATTTACAACAACGTGAAGGGTCAACCTAAATGACTCCTCTAAATTACCATCAGCAGCTCAGATTAGGCCCCAGTTAGGAGGGAACAGATGATTTTGCCAAATTTGGTGGGAAAATTACCATTATTCTCTAATTCTGCCATGAGACATTACGGGGTGACGTGATCTTTTATAGCCGGCAGGGTGAAGTGCCCTTGGTGGGAAGCCCCGGGGTTTTCTTCATAAACAAACCCACATCAGGTCTCCATGCTGCGTGACACGGCGTTGGGCAAAGCAAGAATGTTATTGATCAACAGAGCCGGGTGGTTCCTCATGACAGCTCTGACATGGTGATCACATGACTTTGTTTGTAAACAAAGAGTTTGAGTCAAAGGCAAAACGTTTTTTTTTATGTTTTATTTTAGATAATGGAATGGGGGATTATAACCCGTCAGTTATTCTCCAGGAAAAGCTCAGAACTAATGTCCTGATTGGAAGATTTCCCCTCAATTGCTTTTCTGGGGACAAACCAATTTTCACTTTCAAGGATAACGACAAACAGGACCAATAGAGATGTAGCAGAGACAGCAATACAAATGACGGGATCTGATCCCTCTCTCCTCGATCCCAACATACATGAAAAAACGTTTTGCCTTTACTTACACGTGAACATTATTCTGATTGGGTGATTCATAGCTCAGCATTGACCAACCCCCACCGTAAGTAGGTCCTCGTGTTATCCAATGCAGATGCTGAGGAACATGGGCCTCCAGAAATTTGTAGAGACAGAGAGGCATTGGGGTCCACTACAGCAGCCACTCCCCAGAGGAAAGAAGTGGGGAGATTTGTAGAGACATAGAGGGGCATTGGGGTCCACTACAGCAGCCACTCCCCCGAGGAAAGAAGTGGAGAGATTTGTAGAGACATAGAGGGGCATTGGGGTCCACTACAGCAGCCACTCCCCAGAGGAAAGATTTGTAGAGACATAGAGGGGCATTGGGGTCCACTACAGCAGCCACTCCCCAGAGGAAAGATTTGTAGAGACATAGAAGGACATTGGGGTCCACTACAGCAGCCACTCCCCAGAGGAAAGAAGTGGAGAGATTTGTAGAGACATAGAGAGGCATTGGGGTCCACTACAGCAGCCACTCCCCAGAGGAAAGAAGTGGGCAGATTTGTAGAGACATAGAGGGGCATTGGGGTCCACTACAGCAGCCACTCCCCCGAGGAAAGAAGTGGAGAGATTTGTAGAGACATAGAGGGGCATTGGGGTCCACTACAGCAGCCACTCCCCAGAGGAAAGATTTGTAGAGACATAGAGGGGCATTGGGGTCCACTACAGCAGCCACTCCCCAGAGGAAAGATTTGTAGAGACATAGAAGGACATTGGGGTCCACTACAGCAGCCACTCCCCAGAGGAAAGAAGTGGAGAGATTTGTAGAGACATAGAGGGGTATTGGGGTCCACTACAGCAGCCACTCCCCAGAGGAAAGAAGTGGGGAGATTTGTAGAGACATAGAGAGGCATTGGGGTCCACTACAGCAGCCACTCCCCAGAGGAAAGAAGTGGAGAGATTTGTAGAGACATAGAGGGGCATTGGGGTCCACTACAGCAGCCACTCCCCCGAGGAAAGAAGTGGAGAGATTTGTAGAGACATAGAGAGGCATTGGGGTCCACTACAGCAGCCACTCCCCAGAGGAAAGAAGTGGAGAGATTTGTAGAGACATAGAGGGGCATTGGGGTCCACTACAGCAGCCACTCCCCTGAGGAAAGAAGTGGAGAGATTTGTAGAGACATAGAGAGGCATTGGGGTCCACTACAGCAGCCACTCCCAAGAGGAAAAAAGTGGGGAGATTTGTAGAGACATAGAGAGGCATTGGGGTCCACTACAGCAGTCACTCCCAAGAGGAAAGAAGTGGGGAGATTTGTAGAGACATAGAGAGGCATTGGGGTCCACTACAGCAGCCACTCCCCAGAGGAAAGAAGTGGAGAGATTTGTAGAGACATAGAGGGGCATTGGGGTCCACTACAGCAGCCACTCCCCCGAGGAAAGAAGTGGAGAGATTTGTAGAGACATAGAGGGGCATTGGGGTCCACTAAGCAGCCACTCCCCAGAGGAAAGAAGTGGAGAGATTTGTAGAGACATAGAGGGGCATTGGGGTCCACTACAGCAGCCACTCCCCAGAGGAAAGAAGTGGAGAGATTTGTAGAGACATAGAGGGGCATTGGGGTCCACTACAGCAGCCCCTCCCCTGAGGAAAGAAGTGGAGAGATTTGTAGAGACATAGAGGGGCATTGGGGTCCACTACAGCAGCCCCTTCCCCGAGGAAAGAAGTGGAGAGATTTGTAGAGACATAGAGGGGCATTGGGGTCCACTACAGCAGCCACTCCCCCGAGGAAAGAAGTGGAGAGATTTGTAGAGACATAGAGGGGCATTGGGGTCCACTACAGCAGCCACTCCCCCGAGGAAAGAAGTGGAGAGATTTGTAGAGACATAGAGGGGCAGTGGGGTCCACTACAGCAGCCACTCCCCAGAGGAAAGAAGTGGAGAGATTTGTAGAGACATAGAGGGGCAGTGGGGTCCACTACAGCAGCCACTCCCCCGAGGAAAGAAGTGGAGAGATTTGTAGAGACATAGAGGGGCATTGGGGTCCACTACAGCAGCCACTCCCCCGAGGAAAGAAGTGGAGAGATTTGTAGAGACATAGAGGGGCATTGGGGTCCACTACAGCAGCCACTCCCCAGAGGAAAGAAGTGGAGAGATTTGTAGAGACATAGAGGGGCATTGGGGTCCACTACAGCAGCCACTCCCCAGAGGAAAGAAGTGGAGAGATTTGTAGAGACATAGAGAGGCATTGGGGTCCACTACAGCAGCCACTCCCCAGAGGAAAGAAGTGGGGAGATTTGTAGAGACATAGAGAGGCATTGGGGTCCACTACAGCAGCCACTCCCCAGAGGAAAGAAGTGGAGAGATTTGTAGAGACATAGAGGGGCATTGGGGTCCACTACAGCAGCCACTCCCCAGAGGAAAGAAGTGGAGAGATTTGTAGAGACAGAGAGGCATTGGGGTCCACTACAGCAGCCACTCCCCAGAGGAAAGAAGTGGGGAGATTTGTAGAGACATAGAGAGGCATTGGGTCCACTACAGCAGCCACTCCCCCGAGGAAAGAAGTGGAGAGATTTGTAGAGACATAGAGGGGCATTGGGGTCCACTACAGCAGCCACTCCCCCGAGGAAAGAAGTAGAGAGATTTGTAGAGACATAGAGGGGCATTGGGGTCCACAAGAGCAGCCACTCCCCAGCGGAAAGAAGTGGAGAGATTTGTAGAGACATAGAGGGGCATTGGGGTCCACTACAGCAGCCCCTCCCCCGAGGAAAGAAGTGGAGAGATTTGTAGAGACATAGAGGGGCATTGGGGTCCACTACAGCAGCCCCTCCCCCGAGGAAAGAAGTGGAGAGAATTGTAGAGACATAGAGGGGCATTGGGGTCCACTACAGCAGCCCCTCCCCCGAGGAAAGAAGTGGAGAGATTTGTAGAGACATAGAGGGGCATTGGGGTCCACTACAGCAGCCACTCCCCCGAGGAAAGAAGTGGAGAGATTTGTAGAGACATAGAGGGGCATTGGGGTCCACTACAGCAGCCACTCCCCCGAGGAAAGAATTGGAGAGTTTTGTAGAGACATAGAGAGGCATTGGGGTCCACTACAGCAGCCACTCCCCCGAGGAAAGAAGTGGAGAGATTTGTAGAGACATAGAGAGGCATTGGGGTCCACTACAGCAGCCACTCCCCCGAGGAAAGAAGTGGAGAGATTTGTAGAGACATAGAGAGGCATTGGGGTCCACTACAGCAGCCACTCCCCAGAGGAAAGAATTGGAGAGTTTTGTAGAGACATAGAGAGGCATTGGGGTCCACTACAGCAGCCACTCCCCCGAGGAAAGAAGTGGAGAGATTTGTAGAGACATAGAGAGGCATTGGGGTCCACTACAGCAGTCACTCCCCTGAGGAAAGAAGTGGAGAGATTTGTAGAGACATAGAGGGGCATTGGGGTCCACTACAGCAGCCACTCCCCTGAGGAAAGAAGTGGAGAGATTTGTAGAGACATAGAGGGGCATTGGGGTCAACTACAGCAGCCACTCCCCAGAGGAAAGAAGTGGAGAGATTTGTGGAGACATAGAGAGGCATTGGGGTCCACTACAGCAGCCCCTTCCCCGAGGAAAGAAGTGGAGAGATTTGTAGAGACATAGAGGGGCATTGGGGTCCACTACAGCAGCCACTCCCCTGAGGAAAGAAGTGGAGAGATTTGTAGAGACATAGAGAGGCATTGGGGTCCACTACAGCAGCCACGCCCCAGAGGAAAGAAATGGAGAGATTTGTAGAGACATAGAGAGGCATTGGGGTCCACTACAGCAGCCACTCCCCAGAGGAAAGAAGTGGAGAGATTTGTAGAGACATAGAGAGGCATTGGGGTCCACTACAGCAGCCACTCCCCAGAGGAAAGAAGTGGGGAGATTTGTAGAGACATAGAGAGGCATTGGGGTCCACTACAGCAGCCACTCCCCAGAGGAAAGAAGTGGAGAGATTTGTAGAGACATAGAGGGGCATTGGGGTCCACTACAGCAGCCACTCCCCAGAGGAAAGAAGTGGAGAGATTTGTAGAGACAGAGAGGCATTGGGGTCCACTACAGCAGCCACTCCCCAGAGGAAAGAAGTGGGGAGATTTGTAGAGACATAGAGAGGCATTGGGTCCACTACAGCAGCCACTCCCCCGAGGAAAGAAGTGGAGAGATTTGTAGAGACATAGAGGGGCATTGGGGTCCACTACAGCAGCCACTCCCCCGAGGAAAGAAGTAGAGAGATTTGTAGAGACATAGAGGGGCATTGGGGTCCACTACAGCAGCCACTCCCCAGCGGAAAGAAGTGGAGAGATTTGTAGAGACATAGAGGGGCATTGGGGTCCACTACAGCAGCCCCTCCCCCGAGGAAAGAAGTGGAGAGATTTGTAGAGACATAGAGGGGCATTGGGGTCCACTACAGCAGCCCCTCCCCCGAGGAAAGAAGTGGAGAGAATTGTAGAGACATAGAGGGGCATTGGGGTCCACTACAGCAGCCCCTCCCCCGAGGAAAGAAGTGGAGAGATTTGTAGAGACATAGAGGGGCATTGGGGTCCACTACAGCAGCCACTCCCCCGAGGAAAGAAGTGGAGAGATTTGTAGAGACATAGAGGGGCATTGGGGTCCACTACAGCAGCCACTCCCCCGAGGAAAGAATTGGAGAGTTTTGTAGAGACATAGAGAGGCATTGGGGTCCACTACAGCAGCCACTCCCCCGAGGAAAGAAGTGGAGAGATTTGTAGAGACATAGAGAGGCATTGGGGTCCACTACAGCAGCCACTCCCCCGAGGAAAGAAGTGGAGAGATTTGTAGAGACATAGAGAGGCATTGGGGTCCACTACAGCAGCCACTCCCCAGAGGAAAGAATTGGAGAGTTTTGTAGAGACATAGAGAGGCATTGGGGTCCACTACAGCAGCCACTCCCCCGAGGAAAGAAGTGGAGAGATTTGTAGAGACATAGAGAGTCATTGGGGTCCACTACAGCAGTCACTCCCCTGAGGAAAGAAGTGGAGAGATTTGTAGAGACATAGAGGGGCATTGGGGTCCACTACAGCAGCCACTCCCCTGAGGAAAGAAGTGGAGAGATTTGTAGAGACATAGAGGGGCATTGGGGTCAACTACAGCAGCCACTCCCCAGAGGAAAGAAGTGGAGAGATTTGTGGAGACATAGAGAGGCATTGGGGTCCACTACAGCAGCCCCTTCCCCGAGGAAAGAAGTGGAGAGATTTGTAGAGACATAGAGGGGCATTGGGGTCCACTACAGCAGCCACTCCCCTGAGGAAAGAAGTGGAGAGATTTGTAGAGACATAGAGAGGCATTGGGGTCCACTACAGCAGCCACTCCCCAGAGCAAAGAAGTGGAGAGATTTGTGGAGACATAGAGAGGCATTGGGGTCCACTACAGCAGCCACTCCCCAGAGGAAAGAAGTGGGGAGATTTGTAGAGACATAGAGGGGCATTGGGGTCCACTACAGCAGCCACTCCCCCTAGGAAAGAAGTGGAGAGATTTGTAGAGACATAGAGGGGCATTGGGGTCCAATACAGCAGCCATTCCCCAGAGGAAAGATTTGTAGAGACATAGAGGGGCATTGGGGTCCACTACAGCAGCCACTCCCCAGAGGAAAGATTTGTAGAGACATAGAAGGACATTGGGGTCCACTACAGCAGCCACTCCCCAGAGGAAAGAAGTAGAGAGATTTGTAGAGACATAGAGGGGTATTGGGGTCCACTACAGCAGCCACTCCCCAGAGGAAAGAAGTGGGGAGATTTGTAGAGACATAGAGAGGCATTGGGGTCCACTACAGCAGCCACTCCCCAGAGGAAAGAAGTGGAGAGATTTGTAGAGACATAGAGGGGCATTGGGGTCCACTACAGCAGCCACTCCCCCGAGGAAAGAAGTGGAGAGATTTGTAGAGACATAGAGAGGCATTGGGGTCCACTACAGCAGCCACTCCCCAGAGGAAAGAAGTGGAGAGATTTGTAGAGACATAGAGGGGCATTGGGGTCCACTACAGCAGCCACTCCCCTGAGGAAAGAAGTGGAGAGATTTGTAGAGACATAGAGAGGCATTGGGGTCCACTACAGCAGCCACTCCCAAGAGGAAAAAAGTGGGGAGATTTGTAGAGACATAGAGAGGCATTGGGGTCCACTACAGCAGTCACTCCCAAGAGGAAAGAAGTGGGGAGATTTGTAGAGACATAGAGAGGCATTGGGGTCCACTACAGCAGCCACTCCCCAGAGGAAAGAAGTGGAGAGATTTGTAGAGACATAGAGGGGCATTGGGGTCCACTACAGCAGCCACTCCCCCGAGGAAAGAAGTGGAGAGATTTGTAGAGACATAGAGGGGCATTGGGGTCCACTAAGCAGCCACTCCCCAGAGGAAAGAAGTGGAGAGATTTGTAGAGACATAGAGGGGCATTGGGGTCCACTACAGCAGCCACTCCCCAGAGGAAAGAAGTGGAGAGATTTGTAGAGACATAGAGGGGCATTGGGGTCCACTACAGCAGCCCCTCCCCTGAGGAAAGAAGTGGAGAGATTTGTAGAGACATAGAGGGGCATTGGGGTCCACTACAGCAGCCCCTTCCCCGAGGAAAGAAGTGGAGAGATTTGTAGAAACATAGAGGGGCATTGGGGTCCACTACAGCAGCCACTCCCCCGAGGAAAGAAGTGGAGAGATTTGTAGAGACATAGAGGGGCATTGGGGTCCACTACAGCAGCCACTCCCCCGAGGAAAGAAGTGGAGAGATTTGTAGAGACATAGAGGGGCAGTGGGGTCCACTACAGCAGCCACTCCCCAGAGGAAAGAAGTGGAGAGATTTGTAGAGACATAGAGGGGCAGTGGGGTCCACTACAGCAGCCACTCCCCCGAGGAAAGAAGTGGAGAGATTTGTAGAGACATAGAGGGGCATTGGGGTCCACTACAGCAGCCACTCCCCCGAGGAAAGAAGTGGAGAGATTTGTAGAGACATAGAGGGGCATTGGGGTCCACTACAGCAGCCACTCCCCAGAGGAAAGAAGTGGAGAGATTTGTAGAGACAGAGAGGCATTGGGGTCCACTACAGCAGCCACTCCCCAGAGGAAAGAAGTGGGGAGATTTGTAGAGACATAGAGAGGCATTGGGTCCACTACAGCAGCCACTCCCCCGAGGAAAGAAGTGGAGAGATTTGTAGAGACATAGAGGGGCATTGGGGTCCACTACAGCAGCCACTCCCCCGAGGAAAGAAGTAGAGAGATTTGTAGAGACATAGAGGGGCATTGGGGTCCACTACAGCAGCCACTCCCCAGCGGAAAGAAGTGGAGAGATTTGTAGAGACATAGAGGGGCATTGGGGTCCACTACAGCAGCCCCTCCCCCGAGGAAAGAAGTGGAGAGATTTGTAGAGACATAGAGGGGCATTGGGGTCCACTACAGCAGCCCCTCCCCCGAGGAAAGAAGTGGAGAGAATTGTAGAGACATAGAGGGGCATTGGGGTCCACTACAGCAGCCCCTCCCCCGAGGAAAGAAGTGGAGAGATTTGTAGAGACATAGAGGGGCATTGGGGTCCACTACAGCAGCCACTCCCCCGAGGAAAGAAGTGGAGAGATTTGTAGAGACATAGAGGGGCATTGGGGTCCACTACAGCAGCCACTCCCCCGAGGAAAGAATTGGAGAGTTTTGTAGAGACATAGAGAGGCATTGGGGTCCACTACAGCAGCCACTCCCCCGAGGAAAGAAGTGGAGAGATTTGTAGAGACATAGAGAGGCATTGGGGTCCACTACAGCAGCCACTCCCCCGAGGAAAGAAGTGGAGAGATTTGTAGAGACATAGAGAGGCATTGGGGTCCACTACAGCAGCCACTCCCCAGAGGAAAGAATTGGAGAGTTTTGTAGAGACATAGAGAGGCATTGGGGTCCACTACAGCAGCCACTCCCCCGAGGAAAGAAGTGGAGAGATTTGTAGAGACATAGAGGGGCATTGGGGTCCACTACAGCAGTCACTCCCCTGAGGAAAGAAGTGGAGAGATTTGTAGAGACATAGAGGGGCATTGGGGTCCACTACAGCAGCCACTCCCCTGAGGAAAGAAGTGGAGAGATTTGTAGAGACATAGAGGGGCATTGGGGTCCACTACAGCAGCCACTCCCCAGAGGAAAGAAGTGGAGAGATTTGTGGAGACATAGAGAGGCATTGGGGTCCACTACAGCAGCCCCTTCCCCGAGGAAAGAAGTGGAGAGATTTGTAGAGACATAGAGGGGCATTGGGGTCCACTACAGCAGCCACTCCCCTGAGGAAAGAAGTGGAGAGATTTGTAGAGACATAGAGAGGCATTGGGGTCCACTACAGCAGCCACGCCCCAGAGGAAAGAAATGGAGAGATTTGTAGAGACATAGAGAGGCATTGGGGTCCACTACAGCAGCCACTCCCCAGAGGAAAGAAGTGGAGAGATTTGTAGAGACATAGAGAGGCATTGGGGTCCACTACAGCAGCCACTCCCCAGAGGAAAGAAGTGGGGAGATTTGTAGAGACATAGAGAGGCATTGGGGTCCACTACAGCAGCCACTCCCCAGAGGAAAGAAGTGGAGAGATTTGTAGAGACATAGAGGGGCATTGGGGTCCACTACAGCAGCCACTCCCCAGAGGAAAGAAGTGGAGAGATTTGTAGAGACAGAGAGGCATTGGGGTCCACTACAGCAGCCACTCCCCAGAGGAAAGAAGTGGGGAGATTTGTAGAGACATAGAGAGGCATTGGGTCCACTACAGCAGCCACTCCCCCGAGGAAAGAAGTGGAGAGATTTGTAGAGACATAGAGGGGCATTGGGGTCCACTACAGCAGCCACTCCCCCGAGGAAAGAAGTAGAGAGATTTGTAGAGACATAGAGGGGCATTGGGGTCCACTACAGCAGCCACTCCCCAGCGGAAAGAAGTGGAGAGATTTGTAGAGACATAGAGGGGCATTGGGGTCCACTACAGCAGCCCCTCCCCCGAGGAAAGAAGTGGAGAGATTTGTAGAGACATAGAGGGGCATTGGGGTCCACTACAGCAGCCCCTCCCCCGAGGAAAGAAGTGGAGAGAATTGTAGAGACATAGAGGGGCATTGGGGTCCACTACAGCAGCCCCTCCCCCGAGGAAAGAAGTGGAGAGATTTGTAGAGACATAGAGGGGCATTGGGGTCCACTACAGCAGCCACTCCCCCGAGGAAAGAAGTGGAGAGATTTGTAGAGACATAGAGGGGCATTGGGGTCCACTACAGCAGCCACTCCCCCGAGGAAAGAATTGGAGAGTTTTGTAGAGACATAGAGAGGCATTGGGGTCCACTACAGCAGCCACTCCCCCGAGGAAAGAAGTGGAGAGATTTGTAGAGACATAGAGAGGCATTGGGGTCCACTACAGCAGCCACTCCCCCGAGGAAAGAAGTGGAGAGATTTGTAGAGACATAGAGAGGCATTGGGGTCCACTACAGCAGCCACTCCCCAGAGGAAAGAATTGGAGAGTTTTGTAGAGACATAGAGAGGCATTGGGGTCCACTACAGCAGCCACTCCCCTGAGGAAAGAAGTGGAGAGATTTGTAGAGACATAGAGAGGCATTGGGGTCCACTACAGCAGTCACTCCCCTGAGGAAAGAAGTGGAGAGATTTGTAGAGACATAGAGGGGCATTGGGGTCCACTACAGCAGCCACTCCCCTGAGGAAAGAAGTGGAGAGATTTGTAGAGACATAGAGGGGCATTGGGGTCAACTACAGCAGCCACTCCCCAGAGGAAAGAAGTGGAGAGATTTGTGGAGACATAGAGAGGCATTGGGGTCCACTACAGCAGCCCCTTCCCCGAGGAAAGAAGTGGAGAGATTTGTAGAGACATAGAGGGGCATTGGGGTCCACTACAGCAGCCACTCCCCTGAGGAAAGAAGTGGAGAGATTTGTAGAGACATAGAGAGGCATTGGGGTCCACTACAGCAGCCACGCCCCAGAGGAAAGAAATGGAGAGATTTGTAGAGACATAGAGAGGCATTGGGGTCCACTACAGCAGCCACTCCCCAGAGCAAAGAAGTGGAGAGATTTGTGGAGACATAGAGAGGCATTGGGGTCCACTACAGCAGCCACTCCCCAGAGGAAAGAAGTGGGGAGATTTGTAGAGACATAGAGGGGCATTGTGGTCCACTACAGCAGCCACTCCCCCTAGGAAAGAAGTGGAGAGATTTGTAGAGACATAGAGGGGCATTGGGGTCCAATACAGCAGCCACTCCCCAGAGGAAAGATTTGTAGAGACATAGAGGGGCATTGGGGTCCACTACAGCAGCCACTCCCCAGAGGAAAGATTTGTAGAGACATAGAAGGACATTGGGGTCCACTACAGCAGCCACTCCCCAGAGGAAAGAAGTGGAGAGATTTGTAGAGACATAGAGGGGTATTGGGGTCCACTACAGCAGCCACTCCCCAGAGGAAAGAAGTGGGGAGATTTGTAGAGACATAGAGAGGCATTGGGGTCCACTACAGCAGCCACTCCCCAGAGGAAAGAAGTGGAGAGATTTGTAGAGACATAGAGGGGCATTGGGGTCCACTACAGCAGCCACTCCCCCGAGGAAAGAAGTGGAGAGATTTGTAGAGACATAGAGAGGCATTGGGGTCCACTACAGCAGCCACTCCCCAGAGGAAAGAAGTGGAGAGATTTGTAGAGACATAGAGGGGCATTGGGGTCCACTACAGCAGCCACTCCCCTGAGGAAAGAAGTGGAGAGATTTGTAGAGACATAGAGAGGCATTGGGGTCCACTACAGCAGCCACTCCCCCGAGGAAAGAAGTGGAGAGATTTGTAGAGACATAGAGGGGCATTGGGGTCCACTACAGCAGCCACTCCCCCGAGGAAAGAAGTGGAGAGATTTGTAGAGACATAGAGGGGCATTGGGGTCCACTAAGCAGCCACTCCCCAGAGGAAAGAAGTGGAGAGATTTGTAGAGACATAGAGGGGCATTGGGGTCCACTACAGCAGCCACTCCCCCGAGGAAAGAAGTGGAGAGATTTGTAGAGACATAGAGGGGCATTGGGGTCCACTACAGCAGCCCCTCCCCCGAGGAAAGAAGTGGAGAGATTTGTAGAGACATAGAGGGGCATTGGGGTCCACTACAGCAGCCCCTTCCCCGAGGAAAGAAGTGGAGAGATTTGTAGAGACATAGAGGGGCATTGGGGTCCACTACAGCAGCCACTCCCCCGAGGAAAGAAGTGGAGAGATTTGTAGAGACATAGAGGGGCATTGGGGTCCACTACAGCAGCCACTCCCCCGAGGAAAGAAGTGGAGAGATTTGTAGAGACATAGAGGGGCAGTGGGGTCCACTACAGCAGCCACTCCCCCGAGGAAAGAAGTGGAGAGATTTGTAGAGACATAGAGGGGCATTGGGGTCCACTACAGCAGCCACTCCCCCGAGGAAAGAAGTGGAGAGATTTGTAGAGACATAGAGGGGCATTGGGGTCCACTACAGCAGCCACTCCCCCAAGGAAAGAAGTGGAGAGATTTGTAGAGACATAGAGGGGCATTGGGGTCCACTACAGCAGCCACTCCCCAGAGGAAAGAAGTGGAGAGATTTGTAGAGACATAGAGGGGCATTGGGGTCCACTACAGCAGCCACTCCCCAGAGGAAAGAAGTGGAGAGATTTGTAGAGACATAGAGAGGCATTGGGGTCCACTACAGCAGCCACTCCCCAGAGGAAAGAAGTGGGGAGATTTGTAGAGACATAGAGAGGCATTGGGGTCCACTACAGCAGCCACTCCCCAGAGGAAAGAAGTGGAGAGATTTGTAGAGACATAGAGGGGCATTGGGGTCCACTACAGCAGCCACTCCCCAGAGGAAAGAAGTGGAGAGATTTGTAGAGACAGAGAGGCATTGGGGTCCACTACAGCAGCCACTCCCCAGAGGAAAGAAGTGGGGAGATTTGTAGAGACATAGAGAGGCATTGGGTCCACTACAGCAGCCACTCCCCCGAGGAAAGAAGTGGAGAGATTTGTAGAGACATAGAGGGGCATTGGGGTCCACTACAGCAGCCACTCCCCCGAGGAAAGAAGTAGAGAGATTTGTAGAGACATAGAGGGGCATTGGGGTCCACTACAGCAGCCACTCCCCAGCGGAAAGAAGTGGAGAGATTTGTAGAGACATAGAGGGGCATTGGGGTCCACTACAGCAGCCCCTCCCCCGAGGAAAGAAGTGGAGAGATTTGTAGAGACATAGAGGGGCATTGGGGTCCACTACAGCAGCCCCTCCCCCGAGGAAAGAAGTGGAGAGAATTGTAGAGACATAGAGGGGCATTGGGGTCCACTACAGCAGCCCCTCCCCCGAGGAAAGAAGTGGAGAGATTTGTAGAGACATAGAGGGGCATTGGGGTCCACTACAGCAGCCACTCCCCCAAGGAAAGAAGTGGAGAGATTTGTAGAGACATAGAGAGGCATTGGGGTCCACTACAGCAGCCACTCCCCCGAGGAAAGAAGTGGAGAGATTTGTAGAGACATAGAGAGGCATTGGGGTCCACTACAGCAGCCACTCCCCCGAGGAAAGAAGTGGAGAGATTTGTAGAGACATAGAGAGGCATTGGGGTCCACTACAGCAGCCACTCCCCTGAGGAAAGAAGTGGAGAGATTTGTAGAGACATAGAGGGGCATTGGGGTCCAATACAGCAGCCACTCCCCCGAGGAAAGAAGTGGAGAGATTTGTAGAGACATAGAGGGGCATTGGGGTCAACTACAGCAGCCACTCCCCAGAGGAAAGAAGTGGAGAGATTTGTAGAGAAATAGACAGGCATTGGGGTCCACTACAGCAGCCCCTCCCCTGAGGAAATACGTGGAGCTGGGTAGCTGCCAAGTGAGTTCCTGCAATGCGAAGTGCGTGCTGCAATGGATTGCATCGAATTTCTGCCGGACTCGTTCCGCACCAATATAGCTCCGGGTAGTAATCCGCACCAACATGGTGCCGGGGCCCCACCAAGAGAAATTCAATTTACTGATCGTTACACATAGACCCCGCCCCCCCAACCTGATTCTGGTGTCAGCGATGAAGAATATCGGGGCCAATCATGATCAATATGTGTGTATCCTCATAATAGTTGATGGAGGAGAACGGAGATTCTATATTTGTAATAATATTTTTGCTGTTTTGGTAATAAATGATCCTAAAAAATAAAATCTTCTGATGTGACGTTTACCTTCATCTACCGTATGTGGGAGGAGCCCCGAAATATCGCCATTCCAGTTCCACAAACGATCGATCCCCGGAGACCACATCTGTATACACTTCACAGCTCTGCAACAAATGTATAATAATGGGGGAGGGGACATTAGAGTGTAAGCTCCTCTGTACAGAGACTGATGTGACTGTGGGGGAGGGGACATTAGAGTGTAAGCTCCTCTGTACAGAGACTGATGAGACTGTGGGGGAGGGGACATTAGAGTGTAAGCTCCTCTGTACAGAGACTGATGGGACTGTGGGGGAGGGGACATTAGAGTGTCAGCTCCTCTGGCACAGAGACTGATGGGACTGTGGGGGAGGGGACATTAGAGTGTCAGCTCCTCTGTACAGAGACTGATGTGACTATGGGGGAGGGGACATTAGAGTGTCAGCTCCTCTGGCACAGAGACTGATGGGACTGTGGGGGAGGGGACATTAGAGTGTCAGCTCCTCTGTACAGAGACTGATGTGACTATGGGGGAGGGGACATTAGAGTGTCAGCTCCTCTGTACAGAGACTGATGTGACTATGGGGAGGGGACATTAGAGTGTAAGCTCCTCTGGTACAGAGACTGATGGGACTGTGGGGGAGGGGACATTAGAGTGTCAGCTCCTCTGTACAGAGACTGATGTGACTATGGGGGAGGGGACATTAGAGTGTCAGCTCCTCTGTACAGAGACTGATGGGACTGTGGGGGAGGGGACATTAGAGTGTAAGCTCCTCTGTACAGAGACTGATGGGACTGCGGGGGAGGGGACATTAGAGTGCAAGCTCCTCTGTACAGAGACTGATGGGACTGCGGGGGAGGGGACATTAGACCGTCAGCTCTTCTTGTACAGAGACTGATGGGACTGCGGGGGAGGGGACATTAGAGTGTAAGCTCCTCTGGTACAGAGACTGATGGGACTGTGGGGGAGGGGACATTAGAGCGTAAGCTCCTCTGGTACAGAGACTGATGTGACTGCGGGGGAGGGGACATTAGAGCGTCAGCTCCTCTGGTACAGAGACTGATGTGACTGTGGGGGAGGGGACATTAGAGTGTCAGCTCCTCTGGTACAGAGACTGATGTGACTGCGGGGGAGGGGACATTAGAGTGTAAGCTCCTCTCTACAGAGACTGATGGGACTGCGGGGGAGGGGACATTAGAGCGTAAGCTCCTCTGGTACAGAGACTGATGTGATTGTGGGGGAGGGGACATTAGAGCGTAAGCTCCTCTGGTACAGAGACTGATGTGACTGTGGGGGAGGGGACATTAGAGCGTAAGCTCCTCTGGTACAGAGACTGATGTGACTGCGGGGGAGGGGACATTAGAGCGTAAGCTCCTCTGGTACAGAGACTGATGGGATTGTGGGGGAGGGGACATTAGAGTGTCAGCTCCTCTGGCACAGAGACTGATGGGACTGTGGGGGAGGGGACATTAGAGTGTCAGCTCCTCTGGCACAGAGACTGATGGGACTGTGGGGGAGGGGACATTAGAGTGTCAGCTCCTCTGGCACAGAGACTGATGGGACTGTGGGGGAGGGGACATTAGAGTGTCAGCTCCTCTGGCACAGAGACTGATGGGACTGTGGGGGAGGGGACATTAGAGTGTCAGCTCCTCTGTACAGAGACTGATGGGACTGTGGGGGAGGGGACATTAGAGTGTCAGCTCCTCTGTACAGAGACTGATGGGACTGTGGGGGAGGGGACATTAGAGTGTCAGCTCCTCTGTACAGAGACTGATGTGACTGTGGGGGAGGGGACATTAGAGTGTCAGCTCCTCTGTACAGAGACTGATGGGACTGTGGGGGAGGGGACATTAGACTGTCAGCTCCTCTGTACAGAGACTGATGGGACTGGCTCAGTGTTACTTGCAGTATGTAGTACAGAGGGAGGACACGTCTGTAGACAGCCATGATGGAGGACTTGCTGGCCTTGTACTGAGCTCCATCTATAATGTGTCTTCTGGATAGAATGTACTTTGGTGCTCATCGCTGGTCTTGCAATGTGGATGAACTGTCATGGCCGCCACCTCTGCCTCCACAGAGTTCTCATGGTTGGAAGTTGTTGGCTATCAGTAGTCAGGGGTCATCCTGGTCACGTAGAAGAACATCCACTTGTGGGACCTCTCACCTCTCCATGCATCCTGGGAAGCGGAAGCAGATAAGGAACATTGGGGAGAAATCTGCACAGTAAGGTGAATTGTGATGGAAAACAGGAAGCTGGGATGACAGTTGTAGATGGATGACCGGGAAGGAGAAGACAACATCCCTCATATCTGGAGGGGACACGCCACACACAGGCAGGGAAGAGTATGGGATGGTAACTAGAAGAAATGATCAGGAGGGACGGAAGACATGCTGCAAAATCCATCCACCCCGGAGGGCCCAGGGGTAACGCATGGTTCAACCAGACACTGGAGGTCATTCTAGACCCTCAGGGTGGGGGGCTGACTAATAATAGGAATGAAGAGGTTCAGGTACCCCCAGCACCGTGCAGGAGCCACAATCATTACTAAAGTGAATAATGTCAACTCAACACATGAGATCAGCTACAGAATCATGGAACCCGCAGATCATCACCCGTCATTGGCTGTCCTTCACTCCCCTGACATCCAGCTCGGGATGAGTGAACCTGGCTCGGTACAGTGTGAGCGTCGTTCACCAAATCCTGCAGAAACCTCCAGCTTGGCACCAAACCCCACTGGAGTCTACTGGGGGCCAAACCAGATCACTTCTGTGGCAAGCCAGTATTGTGGAAAGAGCATGGGAAGTTCAGTGCTGCCACGGGGGGGGGGGGACATCAATGCAAGAAAAATCAACAAAAATGTTCTGCGGAGGCGGAGCTATCATTTGGCTTAAATAGCAACATTGATAATACATCAACCTTCTCCCAGAGATCTCCTTCCATTTACCGAGCTTTTCCCATCCCCCATCCCATCATTCTAATACCACTCCACCCATCATTCTAATACTACTCCACCCAGCATACCCCAACCACTCCTCCCATCATTCTAATACCACTCCACCCATCATTCTAATACCACTCCACCCATCATTCTAATACCACTCCACCCATCATTCTAATACCACTCCACCCATCATTCTAATACCACTCCTCCCATCATTCTAATACCACTCCTCCCATCATACCCCTACCACTCCTCCCATCATTCTAATACCACTCCACCCATCATTCTAATACCACTCCTCCCGTCATTCTAATACCACTCCTCCCATCATTCTAATACCACTCCACACAGCATTCTAATACCACTCCACCCATCATTCTAATACCACTCCTCCCATCATTCTAATACCACTCCTCCCATCATTCTAATACCACTCCACACAGCATTCTAATACCACTCCTCCCATCATTCTAATACCACTCCTCCCATCATTCTAATACCACTCCACCCATCATTCTAATACCACTCCACCCAACATACCCCTACTACTCCACCAATCATTCTAATACCACTCCTCCCATCATTGTAATACCACTCCTCCCATCATTGTAATACCACTCCTCCCATCATTCTAATACCACTCCTCCCATCATTCTAATACCACTCCACCCATCATTCTAATACCACTCCTCCCATCATTCTAATACCACTCCACCCATCATTCTAATACCACTCCTCCCATCATTCTAATACCACTCCTCCCATCATTCTAATACCACTCCATCCATCATTCTAATACCACTCCTCCCATCATTGTAATACCACTCCTCCCATCATTGTAATACCACTCCTCCCATCATTGTAATACCACTCCTCCCGTCATTCTAATACCACTCCTCCGTCATTCTAATACCACTCCTCCCATCATTCTAATACCACTCCTCCCATCATTCTAATACCACTCCTCCCATCATTGTAATACCACTCCACCCATCATTCTAATACCACTCCTCCCATCATTGTAATACCACTCCTCCCATCATTCTAATACCACTCCTCCCGTCATTCTAATACCACTCCTCCCATCATTGTAATACCACTCCACCCATCATTCTAATACCACTCCTCCCATCATTGTAATACCACTCCACCCATCATTCTAATACCACTCCTCCCATCATTGTAATACCACTCCTCCCATCATTCTAATACCACTCCTCCCATCATTGTAATACCACTCCTCCCATCATTCTAATACCACTCCACCCATCATTCTAATACCACTCCTCCCGTCATTCTAATACCACTCCTCCCATCATTCTAATACCACTCCTCCCATCATTGTAATACCACTCCACCCATCATTCTAATACCACTCCTCCCGTCATTCTAATACCACTCCTCCCGTCATTCTAATACCACTCCTCCCATCATTCTAATACCACTCCTCCCATCATTCTAATACCACTCCTCCCATCATTCTAATACCACTCCTCCCATCATTCTAATACCACTCCACCCATCATTGTAATACCACTCCACACATCATTCTAATACCACTCCACCCATCATTCTAATACCACTCCACCCAACATACCCCTACCACTCCACCAATCATTCTAATACCACTCCTCCCATCATTCTAATACCACTCCACCCATCATTCTAATACCACTCCACCCATCATTCTAATACCACTCCACCCAACATACCCCTACTACTCCACCAATCATTCTAATACCACTCCTCCCATCATTGTAATACCACTCCTCTTACCATTCTAATACCACCCACCCATCATTCTAATACCACTCCTCCCATCATTCTAATACCACTCCTCCCATCATTCTAATACCACTCCTCCCATCATTCTAATACCACTCCACCCATCATTCTAATACCACTCCACCCATCATTCTAATACCACTCCACCCAACATACCCCTACTACTCCACCAATCATTCTAATACCACTCCTCCCATCATTGTAATACCACTCCTCTTACCATTCTAATACCACTCCTCCCATCATTCTAATACCACTCCACCCATCATTCTAATACCACTCCTCCCATCATTCTAATACCACTCCACCCATCATTCTAATACCACTCCTCCCATCATACCCCTACCACTCCTCCCATCATTCTAATACCACTCCACCCATCATTCTAATACCACTCCACCCATCATTCTAATACCACTCCACCCATCATTCTAATACCACTCCACCCAACATACCCCTACTACTCCACCAATAATTCTAATACCACTCCTCCCATCATTGTAATACCACTCCTCCCATCATTGTAATACCACTCCTCCCATCATTCTAATACCACTCCTCCCGTCATTCTAATACCACTCCTCCCATCATTCTAATACCACTCCACCCATCATTCTAATACCACTCCTCCCATCATTGTAATACCACTCCACCCATCATTCTAATACCACTCCTCCCATCATTCTAATACCACTCCTCCCATCATTGTAATACCACTCCTCCCATCATTCTAATACCACTCCTCCCGTCATTCTAATACCACTCCTCCCATCATTCTAATACCACTCCTCCCATCATTCTAATACCACTCCACCCATCATTCTAATACCACTCCTCCCATCATTGTAATACCACTCCTCCCATCATTCTAATACCACTCCTCCCGTCATTCTAATACCACTCCTCCCATCATTCTAATACCACTCCTCCCATCATTCTAATACCACTCCACCCATCATTCTAATACCACTCCTCCCATCATTCTAATACCACTCCTCCCATCATTCTAATACCACTCCTCCCATCATTCTAATACCACTCCACCCGTCATTCTAATACCACTCCTCCCATCATTCTAATACCACTCCACCCAACATACCCTACCACTTCACCAATCATTCTAATACCACTCCTCCCATCATTCTAATACCACTCCACCCATCATTCTAATACCACTCCTCCCATCATTCTAATACCACTCCTCCCATCATTCTAATACCACTCCTCCATCATTCTATACCACTCCACCCATCATCTATATACCACTCCTCCCATCATTCTAATACCACTCCACCCATCATTCTAATACCACTCCACCCAACATACCCCTACCACTCCACCCATCATTCTAATACCACTCCTCCATCATTCTAATACCACTCCTCCCATCATTCTAATACCACTCCACCCATCATTGTAATATCACTCCTCCCATCATTCTAATACCACTCCTCCCGTCATTCTAATACCACTCCTCCCATCATTCTAATACCACTCCTCCATCATTCTAATACCACTCCACCCATCATTCTAATACCACTCCTCCCATCATTCTAATACCACTCCTCCCATCATTCTAATATCACTCCACACATCATTGTAATACCACTCCACCCATCATTCTAATACCACTCCACCCATCATTGTAATACCACTCCTCCCATCATTCTAATACCACTCCTCCCATCATTCTAATATCACTCCACACATCATTGTAATACCACTCCTCCCATCATTCTAATACCACTCCACCCATCATTCTAATACCACTCCTCCCATCATTGTAATACCACTCCTCCCGTCATTCTAATACCACTCCACACATCATTGTAATACCACTCCTCCCATCATTCTAATACCACTCCTCCCATCATTCTAATACCACTCCTCCCATCATTGTAATACCACTCCTCCCATCATTCTAATACCACTCCTCCCATCATTCTAATACCACTCCACCCATCATTCTAATACCACTCCTCCCATCATTCTAATACCACTCCTCCCATCATTCTAATACCACTCCACCCATCATTCTAATACCACTCCTCCCATCATTCTAATACCACTCCACCCATCATTCTAATACCACTCCACCCAACATACCCCTACCACTCCACCCATCATTCTAATACCACTCCACCCAACATACCCCTACCACTCCACCCATCATTCTAATACCACTCCTCCATCATTCTAATACCACTCCACCCATCATTCTAATACCACTCCTCCCATCATTCTAATACCACTCCACCCATCATTGTAATATCACTCCTCCCATCATTCTAATACCACTCCTCCCGTCATTCTAATACCACTCCTCCCATCATTCTAATACCACTCCTCCCATCATTCTAATACCACTCCACCCATCATTCTAATACCACTCCTCCCATCATTCTAATACCACTCCTCCCATCATTCTAATACCACTCCACCCATCATTCTAATACCACTCCACACAGCATTCTCCTCCCTTCTCTCCTTCTCCTCCTCCCAGCTCCATTTTCACCTCTTCTCCCAACACTCTCCTTCTCAACAGTTGGAAAGTGACAGTTGTAAAATGATAGTTATTTTTGACAGTTGGAAAGTGACAGTTGGAAAATAACACGTGGAAAATGACAGTTATTTTTAACAGTTGGAAAATGACAATTGGAAAATAACAGTTATATTGGACAGTTAGAAAATGACAATTGGAAAATGACAGTTATTTTTGACAGTTGGAAAATGACAGTTGGAACATGACAGTTATTTTTGACAGTTAAAAAAATGATAGCTATTTTTGTCAGTTGGAAAATGATAGTTTATTTTAACAGTTGGAAAATGACAGTTATTTTTGACAGTTGGAAAATACAGGTGGAAAATGACAGTTATTTCTGACAGTTGAAAAGTGGCAATTGGAAAATGACAACTGGAAAATGACAGTTATATTTGACAGAAAATGACAATTGGAAAATTAGTTATTTTTTTACAGTTGGAAAATGACAGTTGGAACATGACAGTTATTTTGACAGTTGGAAAATGACAGTTATTTTTGACAGTTGGAAAATGATAGTTATTTTTGACAGTTGGAAAATGAGTTTGTTTTTTTTTACAGTTGGAAAATGACAGTTATTTTTGGCAGTTGGAAAATGAGTTATTTTTGACAGAAAATGACAATTGGAAAATTACAGTTTTTTTTGACAGTTGGAAAATAACAGGTGGGAAATGACAGCTATTTTTGACAGTTGAAAAATGACAATTGGAAAATGACAGTTATATTTGACAGTTAGTAAATGACAATTGGAAAATGACAGTTATATTTGATAGTCAGAAAATGACAGTTGGAAAATGACAGTTGGAACATGACAGTTATTTTGACAGTTGGAAAATGAGTTATTTTTGACAGCAAATGACAATTGGAAAATGACAGTTATTTTTGACAGTTATTATTATTATTAAACAGGATTTATGGCGCCAACAGTTTGCTCAGCACTCTACAATATAACGGGAAAAAATACAGCAACAATACAATTCAATACAAGAGGGATAGGAGGGCCTGATCCTGGGAGCTTACAATCTAGGAGGGAGGGGCTGATCCTGGGAGCTTACAATCTAGGAGGGAGGGCCCTGGTCCTGGGAGCTTACAATCTAGGAGGGAGGGGCTGATCCTGGGAGCTTACAATCTAGGAGGGAGGGGCTGATCCTGGGAGCTTACAATCTAGGAGGGAGGGGCTGATCCTGGGAGCTTACAATCTAGGAGGGAGGGGCTGATCCTGGGAGCTTACAATCTAGGAGGGAGGGGCTGATCCTGGGAGCTTACAATCTAGGAGGGAGGGGCTAGTGGTACAAAAGGTAATAACTGTGGGGGGTGGACTGGTAGGAGGAGTAGAAGATTCCATTTTTAGCTGAGGGTAGGATAGGCTTTCCTGAAGAGATCGGTTTTCATAGATCGCTTAAAAGTGAGCAGAGTAGGCAATAGTCTGATAAATTGGGGTAGGGAGTTCCAGAGGATGGGGGAAGCTCTGGAGAAGTCCTGGAGATGAGCATGGGAGGAGGAGACAAGGGAGCTAGAGAGCAGGAGGTCTTGTGAGGAGCGGAGAGTACGGTTTGGGTGATATTTGGAGACAAGATCGGTGATGTAATTTGGGGCGGAGTTATAAATGGCTTTATATGTTATTGTTAGTGTTTTGAATTTTATCCGTTGGGCAACGGGAAGCCAGTGAAGGGATTGGCAGAGAGGTGTGGAGGACACTGAGTGGAGGCCAGTGGAGGGATTGGCAGAGAGGGATGGAGGACACTGAATGGAGGCCAGTGAAGAGATTGGCAGAGGGGGGTGGAGGACACTGAGTGGAGGCCAGTGGAGGGATTGGCAGAGAGGGGTGGAGGACACTGAGTGGAAGCCAGTGGAGGGATTGGCAGAGAGGGGTGGAGGACACTGAGTGGAGGCCAGTGGAGGGATTGGCAGAGAGGGGTGGAGGACACTGACTGGAGGCCAGTGGAGGGATTGGCAGAGCGGGGTGGAGGACACTGAGTGGGGGCCGGGGGAGGGATTGGCAGAGAGGGATGGAGGACACTGAATGGAGGCCAGTGGAGGGATTGGCAGAGAGGGGTGGAGGACACTGAATGGAGGTCAGTAGAGGGATTGGCAAAGAGGGATGGCTGATACGGAATGGTTAGTAAGGTGGATGAGTCTGGCAGCAGCATTCATGATAGACTGAAGGGGGGGATAGCCTGTGATGAGGTCGGCCAATGAGGAGGGAGGTACAATAGTCAAGGCGAGAGATAAACAGGGAGGAAATAAGTTGCTTAGTGGTTTACATGGTTAGGAACGGGCGTATCTTGAAGATGTTGCGGAGGTTGGAGAAGTTGCGGAGGTTGGAGATGTTGCGGAGGTTGGTGATGGTGCGGAGGTTGGAGAAGTTGCAGAGGTTGGAGATGTTGCGGAGGTTGGAGATGTTGTGGAGGTTGGAGGTGTTGCGGAGGTTGGAGATGTTGCGGAGGTTGGAGATGTAGTGGAGGTTGGAGATGTTGGGGAGGTTGGAGGTGTTGCGGAGGTTGGAGAAGTTGCGGAGGTTGGAGATGTTGCGGAGGTTGGAGATGTTGCGGAGGTTGGAGATGTTGCGGAGGTTGGAGGTGTTGCGGAGGTTGGAGATGTTGGGGAGGTTGGAGGTGTTGCGGAGGTTGGAGAAGTTGCGGAGGTTGGAGATGTTGCGGAGGTTGGTGATGTTACGGAGGTTGGAGATGTTGCGGAGGTTGGAGATGTTGCGGAGGTTGGAGATGTTACGGAAGTGAAGTCTACAAGATTTGGACAGTGATTGGATTTGGGGCTGAAAGGACAGATGGGAGTCCAGGATTACACCTAGTACCCTGCCATGAGGGAAGGGACTGATGATTGTGTTATTGCTCTTGATGGAGAAGTCAGGGGAGGGGGGCATGGGCTGGGGGGGAATACTAAGAGCTCAGTTTTGGAAAGATTGAGTTTGAGGAAGTGGAGTGACATCCATGCCGATATGTCACTTAGTAAGCTAGTAATACGAGAGGAGACTGACGGGGCGAGGTGAGGAGGAGACTGAAGGGGAGAGGTGAGGAGGAGACTGAAGGGGTGAGGTGAGGAGGAGACTGAAGGGGTGAGGTGAGGAGGAGACTGAAGGGGTGAGGTGTGGAGGAGACTGAAGGGGTGAGGTGAGGAGGAGACTGAAGGGGTGAGGTGAGGAGCAGACTGAAGGGGTGAGGTGAGGAGGAGACTGAAGGGGTGAGGTGAGGAGGAGACTGAAGGGGTGAGGTGAGGAGTAGAAAGATAGATTTGTGTGTCATCAGCATAGAGATGGTACTTAAAGCCATGGGAGTTCATCAAGTGACCAAGGAAGGAGGTGTAGATGGAGAAGAGAAGGGGTCCAAGGACAGAACCTTGAGGGACCCCTACAGAAAGAGGGAGTGAAGAGGAGGAGGCAGCATTATAGGTAATGCTGAAGGAGCGCTGCGATAGGTAGGAGGAGAACCAGGAGAGAGCAGAGTCTCTGAGGCCAAGAGAGTGGAATTTTTTGAGGAGGAGGGGATGGTCAACCGTATCAAAAGCCGCAGAGAGGTCAAGTAGTAAGAGTACAGAGTAGTGGCCATTGGTTGGGATGAGTACGGAGTAGTGACCATTGGTTGGGATGAGTACGGAGTAGTGGCCTTTGGTTGGGATGAGTACGGAGTAGTGGCCATTGATTGGGATGAGTACGGAGTAGTGGCCATTGGTTGGGATGAGTACGGAGTAGTGGCCATTGGTTGGGGTGAGTACGGAGTAGTGGCCATTGGTTGGGATGAGTACGGAGTAGTGGCCATTGGTTGGGAGGAGTACGGAGTAGTGGCCGTTGGTTGGGATGAGTACGGAGTAGTGGCCGTTGGTTGGGGTGAGTACGAGGTAATGGTCATTGGTTGGGATGAGTACGGAGTAGTGGCCATTGGTTGGGATGAGTACGGAGTAGTGGCCGTTGGTTGGGATGAGTACGGAGTAGTGACCATTGGTTGGGATGAGTACGGAGTAGTGGCCATTGGTTGGGATGAGTACGGAGTAGTGGCCATTGGTTGGGAGGAGTAGGGAGTAGTGACCATTGGTTGGGAGGAGTACAGAGTAGTGGCCATTGGTTGGGATGAGTACGGAGTAGTGGCCATTGGTTGGGATTAGTACGGAGTAGTGGCCATTGGTTGGGATGAGTACGGAGTAGTGGCCATTGGTTGGGTTCAGTACGGAGTAGTGGCCATTGTTGGGATGAGTACAGAGTAGTGACCATTGGTTGGGATGAGTACGGAGTAGTGGTCATTGGTTGGGTTTAGTACGGAGTAGTGGCCATTGGTTGGGATGAGTACGGAGTAGTGGCCATTGGTTGGGATTAGTACGGAGTAGTGGCCATTGGTTGGGAGGAGTACGGAGTAGTGACCATTGGTTGGGAGGAGTACAGAGTAGTGGCCATTGGTTGGGATGAGTACGGAGTAGTGGCCATTGGTTGGGATTAGTACGGAGTAGTGGCCATTGGTTGGGATGAGTACGGAGTAGTGGCCATTGGTTGGGATGAGTACGGAGTAGTGGCCATTGGTTGGGAGGAGTACGGAGTAGTGGCCATTGGTTGGGATGAGTACGGAGTAGTGGCCATTGGTTGGGTTCAGTACGGAGTAGTGGCCATTGGTTGGGATGAGTACAGAGTAGTGACCATTGGTTGGGTTCAGTACGGAGTAGTGGCCATTGGTTGGGTTCAGTACGGAGTAGTGGCCATTGGTTGGGAGGAGTACGGAGTAGTGGCCATTGGTTGGGATGAGTACGGAGTAGTGGCCATTGGTTGGGATGAGTACGGAGTAGTGGCCATCGGTTGGGATGAGTACGGAGTAGTGGCCATCGGTTGGGATGAGTACGGAGTAGTGGCCATCGGTTGGGATGAGTACGGAGTAGTGGCCATCGGTTGGGATGAGTACGGAGTAGTGGCCATCGGTTGGGATGAGTACGGAGTAGTGGCCATCGGTTGGGATGAGTACGGAGTAGTGGCCATCGGTTGGGATGAGTACGGAGTAGTGGCCATCGGTTGGGATGAGTACGGAGTAGTGGCCATCGGTTGGGATGAGTACGGAGTAGTGGCCATCGGTTGGGAGGAGTACAGAGTAGTGGCCATTGGTTGGGATGAGTACGGAGTAGTGGCCATTGGTTTTAGCAGTTAGTATATAATTAGTGCGTTTAGTAGGGCGGTGTCAGTGGAGTGTAGTGAGGGAAAGCCAGACTGTGAAGGGTGAAGAAGGTTGTTGTCGGTGAGGTGGGAGGAGCTCAGGCGATTGTAGACTAAGCGTTCTAGGAGTTTAGAGGTAAGTGGCAGCAGGGAGATGGGTCTTCAGTTGTTCAGGTTGGTGGAGTCCAGAGGGGGCTTGTTAAGTATGGGAGTGATTGGACACAATGCTGTCCCGGGGAACGCCCTGTCTCCCGAAGACGCATGTGATGCACATTCTGATGGCCTTCCTCTCGGGTTCTTGGCCCTCGTGTTGCCCCATTGAATGATATTAATGTACGGCATCCTCAGCTATATGACTATCCTTCTGACTCGTACAAAACCATGTGATTTATTTTATCTGCAGCTACCCATTCTAACATCCCCTCTACTCCATACCCATTCTCCCCCATCCCCGCCACACTCCTCCCTCTCCTCTACCCTTCCCCCCTCTTTTTTTTTTTAATCTCATATCCCCCCCCCCTACTACCTTACTCTACATCTCCTCCTCTAACTATTCTCTTTTCTGACTTCTCTATATCTCACACCTTTTATACGACTCATTATTCGTATATCCCCAACATAATATAGCATGTAATCTCTCATACAGGCGTGATGACTTCACGTGGCTCACACGCTCCCGAAATGGACACACAAATCATAACGCACACCTCACCATGTGCTCTGCCAGCACTTCACGTTCCCTCCACATAAGGGCTCACAAGTAGATAGGTCAGTAATCAATATACCTATAACGACTTATCCAGGGGCGGACTGACAACTCATGGGGCCCCCGGGCAATAGGGGATCATGGGGCTCCTGTGTCCTCACCCACACCCAAAAAAGCCTATGAAAAAGCCAATGAAAGGTACCAGGGGCATCTCATGGGGCCCCCTACTGACCCCGGGCCCTCGGGCAGTGCCCGAGTGCTGGAATGGTCAGTCCACCCCGGACTTATCTATTATATTCTTTGTATCTGCTGCTTCGCTATATACGTAGGATATAATTGTATATCTCACCTCGATTTGTACGGCAGTCAAACCCGGGGCCCCTCTGTGAATCGCATGCTACATGTGTCTGTGTCCGGACTGTGATCCGTGTTTGCATGTACATTGATGTGCATTATTTTTCCTAATAAAAGTATTTTTGGAAAAAAAAAAGAATACACCTTGAGCCTCTACAGCCACTTTTGTGATGGATCCTCACTAGGACATTCAGATACCGGGTGTGCAGATCTTCACAGAGATCACCAGATAAATAACTTGGTGTACACGGAGAGTCATTGTCTGCATGAATTTATTAATATGGGTCATCCACACACAGCACAATCCCCGCCCCCGAGGAGTTCAGCCCCACTCAATCTATTCTCTAATCTATAGAAAGTGCAACCAATGAACTGCCGTTGAACAAGAAGCCCTCTCCTCAGTACTGTGTTGTGATTGGACCATCTGAGATACTCTTCAGGAACTATAGGTCCCAGCATGTCCTGAAGGTGCATTTTAATATTTTGTTCATAGATTCTTCATCACCGTAGTGTGGCAGAGGAAGAGGACTGATGAGGGGAGGAAGAGGACTGATGAGGGGAGGAAGAGGACTGATGAGGGGAGGAAGAGGACTGATGAGGGGATGAAGAGGACTGATGAGGGGAGGAAGAGGACTGATGAGGGGAGGAAGAGGACTGATGAGGGGAGGAAGAGGACTGATGAGGAGAGGAAGAGGACTGACGAGGGGAGGAAGAGGACTGACGAGGGGAGGAAGAGGACTGACGAGGGGAGGAAGAGGACTGACGAGGGGAGGAAGAGGACTGACGAGGGGAGGAAGAGGACTGACGAGGGGATGAAGAGGACTGATGAGGGGATGAGGATGTTTTCCCTTTTCAGGTCATTTTCCTCTCACAGATGTATGGAAAGCTCCTGGAACAATGGTCATCATTCCAAACACCTGGACTTTCCAACTGAGCGCAATCTTCTCCTCCTCCGAGACCATGACCGAACCACTCATCAGGCTGTTCGGACCGCCAGAACCTGCAGGAACCAAGGGAAATAGTGACTGGGCCGAGCCTTTTACTGACCAGAACCAACAGCAGAACTAAAACAGAAAAGATGGCGGAGTCAAAAGAGCTGATTAACCCAAAGAGAACCACCAAGAATAATCCCAAAAAGGTAGACAAACAACGGGAGCAATCACCTAGAGCCAAGTCAAGGGAATCTAATACCTGGTGGGGGATGGGTCAGGGTCTTACTTTGGAGTAGCATCATAAGAAGTACCGTCCACCCATTTCCAGGATCCATCCACATCTGTGAGGCCGATCCATGAGGTCCGAAATTGAGAAAGTTCATGTAGAAAAGTCTTTATAAAGACAAAAAATACATAATGATACATTTACATCTGTCCCAGAGGAGCTTACACTCTAATGCCCCCTCCCCCACAGTCACATCAGTCTCTGTACAGAGGAGCTTACACTCTAATGTCCCCTCCCCCACAGTCACATCAGTCTCTGTGCCAGAGGAGCTTACGCTCTAATGTCCCCTCCCCCACAGTCACATCAGTCTCTGTACAGAGGAGCTTACGCTCTAATGTCCCCTATCCCACAGTCCCATCAGTCTCTGTACAGAGGAGCTTAGACTCTAATGTCCCCTCCCCCACAGTCCCATCAGTCTCTGTACAGAGTTGCCTACACTCTAACGTCCCCTCCCCCACAGTCCCATCAGTCTCTGGACAGAGGAGCTTACACTCTAATGTCCCCTCCCCACAGTCCCATCAGTCTCTGTACAGAGGAGCTTACACTCTAATGTCCCCTCCCCCACAGTCCCATCAGTTTCTGTACAGAGGAGCTTACACTCTAATGTCCCCTCCCCCACAGTCACATCAGTCTCTGTACAGAGTTGCCTACACTCTAACGTCCCCTCCCCCACAGTCCCATCAGTCTCTGGACAGAGGAGCTTACACTCTAATGTCCCCTCCCCACAGTCCCATCAGTCTCTGTACAGAGGAGCTTACACTCTAATGTCCCCTCCCCCACAGTCCCATCAGTTTCTGTACAGAGGAGCTTACACTCTAATGTCCCCTCCCCCGTAGTCCCATCAGTCTCTGTACAGAGGAGCTTACACTCTAATGTCCCCTCCCCCGCAGTCCCATCAGTCTCTGTACAGAAGAGCTTACACTCTAATGTCCCCTCCCCCACAGTCCCATCAGTTTCTGTACAGAGGAGCTTACACTCTAATGTCCCCTCCCCCGCAGTCCCATCAGTCTCTGTACAGAGGAGCTTACACTGTAATGTCCCCTCCCCCGCAGTCACACAATATTATTATTACACATTTATATAACTCTGACATATACCGCGGCGCTGTACAGAGAACACTGAGCCAGTCACAATATTCTGTAGATTCACACACAGAAAACCTCTAAGTATCAATATGTCCCCTGGAGATATAGTCCACCTTTTTGCTGGCCACAGTTCATGCCTTTGCAGATCAGCACCCACCCCTTTCCTCAGATCTGCGGGAAGCCCCTCCCACCATGGCACACCCACCCCTTTCCTCAGATCTGCGGGAAGCCCCTCCCACCATGGCACACCCACCCCTTTCCTCAGATCTGCGGGAAGCCCCTCCCACCATGGCACACCCACCCCTTTCCTCAGATCTGCGGAAGCCCCTCCCACCATGGCACACCCAACCCTTTCCTCAGATCTGCGGAAGCCCCTCCCACCATGGCACACCCAGCCCTTTCCTCAGATCTGTGGAAGCCCCTCCCACCATGGCACACCCAGCCCTTTCCTCAGATCTGCGGAAGCCCCTCCCACCATGGCACACCCACCCCTTTCCTCAGATCTGCGGGAAGCCCCTCCCACCATGGCACACCCACCCCTTTCCTCAGATCTGTGGAAGCCCCTCCCACCATGGCACACCCAGCCCTTTCCTCAGATCTGCGGAAGCCCCTCCCACCATGGCACACCCACCCCTTTCCTCAGATATGCGGGAAGCCCCTCCCACCATGGCACACCCACCCCTTTCCTCAGATCTGTGGAAGCCCCTCCCACCATGGCACACCCAGGGGTCAGTTTTAGGAACAAGAAATAGGCAGATCATAAGGAGCTCCAGGAATTCTCACATTTTCTCCCTCGCCATTAATGACCACCAAATGAGCCTTCTTCATCTCGCAGTCTTTCTTCGCACCCCCCCAGGATTGCACCCTCCGGGAAACATAGTAGCAGTTGAGGCCGTAATGTTTCCACCCCGCCTCACACAATGGATCAGTAGAGTCTGAGGGGAGGAGAGACAAATGTGGATTATTTGGTAATGAAACTGAAAGCCACACAAACCTCAACCTAGACATTAAAAATGAATCCCAGGAATTCTGAAAGATGAGACAAACAGAAGAAATGAGGATGTCCCCTGCGCTGTACATGGATGTGATCCCTAGAATTATATCTGCTGCCACTCAACTCAGACCAAGAAGTGCGACATAAACATAAATAGTGACAACCTCAATCCTAACCAGAGAAATCCATGTCACTTGTGACACCATAATAGGGATGAATGACCCATAAACAGGAGAATACGGGGAAATAATTACACAAAATAAAGTCAATATATTATCAGTGATAAAAAATATCATGTGCATAAAAAATGTATTCAATCCTAATTTAGTTTGCTCAGAAGAAAGCTATGTTACCTGACATCAAGACTGTGTTCTGATCTCTGACGGTGCCATCACCAAGATACTGCTTTACAGCAGTGAAGTAAGGGCCCCTGTCACCTACTGTACCTAGATGGATCTAAGATGATCGACAACTCAGCAACCCGTCAACACCCATCCATCCAACACTCCCAACAACCCATCAGCACCCCATCCATCCAACAACCCATCAGCACCCCATCCATCCAACAACTCATCAGCACCCCATCCATCCAACACTCCCAACAACCCATCAGCACCCCATCCATCTAACATTCCCAACAACCCATCAGCACCCCATCCATCCAACACTCCCAACAACCCATCAGCACCCCATCCATCTAACATTCCCAACAACTCATCAGCACCCCATCCATCCAACACTCCCAACAACCCATCAGCACCCCATCCATCTAACATTCCCAACAACTCATCAGCACCCCATCCATCCAACACTCCCAACAACCAATCAGCACCCCATCCATCTAACATTCCCAGCAACCCATCAGCACCCTGCTCACCCAGCACTACCAACAATACATCAGCACCCCATCCATCCAACACTCCCAACAAACCATTATCACCTGTCTACCTAACATTCCCAGCAACCCATCAGCACCCCATCCATCCAACACTCTCAACAACCCATCCGCACCCCATATACTTAACAGTCCCAGCATCCCATCAGCACCCTGTTCATCCAACACTCCCAACAACCCATCAGCACCCCATCTACCCAACACTCCCAACAACCTATTAACACTCTGTCCATCCAACACTCCCAACAACCAATCAGCACCCCATATGCTTAACATTTCCAGCAACTCATCTGCACCCCATATACTTAACAGTCCCAGCAACCCATCAGCACCCTGTTCATCAAACACTCCCAACAACCCATCAGCACCCCATCTACCCAACACTCCCAACTACCTATTAATACTCTGTCCATCCAACACTCCCAATAACCCATCAGCGCCCCATCTACCCAACACTCCCAACAACTTATTAACACTCTGTCCACCCAACACTTCCAATAATCCATCAGCACCCCATATACTTAAAATTCCCAGCAACCCATCAGCACCCTGTTCATCCAACACTCCCAACAACCCATCATCACCTGTCCACCTAACTTTCCCAGCAAACCATCAGCATCCCATCCATCCAGCACTCCCAACAACCCATCATCATCTGTCCACCTAAAATTCCTAGCAACCCATCAGCATCCTCTATCCAACATTCCCAACAACTCATCACCTATCCACCTAACAGTTCCAGCAACCCATCATCACCTGTCCATCGAACAATCCCAACAACCCATCAGCACCCCATCTACCCAACACTCTCAACAACCTATTAACACCCTGTTCATCCAACACTCCCAACAACCCATCAGCACCCCATCTACCCAACACTCTCAACAACCTATTAACACCCTGTTCATCCAACACTCCCAACAACCCATCAGCACCCCATCTACCCAACACTCTCAACAACCTATTAACACCCTGTCCATCCAACACTCCCAACAACCCATCAGCACCCCATCTACCCAACACTCTCAGCAACCTATTAACACTCTGTCCATCCAACACTCCCAATAACCCATCAGCACCTCATATGCTTAACATTCCCAACAACCGATCAGCACCCCATCTACCCAACACTCCCAACAACCTATTAACATTCTGTCCATCCAACACTCCCAACAACCCATCAGCACCCTATCCATCCAACACTCCCAACAACCCATCATCACCTGTCCACCTAACATTCCCAGCAACCCATCAGCACCCTATCCATCCAACACTCCCAACAACCTATCAGCACCCTGTCTACCCAACACTGTAAACAATTAATGTGGCAAACTCTTACAGGAAGGGAATGATAAACCAGTGCAAAAAAGGAATGAAATAAACCCCCAGAGAGCAACCAATTACCCATCACTCCACAGAGAGATAGCAGACTGGCCCTGTACCTTAAAGTTTAGTCAAACCCCAAAGACACATCCAAAGGCCAAAAGAACTAAATGCCTTCATCCTGAATACTGAATTGAGGTGGCACATATAAGCCCAGGGACAGCAGACTGAATATGTGGTGTCACTGGGGAGCTAGAAGGATCGGCTCAGAGAGTTCTGGGAAATGACAGTTTGCTGAGTAAATGTGATTCCTGGAAATAAATAAACTTACTGGTATTTTTCTTGATCTCGTCTCTCAGTCCTGCAATGGCTTCCAGAATCCTTTGGATGTCATTTCCAAGAGAACCTGTAATATAAAGAATGTCTTCTCAGTCTGCTGTGCAGGGTACAAGGTTGGGTCAATAGTTTTGAGATTTTCATAATAATGATCTACCGCCACCCCCAAAATACATATATTGTATATCTCATCCTGGAGCGTGCAATTACCTGTTACATCATCAGATAAAATCCGGTTCACAGAGGCCTCCATCCCCTTTATTTTAGTAATTACTCCGGCTGCTGTGAAGAGAGGAAAACCAAAACATACATACACTGTACATTCATGATTACATAGATCTCTGTACTGTACATACATCCTTTTTCTCCTGATCACCTGGAGAGATCACATTCTTCAGTCTGTCAGTGAGTCCCAGTAGGAATTAGGTTTTATTTGTTCACCTTTTGTAGTTTGTACCCTCCACCCCTCTATCCTGCCCCACCTCACCTCTCATGTCCTTTATGAAGGTTTCAAAGTTTGTCAGTTTCTCCATCATCCTGGAATCTAGAGGAGGAGAACATTCACAAGGTAAGGAGACCAGACACCCATCACATAGTGTCAACCCTTCAGTGGTCCGACTTACCATCTTGGGACAGTTTCTCCACTCTGGAGTCCACTCCTAGACTCAGATTCCTCAGCTTCACCTCCATGTTCTGCTCTATCTGATCCACCCCTTGACCTGTGAGAGACAAAGAACCAGAATTTATCCCAACAGATGAGTGATAAGGAGGATCCCAAAACCACCTCCACCCTGGATTCCCCAATTATCACTCAACTACCCAGAATGCTGATCATGGACAGGAAGGAGATAGCTGAGTGAAAGCTGCTCATGGACTGCAGGAGGGATGAGAGATAGGGAGCAAAGCACATCTGATTGTGGTCTGGGGAGAAATGAAGGGGGTGACCAGCAGCTGACCTGGAGGTGTAGCACTACTCCCTGTGACCGCTGTAGATGTAACAGGTTCTTTCCCAAAACAGTGCAGAGAAATCCAGGCACACAGCAACAGTCTATTCACTCCGGCTCAGTCAACAGTCTAGGGGATGTCTTTTAGTATTTATTGCTAAAGAAATGTGTGACGGGAGTGACTTTGGGTGGGGGGCCCATGGAACACAGCTCACTTTGGAGGGGTGGGGAGACCCCTGTCTCAGCTCCCCATATCCCTCCTATGTGTAAGTCACCCTGTGCCTGTTAGGGGTGAAGAGTGAAATGTCCTGATATTGTGTAGACATGTATAGGTGGGGTGTGGGGGGGTTGTTTATTGTTTACTGCCATGTGGCTGCATCCCATTGTTCTATTGTGTGTCTTGCTTGGGAGAAAACTATTATGGGATGTATGTGTTTGTGTATTGGCTTGGTGGGGGGTGTCTGCTAATGTTTCTCTGGTTGCTAGATTTGGTTTGCCCCGCCCTGTGTCCATATGCAGGGAGGGGGGTTGTTCCCTTGAATGTTTTATATCTTGTGTCTGTGTTAAAATAAATCAGTCTATTTCCTGGCTTTGTTCAAGGGTGGTGTCCTTGGATCTGTGCTCAGGCAGGGAAGCGGGAGTCTAACGGAAATAACCTGGTGCAGTCGGGGTCCGGTTCCGTTACAAACTGGTAACAGGAGGAGTACCATGGGGAATGGGATTCTCCAAAATGCTTGAGCACAGTTCTGCAGTGGACTTGTCTCTCCCAAAGCAGCAGTAACTCAGGATTTCACTCACAGATGGGGACCATAAGGTAAATCGGTAGCATGAATAAGCAGACTGGAACAGTCCAAGTCCTTCTGGCTAGAGAGATAGTTTGTAGCACAGGTAGTGGCAGACTGGAATAGTCTGTGTATTCACAGCTGAGGACCATGAACAAAACTGCATAAAAGAGTAGAGGTTCTACTCACAAAATCTATGGAAAGGATAAATCCATAGGTCCAGCCCCACCCCCCAGCTCCATTCCCTCACAGGGAACAGGTTCCAGCCTATTTAACACCTCTCTGACCACCTACTGGGCACATATCAATTATAGGGATTGGTCAAAGCACAGTAAATACTCAGACTGGGCATTTAAATTTCCCACCTTAAGCTATGAAAGGTTCTACATGGAGGGGAACAATCAAATCCACAGCATGGAACCATAAATTGACCCAGTCAATCAATCTCAGCTTCTGTGAGTACAGAGCAAGCAAACAACTAAATTTGCCTGGCATCCATTACAAGGAGGGAGATACAAAACATTGGATGAGAAAGTAATACTGATGCTTTCTAGAAAAAGGCAGAGGAGGGCAGAGGGGGGAAGGGGTAGCTTCTGGAGATTGTAGTGTGAATGGAAGGTGGAGTGGATGGTAGTGTTGTGTGGAGAATGAATAAGGAGCTTCCAGAGAATGTAGTGTGGATGGTGAAGGGGGCTCTTCTCAAGAAAGTAGTGTGGACAGTGGGGGGAGATCTTCCAGAGAATGTAGTGTGGATGGTGGTGGGAGATCTTCCAGAAAATGTAGTGTGGATAGTGGGGGGAGATCTTCCAGAGAATGTAGTGTGGATGGTGAAGGGGGCTCTTCTCAAGAATGTAGTGTGGACAGTGGGGGGAGATCTTCCAGAGAATGTAGTGTGGACTGTGGGGGCAGATCTTTCAGAGTATATAGTGTGGACAGTGGGGGGAGGTCTTCCAGAGAATGTAGTGTGGACAGTGGGGGGAGATCTTCCAGAGAATGTAGTGTGGACAGTGGGGGGAGATCTTCCAGAGACTGTAGTGTAGACAGTGGGGGGAGATCTTCCAGAGAATGTAGTGTGGACAGTGGGGGGAGATCTTCCAGAGAATGTAATGTGGACAGTGGGGGGAGATCTTCCAGAGAATATAGTGTGGACAGTGGGGGGAGATCTTCCAGAGAATGTAGTGTGGATGGTGGGGGGAGATCTTCCAGAGAATGTAGTGTGGACAGTGGGGGAGATCTTCCAGAGAATGTAGTGTGGACAGTGGGGGGAGATCTTCCAGAGAATGTAGTGTGGACAGTGGGGGGAGATCTTCCAGAGAATGTAGTGTGGACTGTGGGGGGATATCTTCCATATCTTCCAGAGAATGTAGTGTGGATGGTGAAGGGAGCTCTTCTCGAGAATGTAGTGTAGACAGTGGAGGGGAGATCTTTCAGAGAATGTAGTGTGGACAGTGGGGGGAGATCTTCCAGAGAATGTAGTGTGGACAGTGGGGGGAGATCTTTCAGAGAATGTAGTGTGGACAGTGGGGGGAGATCTTCCAGAGAATGTAGTGTGGACGATGGGGGGAGATCTTCCAGAGAATGTAGTGTGGACAGTGGGGGGAGATCTTCCAGAGAATGTAGTGTGGACAGTGGGGGGAGATCTTCCAGAGAATGTAGTGTGGATGGTGGGGGGAGATCTTCCAGAGAATGTAGTGTGGACAGTGGGGGAGATCTTCCAGAGAATGTAGTGTGGACAGTGGGGGGAGATCTTCCAGAGAATGTAGTGTGGACAGTGGGGGGAGATCTTCCAGAGAATGTAGTGTGGACAGTGGGGGGAGATCTTCCAGAGAATGTAGTGTGGATGGTGGGGGGAGATCTTCCAGAGAATGTAGTGTGGACAGTGGGGGGAGATCTTTCAGAGAATGTAGTGTGGACAGTGGGGGGAGATCTTCCAGAGAATGTAGTGTGGACAGTGGGGGGAGGTCTTCCAGAGAATGTAGTGTGGACAGTGGGGGGAGATCTTCCAGAGAATGTAGTGTGGACAGTGGGGGGAGGTCTTCCAGAGAATGTAGTGTGGACAGTGGGGGGAGGTCTTCCAGAGAATGTAGTGTGGACGGTGGAGGGAGGTCTTCCAGAGAATGTAGTGTGGACAGTGGGGGGAGGTCTTCCAGAGAATGTAGTGTGGATGGTGGTGGGAGATCTTCCAGAGAATGTGGTGTGGATGATGGAGGGCAGAGGTTCCAGAGAATGAAGGTACATTAAGGGTGAACTCACGTGTGATGGTGACAATGAGGATGATGATGATGAAGAGGAGTAGAGTGCAAAGTGCCGACAGAAAGCAAATCAGGCTGGAGGATGGTTGGGGGATCCACCTGTTCATGATGAGTCCTGAAATAAAGACATGCACTGAATCCCTTCCTGGGAGCAAAAGGATTACATTACTCTAAACTGGGTGTCACTCTCAGTATCTGTCCCTATTCTGTATGTATGGACTCTGCACAGTCCCACTTCTCCTGTCCCGGATGCCAGGTGTCATTCTCGGTATCTGTCCTTATTCTGTATGTATGGATTCTGCACAGTCCCACTTCTCCTGTCCCGGATGCCGGGTGTCATTCTCGATATCTGTCCTTATTCTGTATGTATGGACTCTGCACAGTCCCACTTCTCCTGTCCTGGATGCCGGGTGTCATTCTCGGTATCTGTCCCTATTCTGTATGTATGGACTCTGCACAGTCCCACTTCCCCTGTCCTGGATGTCGGGTGTCATTCTCAGTATCTGTGGTATTATGTACACCTTTGCCCTGTACAGTGATCCGTACCTCGGTAAGCTGAATGGTTTCCTGAGGGACTCTTGTTGGGTGTTGGGTCTTCCTGAAGTGGCTCAATGTCCTTATACCGCACTGACATGTCCTGTAGAAGACTCCATTATAGACAGACAGATCCATAGATTACAGGACAGATGTATCATTACTCTCTCTCACCTTATAGTATCTGTGTTGTCCTCTCAGTGTTGTAGTCTCAGTGTTGTAGACTAGTTATAGTCTCAGTGTTGTAGTCTCAGTGTTGTAGTCTCAGTGTTGTAGCCTCAGTGTTGTAGCCTCAGTGTTGTAGCCTCAGTGTTGTAGTCTCAGTGTTGTAGTCTCGGTGTTGTAGTCTCGGTGTTGTAGTCTCGGTGTTGTAGTCTCGGTGTTGTAGCCTCAGTGTTGTAGCCTCGGTGTTGTAGCCTCGGTGTTGTAGTCTCGGTGTTGTAGTCTCGGTGTTGTAGTCTCAGTGTTGTAGTCTCGGTGTTGTAGTCTCGGTGTTGTAGCCTCGGTGTTGTAGCCTCGGTGTTGTAGCCTCGGTGTTGTAGCCTCGGTGTTGTAGCCTCGGTGTTGTAGTCTCAGTGTTGTAGTCTCAGTGTTGTAGCCTCGGTGTTGTAGTCTCGGTGTTGTAGTCTCGGTGTTGTAGCCTCAGTGTTGTAGTCTCAGTGTTGTAGTCTCAGTGTTGTAGTCTCGGTGTTGTCGTCTCTTTGTCTCTCGGTGGTTTGGAGCTCTCAAATTAAAAGTTCCTTCTTTTATATCCTTTTTTCCTACATACATCCTATCAGCCCCTGACGTCATCACGTCCCAGTCAGCTCTGTATTTCATCGCTCTGGAGGAAGTAGAAGTTCTACAATAATTCCTCAGAACTTTTCAGAGTTCACATTATACCTCACAACAGGATGAAGAAGAATTATAATCTTTCTCCAGAATGAATATTGGGCAATCCCTGGCCTATCTGGGCACATTTGCTGCACTCGGTAGAAGACGTGGATTTGAAGTAGATGAAGCACTTGGGGGTACAAATGTGGATTTTAGGCTGAAATTCCAGCTTCCTTTATGAGGGCGAGTAAAGACAGCCAGCCATTTGGAGGAATAAGTAGGGAATCATTCACAGCAGTCAACAACCAGCCAATGGATCATCCACCACTTTATGACGATGCCAGTTTTTTTTAATAATAACGAATATTTTTTAAATCAATAAGTAAATCTTGCAGACATTTATTCAGTAATTGAACTTTAGTTTAAAACAAGCCACAAAATAAAATCCAGAAATAAATTCCATCTCCCATACTACACTCCCTGGACACCATCCTGGTCATAGGGGCCACACTCTTCTCCAGAATGAAGGACTCCTTCTTATGATGATGAATATGAGATCAATAGAAGAGGAAATTGTTCTGATCTTTACATTGAATACACAGGATTATAAATCAAGGAAATCAATTTAGGTCATGAGATACATTCCAAAGGAGGCGGAGACTGAATACATTTTCTGTAAATGGACCAATAGGAGATATATTTTCAGTCTGGGACTAAACTAAAGACTTTGGGCATGAGTTAACTCCTTTCCAAAGAAAGATGATGGACAGAGAGTAGGGGAAGTCTGAGGAAGGTCTCACTTCTGCCTACCTGTGTCCCCGGATAGATATCATAAGATATAGGATGAGACATAGAGGGATATATGGGGCATGCACTGTGAGATTTGGAGGTCCAGATCACTAGGCATGACAGGCAGTCCTCACTTACCACACTGACTCCAGGGCTGGTATGACTCTTTGGCCATTCTACACTTCCCTGTGTGAGGATGGTGGTGGGAAACTGGACCCTTCCACCCTCCTATTTGCCCCTGCTCTGTCCCCTCACTTCACATGCTGGTCCTTAGTTCCTTTCAGGGCTCAACAGCCAGGTTAACACAAATAATACTTGTTCTCGCATTCCCCAGGCTTTGGCAATGAGTGACTTCTCCTGCATGGACATTCACATGGAGGCCAAGTCTTAGGAATAACTTGCTTTACTAAATAGATGGAATAGCCTCATACCAGTTCCCGTTGTAGGCCATCTTGTACATTCTCCAGACAATGGTAGAGGTAATATTTCATTACTCCAAGCTAAGAGATGCTCATATCTCAAACTTCGGGCAGAAAAGATTAGCCCACACTCTCTTCCCATCTTTGTCCTCTATTGATTTCCTTCTCCCCTTAGGGGAGATCCAGGAAGGTACCAAGTCCTCCTAGGTTTTCTCCTCTTTGTGATCAGTTTGGCTACAGATGGGCTTTACCTTCTCCTAGAAGTCCAACAGGGGAATCCCAGGGAGGACTGCTTTCCCCTCCAAAAAGGAAGAACAGGAGCACAGCAGCCTAGACCTCTTCTCCAGCTCTCCGGCAACATTCCCTACTCTGGTCTCCCACTACCTTCTGGCAATAAATGGGTTCCCAGAATCCTCCTCTTAGGAGGAACAACCCTTCAAAGGGACCTACTCTAATCTCTACCTGGCTACAGGCTAATCTTCAGCAGTCAAAGCTGCCTCTCTTCTTGCCCACCTTAACGGCACCACAACTCCAATACAGGTGACACATATTTACCATCATGGACCCATCCCTGGTATCCTGTACAACATGCGGGGGGGTGTTCAATGACAGGCGCAGAGTAGTCCAGCAGTGTACCCATGCCAACTATTTCAGGTTGCGTGCCCCCAGGGCTTCTTTAGGCTACACCAGGCATTGAATTTACTCTTATCACATACCGCCCATTTTACTATGTACATTTCAGTCCCAAACATGTGGTGATCCTATAATGCAACTTCCACAATATATTTTAAGATTTTTTTTCATACATCGAAGATTCTCATAAATGGGAGACAAATTGCGCCTTTTATTTGGATACACCTAATACAGTAGGTGTAGCCAGGTGCTTAGCTAGAGAATGAGAGCGACTTACGGTACTGTGCTTCCAATAGACACTATCTCGCCTTCATCCACCAAGAGAAGCTGATGAGCAGAAGGATCTCAAGAGACTTAATGGTTGGCAGCATTGAATCATGGGAGTTGAAGTTTGGAAAATAAACTTTACTATGGCAGTCTATGGACCTCTGGACTACAATTCCCAATGCTAGCTGGCTATAAAGGGAAAGAGAGTTGTATTTTCTCAGGTTGAATACCAAGGAACTCCTTTGCTGCAAGGAGATCGCTTCTCCTGTGTGCACATCAACCTGCCACAAGGCTGCAGCTATGTGCTGAGGTCCAGAGTCACTTCAAGCAGATCCAGAAGTGAGCTAACATCAGAACAGTGAGACCCCTGTTTCTTTATCTCTGGGACTAGTGAGAGGACCCTCTTGCCATTAATCTGTTGCTGCTTGCAGAGACTAAGCACATAGGGACTGACCATCTAATTAGTAGCATCATTTATTGCATGCAGACTTTACTGGATCTGTACTCATGTGCACCACCCTAAAGACTGGGCCCCACTGCTAGCTGGCTGAAGAACTAGGACTAAAGACTGCTCACTCAGCTGCTTCACAAGAACTTTACCTATTGTCCATAGTAAAAGGTGCCTCTATAGAGAGTCTTACATTTCATCACAGCCATTTATATAGGGTGCACTGTAAAGTGGATATAGCCTACTGTTTACAGAGGAGTTATCACAGTATTTATTATCATTGCTGTTACTGTTTCTAATGTTATTACTGATTTTGTGTATTACCAAGTTTACTCTAATTTAGCTGCAGAGAACTCCATTCTATGCTGCTCTAGCCTAGCGAGCTGTGATTCACCTAATCCTTTACTCATTTATGTGCATACTGCTACTTACTGCAACCCGTGGCAACATATTGGCTTCATTTACCACTAGCCAGACTGATGTTTGCTTGTTGATACTGAACCTTAGTTGTGTGCAGGGTATCTATAATTTTGCTCCCAGTCGCAGGGAAGTATCATTTAGCTTAACCTGGTGTGTCGGTGAAGCTGAGGTTGTTCTCAGAGTCGAGGCAGAAGAACAGAGAACCCAATCTACCAAGCGGCTTCTGTAGGGCCAGTGCTACATGGGGATATTAAGGGTTAAAATTGGATCACAGTGTAGAAGTACAGATGCATGCCTGGCCTCCATCCCTTGATAAAGTCCTTGATGGTTAAAGGTGTTGAGGATGTGGCCAGGGGAAACCCCCCCCCCCCGTATATTCCCCCTACTCCCACCCTGGCCTCCTGATATGTTTCCTATGCTCTTATATCCCATTTGAAGGCCTGGGGTCTGTATGGCGGGATTGAGAAATGACATCAGTCCATCCAGTCCAACCTATGTGTGTCTTTGTGTGTGTGATATTTATTCTCTAACAGTTCCCCCTGTTCTATCATAGCCCTGTATATTCCTCTTTCTGAGTTGAAGTTGTCAACACTCTCAGCTAATACCACTTCCTTGGGGGTGGGAGTCCCACATTTTACTGCTGACAGTAAAGAGCCCTTTCCTCAATCTAAGGTTAAAACTTCTTTCTTCTAACCTAAAATCATTGGTGTGATTCTCTTCAAGGACCTCGGAGTAAACAGTTTATTACATTTACAGAAGTCACCTTTCATGTATTTGTACATTGCAATCACTTGCCCTCTTAATGTCTCTTCTCCATAGCTGAGCTCCCCATTCCCTACAGCTGAGCTCCTCTATCCAACATAGCTCAGCTCCTCCATACCCCATAGCTGAGCTCCTCCATCCCCCATAGCTTAGGTCCTCCTTCCCCCATAGCTGAGCTCCCCCATACCCTACAGCTGAGCTTCTCTATCCTAATTTGCTGAGGTCCTCCTTCCCTCATAGCTGAGCTTCTCCATCCTCCATCCCTGATAGCTAAAGTGTTCCATCCTCATAGCAGATCTTATCCATCCCCATAGCAGAAGACCTCCATCCCCATAGCTAAGTTCCTCCACCTCCACACCTAAACTTCTCCATCCCCCCATAGCCAAGCATCTTCATCCCTCCATAGCCAAGTTCCTACATCCCCCCCATAGCCTAGTTCCTCCACCCCGCCATAGCTGAGTTCCTTCACCCCTCTCATAGCCGAGTTCCTTCACCCCTCCCATAGCCGAGTTCCTTCACCCCTCCCATAGCCGAGTTCCTCATCCCCCCATAGCCGAGTTCCTCCACCCACCATAGCAGAGTTCCTCCACCCACCATAGCAGAGTTCCTCCACCCACCATAGCGGAGTTCCTCCACCCACCATACCTAAACTGCTCCATTCCCCCTAGCCGAGCTTCTCCATCCTCATAGCTAAGGTCCTCTGTCCCCAATAGCTGAGCATCTCCACCCCCATAGCTGAAGTTCTCCATCCCCCATAGCTTAGCTTCTCATCCCCCATAGCTGAGTTCCTCCATTCCCATATGTGGGCTCTTCAGTCTCCCAATACTGAGGTCCTCCTTCTCCTAAAGCTGAGCTGCTCCATCATCCATATCTGAGGTCCTTCATTCTCCGTATCTGAGGTCCTTCATTCTCCATAGCTGAGGTCCTCCATCCCCAACAGCTGAGGCTCTCCATCCCCAACAGCTGAGGCTCTCCATCCCCAATAGCTGAGGCTCTCCATCCCCAATAGGTGAGGCTCTCCATCCCCAACAGCTGAGGCTCTCCATCCCCAACAGCTGAGGCTCTCCATCCCCAACAGCTGAGGCTCTCCATCCCCAACAGCTGAGGCTCTCCATCCCCAACAGCTGAGGCTCTCCATCCCCAACAGCTGAGGCTCTCCATCCCCAACAGCTGAGGCTCTCCATCCCCAATAGCTGAGGCTCTCCATCCCCAATAGGTGAGGCTCTCCATCCCCAACAGCTGAGGCTCTCCATCCCCAACAGCTGAGGCTCTCCATCCCCAATAGCTGAGGTCCTCCATCCCCAATAGCTGAGGCTCTCCATCCCCAATAGCTGAGGCTCTCCATCCCTCCATATCATACAATACAGAATGTCATTGCTCTATTAATGTGTTACATACGAAATTGGAACTATTGCCATTTTATTCTCCAGGGTCTCTGCTTTCAGAAAATATATACTCTTTGGTGGTTTTTGACTCATTTTCAGTCTTAAAATTATTTTTTTAACATGTGCCCAAAAATCCAAAAACGGCTCTGCAAAGCTTCACCATATTGTACTGTATTTATTGCACGTAACAGTTTTTTTCTCTCTTGGGTAAGTGGAAAGGTTCCTTTTCACATGAGGTAAGGCCTTAATAAATTGTATGTAAAGATATATATATATATATATATATATATACACACACACAGTATAGATACTGTATATATAAAGGATATGCAGCTCTTCACAGAGACTGACAGGTTAGTAATCCATTATCTACATGAATTTATTAATACTGATTTTATACACAGAACACATTTTCATACTAATAATGGAGGAAAGGTAAACTAAGAAAAATCCCCGCCCCCGAGGAGCTCATATCCACTCTCTGATATCTAGAAGGTGAAACTGATTTACTTCTGCTGAACATCACATATGACAAGAATCCCTCTCCACATTACTGTATTGTGATTGGACATGCTTGAGGAGCTCTTCAGGATCTATAGGTCCCATTGTGTCCTGCAGGATCATTTTGATATTTTATTAGGAAGTTCTAATAACTGTAGTGAAGCCGAGAAGAAGTGATTAGGGGATGAAAATATCAGGGGTTCTCCTGTTCCGCAGGTCAGGGCATTTTCTTCTCACAGATGTACGGTAAGCCCTGGGAACAAGGAGCATCGTACCAGCCACCTGGGCTTTTCAGGTGAGAGCAATCTTCTCCTCCTCTGAGACCATGACCGAACCAATCATCAGGCTGACAGAGGGTGCCAGAAACTGCAGGAATCAAGGAAAATAGTGACTGGGCCAGAACCGATGACAAGATCAACATAGAGAATAAGTCCTAAAGGGCTTATTAGCTTAAAGGGCACTACCAAAACCGACACCCCAAAAGTTAGACAAGCATAGGTAGCAAACAACAAGAGCATTCTGTTTACGGAACCTCTCCAAAACCGAGTTTCTTGTCTTCCCCCAGCCCAGACACCACCCCCCATTGACTTCTCCATCACATCCAACAACGCCACCATCAAACCCACCCCGCAGGCCAGTGTACTTGGTGTCATTCTGGACTCCAACCTATCCTTCCAGCCCCAAGTCCAATCTTTAACAAACTCATGCAGACTCCACCTCCGCAACATGCAGACTCCGCCCCCGCAACATGCAGACTCCGCCCCCGCAACATGCAGACTCCACCTCCGCAACATGCAGACTCCGCCCCCGCAACATGCAGACTCCGCCTCCGCAACATCACCAAAATCCGCACGTTCCTAACTCCAGAAACCACTAAACAGCTCATCCACTCCCTCATCATATCACGACTCGACTACTGCAACTCCCTCCTCACTGGCCTGCCTCGCCGCTGGCTATCCCCGCTTCAGTCCATCCTGAATACGGCTGCCAGACTCATTCACCTTTCCAACCGCTCCGTTTCCGCCACCCACCTCTGCCAATCCCTCCACTGGCCTCCACTCAGTGTCCTCCACCCCCCTCTGCCAATCCCTCCACTGGCCCCCACTCAGTGTCCTCCACCCCCCTCTGCCAATCCCTCCACTGGCCTCCACTCAGTGTCCTCCACCCCCTCTGCCAATCCGTCCACTGGCCTCCACTCAGTGTCCTCCACCCCTCTCTGCCAATCCCTCCACTGGCCTCTACCCAGTGTCCTCCACCCCTCTCTGCCAATCCCTCCACTGGCCTCTACCCAGTGTCCTCCACCCCCCTCTGCCAATCCCTCCACTGGCCTCCACCCCCCTCTGCCAATCCCTCCACTGGCCTCCATTCAGTGTCCTCCACCCCCCTCTGCCAATCCCTCCACCGGCCTCCACTCAGTATCCGCCACCCCCCCTCTGCCAATCCCTCCACTGGCTTCCGATTGCGCAACGGATCAAATTCAAAATCCTAACACTGACGTACAAAGCTGTCCACCATACTGCCCCGAACTACATCACTGACCTAATATCCAAGTACCGCCCAGCATGCGCACTCCGCTCCTCACAAGACCTCCTTCTCTCTAGTTCTCTGGTCTCCTCCTCCCATGCCCACCTCCAGGAGTTCTCCAGGGTGTCACCCATCCTCTGGAACTCCCTGCCCCAACCCATCAGATTATCACCTACTCTCCTCTCCTTTAGGCGCACCCTGAAAACCCATCTCTTCAGGGAAGCCTACCCCACCCCCTGCTAACTTGCCGACCTCCTCCACTCTTCCTACCACTCCATCCCCCACAGCTATCTCCTCCTGTGCCACCATCCCCTCCCTCCTAGATTGTAAGCTCGAAAGATCAGGGCCCTCGATCCCCTCGTGTATTGCATTGTATTGTTATTGTTCTGTCACATGTTCTGTCCCCCTTTGTAATGTACAGCGCTGAGCGAACTATCGGCGCTTTATAAATACTGTATAATAATAATAATAGAGCAAAGTCAGACGGAATCTAATAAAAAACATCTGCGATCTTACTGTCGATCGATACGGAAAAGGCATTCAATAGGAACAATTGGGGGTTTATGTTTAATACGTTAGAAAGGTTGGGGATGGGACCTAAAATGTTGAATTGGATAAAAGGATTATATAGCAACCCATCAGCGGCGGTAAAGTTAAATGGAACCTTCTCTCAATTTTTTTAAATGAATAATGGAACCAGGCAGGGATGCCCCCTCTCCCCCATGCTTTTTGTGTTGTCATTAGAACCATTATTGGAGAGGGTTAGGAAAAGCAGTGATATAAGGGGGATAAAAATGGGAGACAGGGAACACAAAGTCACTGCTTATGCAGATCACATGTTGTTCTATGTGGCTAACCCTAGGATAACATTTAAATAAGAAATGTTCAAATAAATAGTCCACACTTTGAAATATGTGACACAAAAAAAAACGTGCACAAAAAATGTATAAATGTGACAATACCACCACCAGAAAATGCTGAATAAACTCACCAGAGCTATAAAAGTAAAACATGTATTGCTCTGGGAGCGGTAGTAGTAATAGAGTCATTCATAGATGTATCTTCAGAGAATGATGTTCTGCAGAACCCAGATCCACATACACCAATTTCAGATGGAGCAAATGCTTTCAAATCAAATATCATCAAGGAAATCCACTTCTCCAAAAAAGCCCCCTTAATCGTATCCAAAAAGGGAAATGCCAGACACTCGAAAGAAACAGAAGAACTTCATGGTGCAGTATTATTAAAAAACAGCTTCCTTTATTAGGTACTCATTGCACTTAACTCAAAAGGTGTCCCAGCCGACACCGGCGTCAACAGCATACAGCAATCACAGAGAACGGACCCAGCTACTCAGCACATGCGCAGTAGCTTGTGGGAAAACGTAATGACGTCACATCGATCAAGCTCCGCCCTACGCGTTTCATCATCGACGTCCTCACGGAGCGGAGTGGATGTGAGACGTCGCAACTTCATTAAATATGCACTGCACAGGGAACGATCAGCTGGCATCAATGGGGAATCAAGTAGACAAGCCGCCCCAATGATGACAGATGTCCGCAAATGATACACAAATATATATAATCTATTAAACATCAAAAAAGTAAAGAAAAGAAAAAATATATATAAGGGAAAAAATTTATAATTAAATATCCAAATAAATATAAATATATAATTAAAGGGCCAAACACCCTCTAAAACCATATCTCAAAATCTCATCAGAATAATTTAAAGGGCCAGTATACATTAAAATAAAGGGGAACTCTAATAATACGACAAAAACATACAAAAATATATAAAATTAAAATTGAAATTAAATCACAAAGATGTCACAATTAACAATCAAATATACAAAATTAAAAATTTGTGAGAAAACAATTTAAATCGATATCAACATTTAACCCATAAGGCTGCAAAGAATTTAACTCATAAATCCAAAACGTCTCTTTTTTGGATATTTCATTACCCAAATCCGAGCCCCTCCAATGGGGTTTCACCATCTCAATCCCATAAAAGGTAAGTAGGCTCGGATCACAATTATGTACTAATTTAAAGTGTTTTGATACACTATGTTTATCGAATCCTTTTTTTATATTTCTTATATGTTCACCTATTCTTGTTTTTAAACATCTCCCAGTTCTCCCAATATATCTAAAATGACACGGACACTCCAAAGCATAAATCACATGTGTGGAATTACATGTAATCAAAGAGTTAATATTATATTCTTTCTTAGAGAATGAAGAACAAAATGACTTCCTTTTTTTATTATTAATGTCCTTTACAGTCTTACATACTTTACACTTCCTACACGGAAAAAATCCCTTTAGATTTGGAAACAGGTCGATCTTTTTCGGGGGTTCGATAACATTATGGGCCAATCTCGTCCTTAAAGACCTATTTTTTCTGTAAATAAATTTCGGTGTCTTAGGTAAAAGTTTATTCAATATATCATCTTTTAATAAAATAGGCCAATTGTTTTTTAAAAATTCGTTCAATGTTCTTCTATTGCATATTATAGTTAGTGATAAAAGGTACATTATTTTCAAATCCCAAATAAGTCTTTCTATTTCTAAGAAGCATCTCCCTATCTCTATTATTTATCGAATTTCTTTCCTTGACCAAAAAACTCCTCTCATACCCTTTCTCTATAAATCTCTCAATTAGCAACTCAGTTTGATCAAAAAAATCTTTATTATTGCTACAATTTCTCTTTATTCTGGTAAATTGACCTCTTGGGGTACTATATAGCCAATTAGGATGATGTCCACTAGATGTAGGGATGTAGCTATTTATATCCACTTTGAAATAAGTTTTAGTAAAAATTTGACCATTATCTTTATATAGGATCAGATCCAAGAAGTGTATTTGCTGATAGTCACTAGTAACAGTGAATCTCAATCCATATCTGTTCATATTAATATATTCCATAAAAGAATCAAGCTTCTCCTTGGATCCATCCCATATCATTATAATGTCATCTATATACCTCTTGTATAGCGCCATCTCTGGCCATTTATTGAAAATACTTTCTTCCTCCCATTTATCCATTACTAAATTTGCCACACTGGGAGCATACTTAGCCCCCATAGCAACACCCTTACATTGCTGAAAAAAGGTATTATTATACCAGAAGAAATTATTGTTCATCGCCAACTCTAGTAATTCAACAACAAATTTCCTCTGTGTTCTTTTTAGAAGTGATTTATGTTTAACTAGTTGCCGACCGCAGATAGCCGAATGACGGCTGCACATCATATGACGTCCCCCCAGAACGCGCTCTCCTGCGCGCCCCAGGGGGCGCGCACCCGGCGATCTCCGTGATCGCTGTGTCCTACGGACACAGCTGATCACGAGATGTGGTAAAAGGCCGATCATACCGGCCTTTTACCACATGATCAGCGGTGTCCAATGACACGCTGATCACAGGGAAATGCAAGTGCCGGTTCTCGGCTGCACTTTCCTCACGCTGTCAGATCGTGAGGAAAGTACTGCCGAGAACCGGCAGTTGTCACAGCGGGGATCGGCACCGATCATCAGGGCCACTGATGATCAGTGCCCTGATGATCGGTGCCCAGCAGTGCCACCCGCAAGTTCCGCCCACCTGTGCCCAGCAGTGCGCCCACTAGCTCCGCCCACCTGTGCCCAGCAGTGCACCCACCTGTGCCCAGCAGTGCACCCACCTCATCATCCTAATTGGCTATATAGTACCCCAAGAGGTCAATTTACCAGAATAAAGAGAAATTGTAGCGATAATAAAGATTTTCTTGATCAAACTGAGTTGTTAATTGAGAGATTTATAGAGAAAGGGTATGAGAGGAGTTTTTTGGTCAAGGAAAGAAATTCGATAAATAATAGAGATAGGGAGATGCTTCTTAGAAATAGAAAGACTTATTTGGGATTTGAAAATAATTTTATCACTAACTATAATATGCAATAGAAGAACATTGAACGAATTTTTAAAAACAATTGGCCTATTTTATTAAAAGATGATATATTGAATAAACTTTTACCTAAGACACCGAAATTTATTTACAGAAAAAATAGGTCTTTAAGGACGAGATTGGCCCATAATGTTATCCAACCCCCGAAAAAGATCGATCTGTTTCCAAATCTAAAGGGATTTTTTCCTTGTAGGAAGTGAAAGTATGTAAGACTGTAAAGGATATTAATAATAAAAAAAGGAAGTCATTTTGTTCTTCATTCTCTAAGAAAGAATATAATATTAACTCTTTGATTACATGTAATTCCACACATGTGATTTATGCTTTGGAGTGTCCGTGTCATTTTAGATATATTGGGAGAACTGGAAGATGTTTAAAAACAAGAATAGGTGAACATTTAAGAAATATAAAAAAAGGATTCGATAAACATTAGTGTATCAAAACACTTTAAATTAGTACATAATTGTGATCCGAGCCTACTTACCTTTTATGGGATTGAGATGGTGAAACCCCATTGGAGGGGCTCGGATTTGGTTAATGAAATATCCAAAAAAGAGACGTTTTGGATTTATGAGTTAAATTCTTTGCAGCCTTATGGGTTAAATGTTGATATCGATTTAAATTGTTTTCTCACAAATTTTTAATTTTGTATATTTGATTGTTAATTGTGACATCTTTGTGATTTAATTTCAATTTTATATATTTTTGTCGTATTATTAGAGTTCCCCTTTATTTTAATGTATACTGTCCCTTTAAATTATTCTGATGAGATTTTGAGATATGGTTTTAGAGGGTGTTTGGCCCTTTAATTATATATTTATATTTATTTGGATATTTAATTATAAATTTTTTCCCTTATATATATTTTTTCTTTTCTTTACTTTTTTGATGTTTAATAGATTATATATATATTTGTGTATCATTTGCGGACATCTGTCATCATTGGGGCGGCTTGTCTACTTGATTCCCCATTGATGCCAGCTGATCGTTCCCTGTGCAGTGCATATTTAATGAAGTTGCGACGTCTCACATCCACTCCGCTCCGTGAGGACGTCGATGACGAAACGCGTAGGGCGGAGCTTGATCGATGTGACGTCATTACGTTTTCCCACGAGCTACTGCGCATGTGCTGAGTAGCTGGGTCCGTTCTCTGTGATTGCTGTATGCTGCTGACGCCGGTGTCGGCTGGGACACCTTTTGAGTTAAGTGCAATGAGTACCTAATAAAGGAAGCTGTTTTTTAATAATACTGCACCATGAAGTTCTTCTGTTTCTTTCGAGTGTCTGGCATTTCCCTTCTTGGATACGATTAAGGGTGACTTTTTTGGAGAAGTGGATTTCCTTGGTGATATTTGATTTGAAAGCATTTGCTCCATCTGAAATTGGTCTATGTGGATCTGGGTTCTGCAGAACATCATTCTCTGAAGATACATCTATGAATGACCTATCACTCTATTACTACTACCGCTCCCAGAGCAATACATGGTTTACTTTTATAGCTCTGGTGAGTTTTCAGCATTTTTTGGTGGTGGTATTGTCACTAGAGATGAGCGAATCGAACCAGGCGAACCGGAATTCGATACGAATTTCAGGAAAAATTCGATTCGCGGCGAATCCGAATATTTGCCTACTTCGGGTGCGCGAATCGGATTTTTCCCGATCAGCCGGCAAAAGTGTCCCTGCAGAGAGCTCCGCTATTTCTGACAGTTCTCTGACAGTTCCTTCACATGTACAGCGGTTGAAACATTGTATCTATTAGTTTCCATTTAGGATACAGATGTTTCAACCGCTGTACATGTGAAGAAGCTGTCAGAGAACTGTCAGAAATAGAGGAGCTCTGCACATACACTTTTTGCCGGTTTGGAATTCTTATTTTCATCCTACTTCTTCTTCTTCTTCTTCTTCATCCTCATCCTCATCCTCAGAAGAAGAGGATGAGGATGAGGATGAAGAAGAAGAAGAAGAAGAAGTAGGATGAAAATAAGAATTCCAAGCCGGCAAAAAGTCTATCTGCAGAGCTCCTCTAAGTGTATCTGCAGAATGTCATTTATGGAAACAAATAGATACAATGTTTCAACCGCTGTATGGAGTGAATGTCCCAGAACTGTCAGAAATAGACAGAAACTGTCACAGAACTGTCCTTCTTCTCATCCTTCTCCTTCTCATCCTTCTTCTCATCCTTCTCCTTCTTCTCATCCTTCTCCTTCTCCTTCTTCTCATCCTTCTTCTTCTCATCCTTCTTCTCATCCTTCTCCTTCTTCTCATCCTTCTTCTTCTCATCCTTCTTCTCATCCTTCTCCTTCTTCTCATCCTTCTTCTCATTCTTCTTCTCATCCTTCTCCTCATCCTTCTCCTTCTTCTCATCCTTCTCATCCTTCTCATCCTTCTCCTTCTTCTCATCCTTCTTCTCATCCTTCTCCTTCTTCTCATCCTTCTCCTTCTCCTTCTTCTCATCCTTCTCCTTCTCCTTCTTCTCGTCCTTCTCCTTCTCCTTCTTCTCGTCCTTCTCCTTCTTCTCATCCTTCTCCTTCTCATCCCTCATCTCCAAGGGCATTTAAATTAAAGGTACAGTGTTCTGCACTAATTTAAAGGCTCTCTGAAGCCTAGAAACCCTTTTTATAAGTTAACTTCGTAGCGAATTAATTCGCATCGAATCGAATTTCTTCCTGAAATTCGCCGAATCAGCCGAATTGAATTTTTGAAAAATTCGCTCATCTCTAATTGTCACATTTATACATTTTTTATGCACGTTTTTTTTTTGTGTCACATATTTCAAAGTGTGGACTATTTATTTGAACATTTCTTATTTAAGCATTATTTATATATTTTTTTGATTCACGGATATATTTTTATATTTACTAGCGCAAATATTTTTTTGTGGTATTTGTTACACTTTATTTATTTATGGTGGATTTTTGCAGCTGGTATATCATAATAAGTGATTTATATATATCATTTTTTTCCTTTTTCCATAGGCGCCATTATATATATTTTTTCCTAGGATAACATGGCTCAACTTAATGAAAGAACTAAAACAAGATGGAGGAGGATCAAATTTGAAGATAAATCTGGTAAAATCGGAAATCCTAAACATCAATATTAGTCATAGAAAAGAAAAGACTACAAAAAGTGTTCCCTTTTTCCTGGAGGAAAAATTAAATAGGATACCTTGGAATAAAATTAACGACATCGATAAAAAGTATATATCAAAAAAAGTTTCAAAAGTTAAAAAAGAATAAGGATTTGTTTGTTAGATTTGACGAATGGAGGTATAACCAGTTATTACATTTTGTTGCAAGTCTACCACAACCGTTGAGGGAGGTAGAGGAAATGAACCCATTTGAAAAATTTATGAATGCTGAGGAAGTCCAAAACATATCACTTCAAAGATATATAAGATCCTTATGGATCTAGAGGATGTAGCACAGTGGCTAAATGGTTAGCACTTCTGCCTGGCAGTACTGGGGTCGTTGGTTCAAATCCCAGCCATGGCACCTCCTACCTGGAGTTTGCATGTTCTCACTGTGCCTGCGTGGGTTTCCTCCGGGTACTCCAGTTTGCTCCCACACTCCAAAGACAAGCTGGTAGGTTAATTGGCTCCTGTCTAAATTGGTCCCTAGTATGTGTATGTATGAATGTGAGTGACCTTAGATTGTACGCCCCTTGAGGGTTAGGGCCCTTAGATTGTACGCCCCTTGAGGGTTTAGGGCCCTTAGATTGTACGCCCCTTGAGGGTTAGGGCCCTTAGATTGTATGTCCCTTGAGGGTTAGGGCCCTTAGATTGTACGCCCCTTGAGGGTTTAGGGCCCTTAGATTGTACGCCCCTTGAGGGTTAGGGACCTTAGATTGTACACCCCTTGAGGGTTAGGGCCCTTAGATTGTACGCCCCTTGAGGGTTAGGGCCCTTAGATTGTACGCCCCTTGAGGGTTAGGGACCTTAGATTGTATGCCCCTTGAGGGTTAGGGCCCTTAGATTGTACGCCCCTTGAGGGTTAGGGCCCTTAGATTGTACGCCCCTTGAGGGTTAGGGACCTTAGACTGTACGCCCCTTGAGGGTTAGGGCCCTTAGATTGTACACCCCTTGAGGGTTGGGGACCTTAGATTGTACGCCCCTTGAGGGTTAGGGACCTTAGATTGTACGCCCCTTGAGGGTTAGGGCCCTTAGATTGTACGCCCCTTGAGGGTTAGGGACCTTAGATTGTACACCCCTTGAGGGTTAGGGACCTCAGATTGTACGCCCCTTGAGGGTTAGGGCCCTTAGATTGTACACCCCTTGAGGGTTGGGGACCTTAGATTGTACACCCCTTGAGGGTTAGGGACCTTAGATTGTACGCCCCTTGAGGGTTGGGGACCTTAGATTGTACACCCCTTGAGGGTTAGGGCCCTTAGATTGTACACCCCTTGAGGGTTAGGGAGTGATGTGAATGTACAATATATATGTAAAGTGCTGTGTAAACTGACAGCGCTATATAAGTACCTGAAATAAATAAATAAATGTAGAGCCCTCTGGGTATGTAGGCAAATGGGAAAAGGAATTAGGAATAGAAATTAACCCCCAGCAAAGGAAATGTATTTTCAATCTAACACATAAGGCAACAAACATGCGGACAGTAGAGATGAACTATAAATGTTTAGCAAGATGGTACATAACACCAAGTGTTGCCCACAAGCAGCAAAGGGAATGCCCCCCCCCATGGTGCTGGAGAGGATGTGGAGAAAAGGGCAATATGGAGCACATTTGGTGGAGTTGCCCAAGGATACAGGTCTATTGGAGGGAAATAGCTCATCATATGCGGGATAAATATCCAGGGAGATCCATGGAAATGCTTATTCTATGGTTTTGAGCCCAACTTGGAAGTATATAGGAATACAGTATTGTATCATTTAATCCGTGCAGCAAAGGGTCTGATACCAAACTTCTGGCTAGTGGCAGACGTTCCAAGGATGGTGGACTGGATCGATAGAGTGGAAAGTATTGTCACAATGGAGGAACTGAGATGTATAGAAGAGGATAAGGTGGGAATGTTTAAAAGAATATGGAGCGTTTGGATGAAATTTAAAACCTCAGAAACTTATGTGGAACTAATTAAAGCAAAGGAGGCAGCCTAAGAAGTCATGGCGATATTAGACGGAATAACAAGATATGGAGAAATGGATACAGACAGAGAAAAGGTTGAGATGATGTAGGTGGGGTGGGAGGGGATGGGTGGGGGGAGGGAGGTTGTGGGTTATAGAAGGTATTTATATAAAAAAAAGGGAGAAAAGTATACTTTGGAAGATGGAACATGTTTTAATGTTGTGTGTATAATAACGAAATAAAAAGTTAATAAAAAAAAAAAGAAGGAATCTAATAACTGGTGGGGGATGGGTCAGGGTCTTACTTTGGAGTAGTATCATAATAAGTCCCGTCCTCCCATTTCCATCTGTGAGACCGTTCCATGTGGATGATAATTGTGACAGATCAAGTAGAAAATTCTTAAAAAGTAAAAAAATAGATAATGACACAGTGGTTAGGTCTACTTCTACAGTATAGCTGACATATTCCTTCCTAGGAGACCCATTACTTGAAATGGTATGTACCCCTGGGGATCAGCCTATGAAAATTAGACCCTACCCCTTTCCCAAATCTACAGGAAGTCCTCCCACCATGGCACACCCAAGAGTCAGTTGTAGGGAGCAGATACATGCAGGTCATATGGGGCTTTTGGAATTCTCACATTTTCTTCCTCACCATTAATGACCACCAAATGAGCCTTCCTTGTCTCGCAGTCTTTCTTCGCACCCCCCCATGACTGCTCACGGGGAGAAAATTAGTAGCAGCTGAAGCCATAGTGTTTCCAACCCACCTCACACAATGGGCCAGTAGAGCCTTAGGGAAAGAGAGAGATAATGGTGTAGTTATTTGGTAATGGAACTGACAGCAGCACATATCTCAGCACGTCTGACATTGTCACCTACCTAGACTGATCCAAATTGGACCCCAACCTGACAGGAATACTACCTCTTGTGTTCTGTAACTTCTCCAAGACCATCAAACAATCTCCACAAGTGTTTAGGGCTGCAAATTATCTCTAATTCCTACAGAACCTCTTCCACCAAACTCTGCTAGCAACATATTGGCACCTCATCTGTCCATGCATCAATCCCAACAAACCATCAGTACCCCATCCACCCAAAACTCACAACAACTCATCAGTAACCAACCCACCTAATACTCTCTGCAACTAGCTATCAGCACCCCTTACACCCAATACTTCCAACAATCCAACAGAATTCCCTGCAACCAATGTTACCAGAAACCCATCAACACCCCTTTCACCCAACAACCCATCAACACACGGTTCACCCAACACCATCAAGAACCCATCAGTAACCTGTCCACCCAACATTCCCAACAACCCATCAACACCCAGTTCACACAACACCATCAAGAACCCATCAGTAACCTGTCCACCCAACACTCCCAACAACCCATCAACACCCAGTTCACACAACACCATCAAGAACCCATCAGAAACCTGTCCACCCAACACTGCCAACAACCCATCAACACCCAGTTCACACAACACCATCAAGAACCCATCAGTAACCTGTCCACCCAACACTCCCAACAACCCATCAACACCCAGTTCACACAACACCATCAAGAACCCATCAGTAACCTGTCCACCCAACACTCCCAACAACCCATCAACACCCAGTTCACACACAACACCATCAAGAACCCATCAGTAACCTGTCCACCCAACATTCCCAACAACCCATCAACACCCAGTTCACACAACACCATCAAGAACCCATCAGTAACCTGTCCACCCAACATTCCCAACAACCCATCAACACCCAGTTCACACACAACACCATCAAGAACCCATCAGTAACCTGTCCACCCAACATTCCCAACAACCCATCAACACCCAGTTCACACAACACCATCAAGAACCCATCAGTAACCTGTCCACCCAACATTCCCAACAACCCATCAACACCCAGTTCACACAACACCATTAAGAACCCATCAGTAACCTGTCCACTAAAAAATCCTCACAAACCATCAACACCCAATCCATTCAACAATCCAAACAAGCCATCAGCCCCCCATCCAGTTAACACTTCCAAAAACTTAACATCACTCCACCCACCTGTAGCTGGGTGCTCGTCCCCTGCTTTCCCAGCTCATTTGAACCCTCCTTTCCAGCTTGCCCCTCCATCACTTCTTCCGCAGAGGGACAGGAGGTGTATCTGTGTTTATTTCCCAATCATTGCCTGTTTCCCCTCCCTCCCGGCAACCAGCATAAGAGACAACAGGGGTATGATGAAACATGTAGTCCTGGGGAAAGCACTGCCTATAGCAAGCTATGGGGCTCTGAACTACAGCCTCCAGCTAGCCCTACTACATAATCAGAAGAGAGAGCAGAACTTTGGGGGGAGAGTTGAGGAGAGTTCAGTGCGGTCCAAGCAGAGAGAGTGAGAGGACCGTGCTGTGGGGTACCATGCCAAGACAGAGGGAGATTGTGTCACAGCCCAATGCTGTGTGTGTGGAGAAGCTGGACAGTTCAGAGCCATGACCTGAGTGTGGCGGGATGGAGCCACTGCCAGGATACAGACTTTGCTGTGCTACTTACTGGAGTCGTCATGGGCACCTCAGAGTGAGCGGGCCCTTTATCAGAGAGACCACTGCTGCCGTGTCAATGGGTCTGATGAGAGGGCCTTGCAGCCATTACTTATTGCTACACTAGAGACAAGACATGTTCCCCCTGGAAAGTTTTGTTTTATTTCAGATGCAATCGTTCATTGAGGAATTTCCTTTTGTCATATTTGTTATGTTGAACCGATTCATTTTCAGAATTGATTACTTTTTGTTCTACATTCCTTTTGTATATTCATTGGTCCAGGTGCAAAATTTTGCAGTTTTTTCAGAAGATTGCTATATATTCGATAAATTGTTAGCTGACTGAACAGTCAGGACTAAAGATTGCCCCTAACAGTTGCTACCCAGAGACCTTTGCCCCTTTCACTTAGTTGAAGAGGTACCACTTTGGAGACGCTGCACCATACCCCAGCCAATCCCTTAGAGTGCACTCTAATCCAGTTGTAGTATTTCTGGCTACATTGCAGGTTTACTTTGCACTGTTTATTGCTGAATTTGCTGATTCCCATGTTGTTTTTGGAGTTGAGGCGCAGAACAGAGAACCCTAAATATTAAGTGGCTCCTTCAGGGGTAGCACTCTGTCCACCCTACACTCCAAACATCTTATCGGTACTCAGTCCAGCCAAAAATCCCTCTGCACCCCGTTTATCCACCACTCCAAACAACCGATCTGCACCCCATTAACCCAACACTCTCAAATACTCCCTTGTACCAACAGTCCCCCCAATACATCAGAGCCATATCCATTCAGCACTTCCAACTACCCATCAACTCCTAACAATCCATCAGCACACAACCTATCAACACTCTGTCCACACTCCCAACAACCTATTGCATCATGTCTACCCGGCACTTTCAGCAACCCATCAACACCTCATTCATCCAACACGCACAACAACTCATCAGTTCTCTGTCCACCTAACAATCAATCAACCCATACGCACCCCATCCACCCAATACTCCCAACAACCCATAAGCACCCCATCCACCCAATACTCCCAACAACCCATAAGCACCCCATTTATTTAACACTCTCAACAACCTATAAGACAGCCCACTCACACAACACTCACAACAACCCATCAATAAACCCAACACTCACAACAACCCATCAATAAACCCAACACTCACAACAACCCATCAATAAACCCAACACTCACAACAACCCATCAATAAACCCAACACTCACAACAACCCATCAGTAACCCATCCATTGAACACTACCAACAAACATCAACACTCTGTTTACCCAAAACTAATAACAACACATAAGTGAGTCATCCACCCAACACTACCAACAACACATCAGCACCCCATTGACCCTACACTACCAGCAACACATCAGCACCCCATTGACCCTACACTACCAACAACACATCAGCACCCCATTGACCCTACACTACCAGCAACACATCAGCACCCCATTGACCCTACACTACCAGCAACACATCAGCACCCCATTGACCCTACACTACCAGCAACACATCAGCACCCCATTGACCCTACACTACCAACAACACATCAGCACCCCATTGACCCTACACTACCAGCAACACATCAGCACCCCATTGACCCTACACTACCAGCAACACATCAGCACCCCATTGACCCTACACTACCAGCAACACATCAGCACCCCATTGACCCTACACTACCAGCAACACATCAGCACCCCATTGACCCTACACTACCAGCAAAACATCAGCACCCCATTGACCCTACACTACCAACAACCCATTAGCACCGCATTGACCCTACACTACCAACAACACATCAGCACCCCATTGACCCTACACTACCAGCAACCCATTAGCAACGCATTGACCCTACACTACCAGCAACCCATTAGCACCGCATTGACCCTACACTACCAACACCACATCAGCACCCCATTGACCCTACACTACGAACAACCCATTAGCACCGCATTGACCCTACACTACCAGCAACACATCAGCACCCCATTGACCCTACACTACCAGCAACACATCAGCACCCCATTGACCCTACACTACCAGCAACACATCAGCACCCCATTGACCCTACACTACCAGCAACACATCAGCACCCCATTGACCCTACACTACCAGCAACACATCAGCACCCCATTGACCCTATACTACCAGCAAGACATCAGCACCCCATTGACCCTACACTACCAGCAACACATCAGCACCCCATTGACCCTACACTACCAGCAACACATCAGCACCCCATTGACCCTACACTACCAACAACCCATTAGCACCGCATTGACCCTACACTACCAGCAACACATCAGCACCCCATTGACCCTACACTACCAGCAACACATCAGCACCCCATTGACCCTACACTACCAGCAACACATCAGCACCCCATTGACCCTACACTACCAGCAACACATCAGCACCCCATTGACCCTACACTACCAGCAACACATCAGCACCCCATTGACCCTACACTACCAACAACACATCAGCACCCCATTGACCCTACACTACCAGCAACCCATTAGCACCGCATTGACCCTACACTACCAACAACACATCAGCACCCCATTGACCCTACACTACCAGCAACACATCAGTACCCCATTGACCCTACACTACCAACAACACATCAGCACCCCAAACACCGACCACTAGCAACAGGCTTTCATTACCCCGTCCAACCCAACACTCTTAACAAGCTATCAGCACTCTGTCCACAGAACACTTCTGGCAACTAACCTGACAAACTCTCACTCTATAAAAAGACTACAGACTGGTCCTGTACCTGGAAATATTATCAAACCCTAAAGACACATCCAAAGCCCATACAGACTGAGCATCCACATCCTGCAAATTGAATTGTGGTGACACAGACCTACAATCGCAGGGAGAGCAGAGGTGTCACCAGAAGACCCTTCATAAAAAACTACAAATCCCCTGGAATGAAATAAACTTACTGTTATCTTTCCCGATCTCTGTCAGTCTGACCACATCTCCCAGAATCCTCTGAATGTCACTGTCAAGAGAACCTGTAATATAACGGATGTCATCTCAGTTTGCTGTGTACGTGTCCTTCACCCCTCTCTATAATATGGTGCACATAGATAGAGACATTCATTTTCTGAAGAATAACATTTTCCTGGTAGTTTTGGGTGCAAGAGTTTAACAACCACAAAATTTTCACATCCGTAAAACAAATGTCATGCTTGTGAAGTCCTAACCTTACCCTTAACCCCTGGACTTAAATGGACCTTACCTCCAACCCCAAACTAAAAATGTAATTATAATCATGTAGCCCTACCCCCTTAAGAGTCGCTGAGTATTTTTGGGTTCCCTGTCTGTTCTGAGCCTGATTTGGAAGCCAAACCCCTACTGACACCAGCATAAACCTTGGCTCAGCCAAATGATCGAACATAGCGCCCGTTTAAAGCAAACCCAAAATGTCCTGCAGGACCCGAGTTTAAACGCCAATCCCCACACTGAGATATCGTTCCCACAAATGAGCTGTAGTAGATTTTTAAGAATTTGGGCTAACTCACTTTTGAATTCTCAGTTGTCTGGGAGCAGGATGTAACTGAAAGATGACTATACAAATGTAAAGGTACTCTTAGATATCACACCGGAATAAGAAAAAGATTACAACTGTTTACCGTACTTGTTGGGGCCCTAGTTGGTGCACATTAAAATCAAAGTCCATTTTGATTGAGAGCAAGATTTGTTGAGGAAGGAAACACAGTAATGGAAAACATCTTCCCCTGACTGATGATGACAAAGCTAGAGAAAGGGTCCCTTAGTAGTGAGTGAAGGCAAGGATCAGTACAGATGAGGAAGGAGCGGGAGTAGATGCCAGTAGAATTTGTATTCCAATGGGTAGAGAATTGACTTGATGAGGCAACCTCTTTTATGGCTACAATATGTTAGAGATGAGGAATTACCAGGGTTGCTGCCTTCCTAGACACATGTGCTGCAGGAGCAGTCCTGTGATCAGAGTAAAGGGAGGGGCCACAGAAGCGGTAGGCCTCAATACTCAATGGGGCTAAGAAGTCTGTGTTGCAGGTGGTAAACTGTGACAGACAGTGTCCTGCACTGATCTAGCTGAGAACAGAACAGGATATCTGGTAACTGAAGACAGTTTGGGTTGTGGAACCCTCTCACCAAGTCTGCAATCTGGATGGAGTGAAGACCAGTCGCTTGGTTGGCGGGCCCCGTGGTCTTCTTGGTCCCTCAGAAAACAGAGCTTTCTCCTGCTTGTCAGCAATGCCAGCTATCTGTAATCTTTCCGTCTGGCTATCCATTGCAACCCGATCCCGTCTGGGCCCACCGAGCCCAACACCAGCATCAAGCACAGGTCCTTCTCTCACAGTCCCCCCCCTCCCGGAAGTTCCCAGACTTCTGGTTATAAGGCTCCCACCCCTTCACCAGCTCCTCTGTGAAATGTAGTCTGCTTTCAGTCTGTCCGAGCACAACAGTCCTGCCTTCAGCATACAATTTGCACAATGCCTTGCTATACTCAAGTCTGTCATCGCTAAACTGCCGCCATCTTGTGGTTAATCAACATCCTGCGAACAGTAACAGCGCAGTGTGTTACAATCACTTTCCTATTGCAGAAATATTTATTACCAATCTATCCCACCAGTAGCTTTCAGCGCTGAAAACCAACACAGCAAAAATTTACACCCAAAATAATTGATAAAATAATAATACAGAACATCTAAGACATTGTTAAACGTTACTTCTGTCTGGTGGTGGGCATTGGCTGTACAGAGTTCCCACACTGCTATCTCATAGATCACATAAACAGCGGTAGCTGATCCTCTGCCTAGCAATTGAAGACGTCTTCCAAGGGAAGGCCCTCTGCCAGCCAAGAGCAGGAAGGAGGCATTGCCTGGAAACTCAAGAAAGTTAGAAGAGGAGGCTATGGGAAACAAGGAAGCTTGCAGCTGCAAGGAGCAAGAGTGCACTGGGAGCTCCTTACACTGTGTGGAGGCAGCCATCTTGGTAGATGTAGGGCTTTTGCTTCCTCATGTCAGAGCTGCCGCCCTGATGATCTGATGACTGGTGTGGTAGTTATAGAGTTATGGAGGAAACAGATCCACAGAATGATCAAAGAAGAAGCAGGAGGATCCTTGCAGTACATGTCCTCAGGTACGGCTTCCTCTCCAGCAAGAACAATGAACAGCACATTAATGACATCACCAAATCAGACTTCAAATGTGATAGAACTAGAAGTCAGAAGCAGCAGTTCCTTGGATGATCTCACACCACAGATATGAGTCTACAGAACAGGAGTGCCTAGGCACACAAAGTGCACTAATTAGAAAAAAGATATATTTTTCAAGGTAATGCTTATGTAGCGCCCCTCAAGTTTAGCTAGCTAGCCCGGTGTCTTTGTAATGAATACAAGGCTCCTTCCCTGCTGACAGGATTGTCCTCCCTAGGAGACTTGGCACAGTGGGTATCCTTCTGTTCAGCAACCAGTCTGTAGGTAGGCTCCCCTCCCTGGGGCCCCCTCCCAGGCTCTACTCTCCAGCACCTTGTTTCAGTCCATCTTCCACCCGACTCCCCTGCTCCACAGGCTCTGTCACATTTAAGGGTTGCCCCTGGTCACTATGCCTGGCCTCCTGCCTTGGGATTGGCCAAATTCCCTTCAACGTGCAAATCTTGGCCTCATCCCCTCCTCAGCCCCCCTTCCAGAAAGTGCTATAATTTTCTGGAAGGGTGGGAGGGCTCCAGAAGCCCTGACCTGTAGAGCCTCAGGGCCTGTACTGAAGTGAACTATCTCAATCCCAGACTGACTCATCCGAGGATTCTATCAAGCTTCTAGCTCACAAAAAATCCTATCTAGCACTAGAGGGCGCTACACCTATTACATCATCAGATAAAATTCGGTTCACAGATGCCTCCATCCCATGAATTTATGAATTATGTTTTTAATATGTTTTGTCACCTTATACGTTGCTACCCCCCTTACTTCTATCTGGCTCCTCCCCACCTCTCATCTCCTTTATGAAGGCTTCAATGTTTGTCGGTTTCTCCATCATCCTGGAATCTAGAGGAGGAGAAGATTCATAAGGTGAGGAGATCAGACCCCCATCACATAGTGTCACCCTTCAGTGGTCCGAATTACCATCCTGGGACAGTTTCTCTACTCTGGAGTCCCCTCCTAGGCTCAGATTCCTCAGCTTCAATGTCAAGGTCATACCTTTTCCCTGAGGTTTTGTTACTCCATGTGCTGGCGTCCATCTTGGATTCTGCTGTGCATGGTGGGAATCCTTTTATGCCTTCAGGTCTCTGTGGTCCATCCCCCAGAGGGGCGTGGCTGATGACATATAAGCCTGTGGCCCGCACATGCTCTTTGCACTTGTGTCTTGTGTGTTTGTGTTGCTATTACTCTGTTCTGACTCTCGTGACTCTCCTGTATCTGACTCGGCTTGTGACTTGACTATTCTTTGTATTCTCCTTTGATCTGACCCTCTGTTGCTGAACCCGGCTCGTGACCTGTGATTCTCGTCTGCTGTCCTGTACTGTTTTGTCCTGTTGTTGTTGACCCGGCTTGTCTGACTACTCTTTTGTCTCTTCCACCAGCTACACGCCATTGGCGGCGGCCATTACCGCAGCTGAGGTGTCTCGGGGGCCGCGACCTGGTTCCTGGCTGCGTCAAGTCCATCCCCACCATCAGGGGCCCTGGTGAAGGGCAGCCTGGGACTTAGACTCCGCGCCCTGAGGGACTTCGGTCTGTGGGTGGTGGTTGTCGTCAGCCAGTGCTTTACATTGTTAGGCCTGTCTGTCCGTTCCTCGGCCCCTGCCCTGACATTCACCTCCATGTTCTGCTGTGTCTGATCCACCCCTTGACCTGCCAGAGACAAAGAACCAGAATTTAACCCAACAGATGAGTGAAATGGAGGACCCTAAAACTGCCTCCACCCTGGATTCAACCAATTATCACTCATCTACCCAGATGTCCCTCCACTGGTAGATTTCATCCCGTAAAACCTGGGGAAGGAGGACCGTTACATATAATAGCAAATGTGTTCTGGAAATGAATGGGTTAATTTGAAAAATGAAAAAATTTAATGTTTTTTTGGGCCTCTGAGTGAATTTTAATATTCTGGTTATTATTATACACAATGTTTGGGTCGTAGTATGGTCACCAAAGCCATCTCACTAGAGCTGAAGATGGGGTGAGGCTGAGATTGTGGGGATCATAGAACGGTGGGGTGGAAATGGAAGAGTTGGAGCTAACTTCAGGCAGAGAAATCTCCCAATTCACATGGACCTCTGAGCCCGGGAGATGAATGGAGGGTGTAGGGAACAGAAGAAAAAGGAAGAACTGATGATTGTGGACAGGAGGGGTGATGGTAGAATGAGGGATGGGAAATACGAAGCAGGACTGTGGTCTGGGGAGAAAAAAAAGGAGGGTGGAGGACAGAGAGGACAAGACGCTGTCCATGGAATATTAGGCAAGAATATGAGCTCATCAAGAACACGGGATGGAGAAAGAGAAAGAATCAGTGAAGAGACAGGAGGCAGGCTGAGTATTTATCAAAATCTATTCCGAGAATTTGGAGAGCGGGAAACTGAATTATAGATCAATGAGGTCCGATCAGTAAACCTTAATTCCAGTGGAGGTCCAAATCGCATGTTTGTGTGATGACTCAGATCTGTCCCATCACAGCCCCCCTCCTTACAGCAGTTCCCTCAGACCCCCTGCATCTCACATTCCCCGTCACATCTGTTTCCCCTTCACTGTAGTGCTCTGTACCCCCTTCACAATGGAATCCTCTGCCCCCTTCACATCTCAACACCCCCTGCTCCCCCCCTCCCCTTCACATCCCCTGCACCTTCGGCCCCCATTCACATTACAGCACTCTGCACCTCTGGCACCTCTTTACATCACAGTCCCCTGGAGCTTTGGCCCCCTTTACAGCAAAGTCCTCTTCAGCTCTGGCCCCCTCCACATCACAGCCCCCCTAAGCTTTGTCCCCCTTTATACCACAGCCCCCTGCAGCTCTGCTCCCCTTCACATCACAGTCCCCCTAAGCTTTGTCCCCCTTTATATCACAGCCCCCTGCAGCTCTGCTCCCCTTCACATCACAGCCCCCAGCAGCTCTGGCCCCCCTTCACATCACAGCCCCCTGCAGCTCTGAGCCCCCCTTGACATCACAGCCCCCTGCAGCTCTGCCCCCTTCATATCACAGCCCCCTGCAGCTCTGAGCCCCCCTTGACATCACAGCCCCCTGCAGCTCTGGCCCCCATTCACATCACAGCCCCCTGCAGCTCTGCCCCCCTTCATATCACAGCCCCCTGCAGCTCTGAGCCCCCCTTGACATCACAGCCCCCTGCAGCTCTGGCCCCCATTCACATCACAGCCCCCTGCAGCTCTGCCCCCCTATATATCACAGCCCCCCTAAGCTTTGTCCCCCTTTATATCACAGCCCCCTGCAGCTCTGCTCCCCTTCACATCACAGCCCCCCTAAGCTTTGTCCCCCTTTATATCACAGCCCCCTGCAGCTCTGCCCCCCCTTCACATCACAGCCCCCTGCAGCTCTGCCCCTTCCTGCACATCACATTCCCCTGCAGCTCTGGCCCCCCTCTACATCACAGCCCCTTTCAGCTTTGTCCCCCTTTGTATCACATCCCCCTGCAGCTCTTGCCCCCTTCACATCACAGCCCCCTGCAGCTCTGTCCCTTCATATCACAGTGCCCTGAAGCTCTGTCCCTTCATATCACAGCCCACTGCAGCTCTGGCCCCCCTTCACATCACAGCCCCCTGCAGCTCTGGCCCCCCTTCACATCACAGCGCCCTGCAGCACTGGCCCCCCTTCACATCACAGCCCCCTGCAGCTCTGGCCCCCCTTCACATCACAGCGCCCTGCAGCACTGGCCCCCCTTCACATCACAGCCCCCTGCAGCTCTGCCCCTTTACATAACAGCCCCCTGCAGCTCTGGCCCCTCTTCACATCACAGCGCCCTGCAGCTCTGGCCCCCCCTTCACATCACAGCGCCCTGCAGCTCTGCCCCCCCTTCACATCACAGCACCCTGCAGCTCTGGCCCCCCTTAACATCACAGTGCCCTGCAGCTCTGGCCCCCTTCACATCACAGCCCCCCTAAGCTTTGTCGCCCTTCATATCACAGCCCCCTGCAGCTCTGCCCCTTCATATCACAGCTCCTGCAGCTCTGGGCCCCCTTCACATCACAGCCCCCTGCAGCTCTGCCCCCTTCACATCACAGTCCTCTGCAGCTCTGGCCCCCCCTTCCAGATCTTCCAGAGAATGTAGTGTGGACAGTGGGGGGAGATCTTCCAGAGAATGTAGTGTGGACAGTGGTGGGGAGATCTTCCAGAGAATGTAGTGTGGACAGTGGGGGGAGATCTTCCAGAGAATGTAGTGTGGACAGTGGGGGGAGATCTTCCAGAGAATGTAGTGTGGACAGTGGGGGGAGATCTTCCAGAGAATGTAGTGTGAACAGTGGGGGGAGATCTTCCAGAGAATGTAGTGTGGACAGTGGGGGGAGATCTTCCAGAGAATGTAGTGTGGATGGTGGGGGGAGATCTTCCAGAGAATGTAGTGTGGACAGTGGGGGGAGATCTTCCAGAGAATGTAGTGTGGACAGTGGGGGGAGATCTTCCAGTGAATGTAGTGTGGACGGTGGGGGGAGATCTTCCAGAGAATGTAGTGTGGACGGTGGGGGGAGATCTTCCAGAGGATGTAGTGTGGACGGTGGGGGGAGATCTTCCAGAGAATGTAGTGTGGACGGTGGGGGGAGATCTTCCAGAGAATGTAGTGTAGACAGTGGGGGGGAGATCTTCCAGAGAATGTAGTGTAGACAGTGGGGGGGAGATCTTCCAGAGAATGTAGTGTGGACGGTGGGGGGAGATCTTCCAGAGAATGTAGTGTGGACAGTGGGGGGAGATCTTCCAGCGAATGTAGTGTGGACGATGGGGGGAGATCTTCCAGAGAATGTAGTGTGGACGGTGGGGGGAGATCTTCCAGAGAATGTAGTGTGGACAGTGGGGGGAGATCTTCCAGAGAATGTAGTGTGGACGGTGAGGGGAGATCTTCCAGAGAATGTAGTGTGGATGGTGGGGGGAGATCTTCCAGAGAATGTAGTGTGGACGGTGGGGGGAGATCTTCCATAGAATGTAGTGTGGACTGTGGGGGGAGATCTTCCATAGAATGTAGTGTGGACAGTGTGGGAGATCTTCCATAGAATGTAGTGTGGACAGTGGGGGGAGATCTTCCATAGAATGTAGTGTGGACAGTGGGGGGAGGTCTTCCAGAGAATGAAGTGTGGACAGTGGGGGAGATCTTCCAGAGAATGTAGTGTGGACAGTGGGGGGAGGTCTTCCAGAGAATGTAGTGTGGACGGTGGTGGAGATCTTCCAGAGAATGTAGCATGGACAGTGGGGGGAGATCTTCCAGAGAATGTAGTGTGGACAGTGGGGGGAGGTCTTCCAGAGAATGTAGTGTGGACAGTGGGGGAGATCTTCCAGAGAATGTAGCATGGACAGTGGGGGGAGATCTTCCAGAGAATGTAGTGTGGACAGTGGGGGGAGATCTTCCAGAGAATGTAGTGTGGACAGTGGAGGGGAGATCTTCCAGAGAATGTAGTGTGGACAGTGGGGGAGATCTTCCAGAGAATGTAGTGTGGACAGTGGGGGAGATCTTCCAGAGAATGTAGTGTGGACCGTGGGGGGAGGTCTTCCAGAGAATGTAGTGTGGACAGTGGGGGGAGGTCTTCCAGAGAATGTAGTGTGGACGGTGGGGGGAGATCTTCCAGAGAATGTAGTGTAGACAGTGGGGGAGATCTTCCAGAGAATGTAGTGTGGACAGTGGAGGGGAGATCTTCCAGAGAATGTAGTGTAGACAGTGGGGGAGATCTTCCAGAGAATGTAGTGTGGACAGTGGAGGGGAGATCTTCCAGAGAATGTAGTGTGGACGGTGGGGGGAGGTCTTCCAGAGAATGTAGTGTGGATGGTGGGGGGAGATCTTCCAGAGAATGTAGTGTGGATAGTGGTGGGAGGTCTTCCAGAGAATGTAGTGTGGACAGTGGGGGGAGATCTTCCAGAGAATGTAGTGTGGACAGTGGTGGGAGATCTTCCAGAGAATGTAGTGTGGACAGTGGGGGAGATCTTCCAGAGAATGTAGTGTTGACAGTGGGGGGAGATCTTCCAGAGAATGTAGTGTGGACAGTGGGGGGAGATCTTCCAGAGAATGTAGTGTTGACAGTGGGGGGAGATCTTCCAGAGAATGTAGTGTGGACAGTGGGGGAGATCTTCCAGAGAATGTAGTGTGGACAGTGGTGGGAGATCTTCCAGAGAATGTAGTGTAGACAGTGGGGGAGATCTTCCAGAGAATGTAGTGTGGACAGTGGGGGGAGATCTTCCAGAGAATGTAGTGTGGACAGTGGTGGGAGGTCTTCCAGAGAATGTAGTGTAGACAGTGGGGGGAGATCTTCCAGAGAATGTAGTGTGGACGGTGGGGGGAGGTCTTCCAGAGAATGTAGTGTGGACAGTGGGGGGAGATCTTCCAGAGAATGTAGTATGGACAGTGGGGGGAGATCTTCCAGAGAATGTAGTGTGGACAGTGGGGGGAGGTCTTCCAGAGAATGTAGTGTGGACAGTGGGGGGAGATCTTCCAGAGAATGTAGTGTGGACAGTGGGGGGAGATCTTCCAGAGAATGTAGTGTGGACAGTGGGGGGAGATCTTCCAGAGAATGTAGTGTGGAGGGTGGGGGGAGATCTTCCAGAGAATGTAGTGTGGACAGTGGGGGGAGATCTTCCAGAGAATGTAGTGTGGAGGGTGGGGGGAGATCTTCCAGAGAATGTAGTGTGGACAGTGGGGGGAGATCTTCCAGAGAATGTAGTGTGGACAGTGGGGGGAGGTCTTCCAGAGAATGTAGTGTGGACAGTGGGGGGAGATCTTCCAGAGAATGTAGTGTGGACAGTGGGGGGAGATCTTCCAGAGAATGTAGTGTGGACAGTGGGGGGAGATCTTCCAGAGAATGTAGTGTGGATGGTGGAGGGAGATCTTCTAGAGAATGAAGGATAGTAAGAGTGAACTCACATGACATGATGATGATGAGGATGATGACGATGAAGAGGAGGAGAGTGCAAAGTGCTGACAGAAAGCAAATCAGGTCGGAGGATGGTTGGGGGATCCACCTGGTCATGATGAGTCTACTACATTGAATTCCGTTCTGGGAGCAAAAGGATGACATTACTCTAAGCCTAGTGTCATTCTCGGTATCTCCTCTTATTCTGTATGTATGGACTCTGCACAGTCCCACTTCTCCTGTCCCGGATGCCGGGTGTTATTCTCGGCATCTGTCCCTATTATGTATGGATGGACTCTACACAGTCCCACTTCTCCTGTCCCGGATGCCGGGTGTCAATCTTGGTATCTGTCCCTATTCTGTATGTATGGACTCTGCACAGTCCCACTTCTCCTGTCCCGGATGCCGGGTGTCATTCTTGGTATCTCCTCTTATTCTGTATGTATGGACTCTGCACAGTCCCACTTCTCCTGTCCCGGATGCCGGGTGTCATTCTCGGTATCTGTCCCTATTCTGTATGTATGGACTCTGCACAGTCCCACTTCTCCTGTCCCGGATGCCGGGTGTCATTCTTGGTATCTGTCCCTATTCTTTATGTATGGACTCTGCACAGTCCCACTTCTCCTGTCCTGGATGCCGGGTGTCATTCTTGGTATCTGTCCCCATTCTGTATGTATGGACTCTGCACAGTCCCACTTCTCCTGTCTCTGATGCCGGGTGTCATTCTCGGTATCTGTCCCTATTCTGTATGTATGGACTCTGCACAGTCCCACTTCTCCTGTCCTGGATGCCGGGTGTCATTCTCGGTATCTGTGGTATTATGTACACCTTTGCTCTGTACAGTGATCCGTACCTCGGTAAGCTGAATGGTTTCCTGAGGGACTCTTGTTGGGTGTTGGGTCTTCCTGAAGTGGCTCAATGTCCTTATACCGCACTGACATGTCCTGTAGAAGACCCCATTATAGACAGACAGATCCATAGATTACAGGACAGACATTTCATTACTCTCTGACCTTGTCATCTTGGTGTTGTCCTCTCAGTGGTTTGGAGCTCTCCGGATGGGATGAGCTCTCCGGATGGGATGAACTCTCTGGATGGGATGAGCTCTCCGGTTGGGATGAGCTCTCTGGATGGGATGAGCTCTCCAGATGGGATGAGCTCTCTGGTTGGGATGAGCACTCTGGTTGGGATGAGCTCTCCGGATGGGATGAACTCTCTGGATGGGATGAGCTCTCCGGTTGGGATGAGCTCTTCGGATGGGAGGAGCTCTCCGGATGGGATGAGCTCTCCGGTTGGGATGAGCTCTCCGGTTGGGATGATCTCTCCGGATGGGAGGAGCTCTCCGGATGGGATGAGCTCTCTGGTTGGGATGAGCTCTCTGGTTGGGATGATCTCTCCGGATGGGATGAGCTCTCCGGATGGGATGAACTCTCCGGTTGGGATGAGCTCTCCGGATGGGATGAGCTCTCCAGTTGGGATGAACTCTCCGGATGGGATGAGCTCTCCGGTTGGGATGAGCTCTCCGGATGGGATGAACTCTCTGGTTGGGATGAGCTCTCCAGATGGGATGAGCTCTCCGGTTGGGATGAGCTCTCCGGTTGGAATGAGCTCTCCGGTTGGGATGAGCTCTCCGGTTGGGATGAGCTCTCCAGTTGGGATGAGCTCTCCGGGGTTGGGATGAACTCTTCGGATGGGATGAGCTCTCCGGTTGGGATGAGCTCTCCGGTTGGGATGAGCTCTCTGGTTGGGATGAGCTCTCCGGTTGGGATGAGCTCTCCGGGGTTGGGATGAACTCTCCGGATGGGATGAGCTCTCCGGTTGGGATGAGCTCTCCGGTTGGGATGAGCTCTCCGGGGTTGGGATGAACTCTCCGGATGGGATGAGCTCTCCGGTTGGGATGAGCTCTCCGGTTGGGATGAGCTCTCTGGTTGGGATGAGCTCTCCGGTTGGGATGAGCTCTCTGGTTGGGATGAGCTCTCCGGTTGGGATGAGCTCTCCGGTTGGGATGAGCTCTCCGGTTGGGATGAACTCTCCGGTTGTGATGAGCTCTCCGGTTGTGATGAGCTCTCCGGTTGGGATGAGCTCTTTGGTTGGGATGATCTCTCCAGTTCCCTCCCATATATAGTTTTCTTCTTCCATACTTCCTGCCTCCCTAAGTCCCGGTCAGCTCCCTATTTTATCACCTGAGAGGAAATAGGAGTCCTACAATAATCCCTCAGAAGTTTCTAGAGATCACACCGTCCATCACAACAACAATCCTACTAAGAATTCTAATCCTCCAGAATGATTCCTGACCAATCCTCGGAGTATCTGGGCACATTTGCTGCATTTGATGCAGAGTCGGGTAGCTGAGACGCGATCAGTAGAAATATGTAGTTGTAGATCTGGCCTCGGTCCGTGTTATTCCAGATAATTGCTCAGCATTCTGTCAGAGACATATGTTTTTAATCAGCATCTGAGAGGACAGAGCAGCTTCTAGGCTAGAGGGGTCACTGAGGTGCCAATACAACCTTCTCACCTATGTAGTCAGAGTTTGAAACCTTCTTGAACCTAAAAGAAGAATCCTAGTCATTTCGGCTACAAGAGTCAGCAGGGGACCAGGAGTGGCCCCAGAATGTCTGCCAGCCTTGAATCATACTAATAGATCAGAGGAATCTTTTTCATCTCTCATAAAAGATACAATATTAGTTGCAGAGAGATGGAAATACTTCCTTCTGATTGGACACTCTGTAGGCTCCATCTACATGTAAAACTGTATTTGTAGCCTCTGTAGAATCCCAGAGAAACACACAAATCAGTTATATTGCGCCTGATTGCGACAGCTGAACAATGATTGGTACTGTCGCGATCGGACTGATGCGCTGGTGTTGGAAATTCTATCCCTAACCCAAAGATCCAAACTGTTCCTGGCCTGTTCCAGATTGGGAACTTCAGAACCCAGAACGTCCTGTGGGCTGGTACAGGACACCCCCAGGGTTGATTGGCGAATGTCCAGCCCACATCGATATTTCAATAAATTGAGGACCCTGAGATATGGACGGCGTGATTCCAGGACTTGCTCCAATCACAGGATAAATCTTGGTAAAAGTTTTATTTCTGTTTTTATTCCCTTTTTATTTCATAGTGAATAGCCAATTGTGTGTCTTTTTTTTGTATTTTCTGTAACTCTTTTTTGTTTATATTTTATGCTCCACCCACTTTCGGGATATTAAATCATAAAATTAATAAGTGACTTCTGTGTACTAAGCTCGGGCTCATATCTCCGGAGAGATTGTTGTATTGTAGTGTCTATGTGCTCGGTTCATTGCCAATATGTATGCAATTGCCCTGCTTGTTGGCAGATTGCAGAGTAGCAGATCTGCCAGACAGAGATCTGTGTATATGTGTGGTGGCCCAGCAGACCAGTCTGCGGACAAACTGTTGGGTGGTGGCAAGCTACCATTTGTTGTGTATCTGGTGTGGGGGAGGGCTGTGTTTGGTGTGGGGGTGTGTGGGGGAGGGGTGTGTCTGGTGTGGGGGAGGGGTGTGTCTGGTGTGGGGGTGTGTGGACCGTGGAAGAGTGATTAACACCGAGGTTCTATCTTGTAGGATAGTTGGAGGAATCCTAGAAGGGTGTACTAATTACTAGACTGCTCCCCAACCCTTAGAGTGCACCAGATTGTATATAAGATTCCTATCTGCCTGTGTGTGGTCAGCCATCTGGATTGGAGTGGAGTCTCCCTCTAGTGGAGGCCAGAGGCAGTGCGAGCTGTGAAATGGTATCAAGGCCAGTCTTATATGCTCAATGTTCCCCTCATTCCCTCTATACCCCCAGTCACGGACCACGCCTTGGTTAGCTGGTCGCCGTGGGCGTACGTGTTATCCGGGACAGATACCATCTACTCTGCAAAAGACCCAACTGGGCCCCGACAGCTAACAACCAGCGAAGGGCCAGCCAATGGATTATTCTTGGCTATGCAGATGAGCTATTTGCTTTATTACTCAATCTGTTTTATTCAATAAGTCAACCTTGTGGATTATTTCCCAGCAATTGATCTTTAGTTAATTAACGATTCATAACAAATCCAGAAATAAATCCATCTTCCATAGTACACTCACTGGACGGCGTCCTGGAGATACGGAGCGCGATCTTCTCAGGAATGAAGGATTCCTTCTTATGATGACGAATGTGGGATCACAAAAAGAGGAAATTCTGAGTGTGAGTCATATTTGGGACTTTTCTTGGTTCCTCTTTCTCCTCCCCTCCCCCCTTTTCTGTCTTAGGATGGAACATGATCATTTGGCCTATTTACAGGGTCTCACTGTGTGGGGTCCGAGGGGAGGTGGCCGTGTGTGCGGATGTTCATCTATGACCCTTGTATCCGCTGTGTGGATGTTCATCTATGACCCTTGTATCCGCTGTGTGGATGTTCATCTATGACCCTTGTATCCGCTGTGTGGATGTTCATCTATGACCCTTGTATCCGCTGTGTGGATGTTCATCTATGACCCTTGTATCCGCTGTGTGGATGTTCATCTATGACCCTTGTATCCGCTGTGTGGATGTTCATCTATGACCCTTGTATCCGCTGTGTGGATGTTCATCTATGACCCTTGTATCCGCTGTGTGGATGTTCATCTATGACCATTGTATCCGCTGTGTGGATGTTCATCTATGACCCTTGTATCCGCTGTGTGGATGTTCATCTATGACCCTTGTATCCGCTGTGTGGATGTTCATCTATGACCCTTGTATCCGCTGTGTGGATGTTCATCTATGACCATTGTATCCGCTGTGTGGATGTTCATCTATGACCCTTGTATCCGCTGTGTGGATGTTCATCTATGACCCTTGTATCCGCTGTGTGGATGTTCATCTATGACCATTGTATCCGCTGTGTGGATGCTGCTCCCTATATTATTATTATTATTATACAGGATTTATGGCGCCAACAGTGTCCTCAGCGCTTTACATTACAATGGGAGACAATACAGCAACAATACAGATCAATACAAGAGGGATAGGAGGCCTGATCCTGGGAGCTTACAATCTAGGAGGGAGGGGCTGATCCTGGGAGCTTACAATCTAAGAGGGAGGGGCTGATCCTGGGAGCTTACAATCTAAGAGGGAGGGGCTGATCCTGGGAGCTTACAATCTAAGAGGGAGGGGCTGATCCTGGGAGCTTACAATCTAGGAGGGAGGGCCTGATCCTGGGAGCTTACAATCTAGGAGGGAGGGCCTGATCCTGGGAGCTTACAATCTAGGAGGGAGGGCCTGATCCTGGGAGCTTACAATGTAAGAGGGAGGGGCTGATCCTGGGAGCTTACAATCTAAGAGGAAGGGGCTGATCCTGGGAGCTTACAATCTAATATTACCGCTCATGCTGACATGTGAGTTTGTGGAGAAGGTTTTTCTTTATAAAGATTGTGTAATAACACTATACGACTAATGTTGTATACAGGGGCAGACTGACCATTTAGGCACTCGGGCACTGCCCGAGGGCCCAGGGTCAGTAGGGGGCCCCATGAGATGCCCCTGGTACCTTTCATAGGCTTTTTTGGGTGTGCTTTGAGTGCGAGCGATGACACAGGGGCCCCATGATTTCCTATTGCCCGGGGGCCCCATGAGTTGTCAGTCCGCCCCTTGTTGTATATATATGTACATATATGTATCTTCCAGCTAGGACATTGGACTTCTTTGCCTCCAACTCTTGCGGGGTCCTGAGGAAGCTACTAAGTGAAACGCGTCGACCTCTGGAGGACTTAGATGTCATTACATATAATGCTGTCAATTATTGGGCTGACTGGATGAAATACTGTTTTTATGATATGTTTCAATAAACATGTTTTATACAGTAATAGGAGTGGACTGCCAACTCATGGGGCCCCCGGGCAATTGGGGATCATGGGGTCCCTGTGTCCTCGCCCACACTCAAACCACACCCAAAACAGCCTATGAAAGATACCAGGGGCATCTCATGGGGCCCTCTACTGACCCCAGGCCCTCGGGCAATGCCCATGTGCAGGAATGGTCAGTCCACCCCTGAGTGATATGAGGTGGTCTGTTTTCTGTACCAGTAAAGTCCCATTTGGGTTTTGTGGTTCTTTATTAATTATCGCTTCATAATAAAACAAGTTACAGAAATAAAATCCAGAAATAAATGCCATCTCCATAGTACACTCACTGGACAGCGTCCTGGAGATACGGAGCGCGATCTTCTCAGGAATGAAGGATTCCTTCTTATGATGATGAATGTGGGATCACAAAAAGAGGAAATTGTCCCGATCCTTACATTGAGTACACAGGATTATCAGACAATTCATGTATAGAGATACATCCCAGAGTGGGCGGAGACAGAAATCATCATCTATCACATGACCAATAGGAAATACATTTTTGGCCCAGAAGTGGTTAATAGTTACATTTTTATGGCCAGAATTTCTGCATGAGTTGACAGTTTTGAGTTGTTTTCATTCATCTTCAATGACAGATGATGGACAAAGAGTAGAGGAAGTGGAGGAAATGATTCACTTCTGTCTACAGAATGTATAGATCATACACGGCTCAAAAAATGAAAGGAAGACTGAAAACCCATCAGATCCCAATGGGGAGGAATCTCCTGCTGGATCTCTATACTGACATGGATGGGGGATGGGTGAGGAACGTAAGGACGCCCCATCATTGGATGGAAATGATCGACCTACAGAGGACTGAATTCACAGACACCCCGAAAATCAAAGTGAAGAAATGATGTAGCAGGCGAGTCCATGTTGGTGAAATGTCATTGCAGCAACTCAGAATGGCCCTCAGTAGTTTGTGTGGCCCCCACGTGCTTGTATGCATGCCTGACAACGTTGGGGGAGGCTCCTAATGAGACCACGGATGGTGTCCTGGGGGATTTCCTCCCAGATCTGGACCAGGGCATCACTGAGCTCCTGGACAGTCTGAGGTGCAACCTGGTGGCATCGGATGGACTGAAACATGACATCCCAGAGGGGTTCTATTGGATTTAGGTCAGGGGAGCGTGGGGGCCATTCAGTGGTATCAATTCCTTCATCCACCAGGAACTGCCTGCATACTCTCCCCACATAAGGCCGGGCATTGTCTGCGCCAGGAAGAACCCAGGACCCACTGCACCAGGAGGAACCCAGGACCCACTGCACCAGAAGGAACCCAGGACCCCCCTGCACCAGAAGGAACCCAGGACCCCCCTGCACCAGGAGGAACCCAGGACCCCCCTGTACCAGGAGGAACCCAGGACCCCCCTGCACCAGGAGGAACCCAAGACACACTGCACCAGGAGGAACCCAAGACCCACTGCACCAGGAGAACCCAGGACCCACCGCACTGGAAGGAACCCAGGACCCTCCACACTGGAAGGAACCCAGGACCCACTGCAGCAGTGTAGAGTCTGACAATGGGTCCAAGGATTTCATCCCCGTACCTAATGGCAGTCAAGGTGCCATCATCTAGCCTGTAGAGGTCTGTGCTTCCCTCCAAGGACCTTCTACAGCCCTGTCCAGCTCTCCTATAGTAACTGCCTGTCTCCTGGAATCTCCTCCATGCTCTTGAGACTGTGCTGGGAGACACAGCAAACCTTCTGGCAATGGCATGTATTGATGTGCCATCCTGGAGGAGTTAGACTGCCTGTGCAACCTCTGTAGGGTCCAGGTATGGCCTCATACTACCAGTAGTGACACTGACCCGAGACAACTGCAAAACTAGTGACAAACAGTCGGAAAAGATGAGGAGGGAAACAAGTGTCAGTGGTCTCCACCTGTAAAACCATTCCTGTTTTGGGGGTCGTCTCATTGTTGCCCATCTAGGGCACCTGTTGTTAATTTCATGAACACCAAAGCAGATGAAACTGATGAACAACCCCCTCTGCGACTTACCTGCCCAGATCCATATCCCAGGAGGTTCATCGACTTGATGCTAGACTCAAATTGCAAAGTCTGCCTTTCTTTTCTTTGCGCAGTGTAGAATGAGATATAAGATGATGTATGGGATACACACGTCCTCAACACCCCCCTCCTCCCAAATCTCTCCTCCCCCTCCTCCCAGATCTCTCCTCCCCCTCCTTCCCACTCTCTCCTCCCCCTCCTCCCAGATCTCTCCTCCCCCTCCTCCCAGATCTCTCCTTCCTTTCCTTCCCGCTCTCTCCTCCCCCTCCTCCCAGATCTCTCCTCCCCCTCCTTCCCACTCTCTTCTCCCCCTCCTCTTAGATCTCTCCTCCCCCTCCTCCCAGATCTCTCCTCCCCCTCCTTCCCACTCTCTCCTCCCCCTCCTCCCAGATCTCTCCTCGCCCTCCTCCCAGATCTCTCCTTCCTTTCCTTCCCGCTCTCTCCTCCCCCTCCTCCCAGATCTCTCCTCCCCCTCCTTCCCACTCTCTTCTCCCCCTCCTCTTAGATCTCTCCTCCCCCTCCTCCCAGATCTCTCCTTCCTTTCCACTCTCTCCTCCCCCTCCTCCCAGATCTCTCCTCCCCCTCCTTCCCACTCTCTCCACCCTCTCCTCCCAGATCTCTCCTCCCCCTCCTCCCAGATCTCTCCTCCCTTTCCTTCCCGCTCTCTCCTCCCCCTCCTCCCAGATCTCTCCTCCCTTTCCTTCCCGCTCTCTCCTCCCCCTCCTCCCAGATCTCTCCTCCCTTTCCTTCCCACTCTCTCCTCCCCTCCTCCCTGATCTCACCTCCCCCTCCTCCCAGATCTCTCCTCCCTTTTCTTCCCGCTCTCTCCTTCCCCTCCTCCCAGATCTCTCCTCCCTTTCCTTCCCGCTCTCTCCTCCCCCTCCTCCCAGATCTCTCCTCCCTTTCCTTCCCGCTCTCTCCTCCCCCTCCTCCCAGATCTCTCCTCCCCCTCCTCCCAGATCTCTCCTCCCTTTCCTTCCCGCTCTCTCCTCCCCCTCCTCCCAGATCTTTCCTACCACTCCTCCCAGATCTCTCCTCCATTTCCTTCCCGCTCTCTCCTCCCCCTCCTCCCAGATCTCTCCTCCCCCTCCTCCCAGATCTCTCCTCCCCCTCCTTTCCACTCTCTCCTCCCCCTCCTCCAAGATCTCTCCTCCCCCTCCTCCCAGATCTCTCCTCCCTTTCCTTCCCGCTCTTTCCTCCCCCTCCTCTCAGATCTCTCCTCCCTTTCCTTCCTGCTTTCTCCTCCCCCTCCTCCCAGATATCTCCTCCCAGATCTCTCCTCCCTTTCCTTCCCACTCTCTCCTCCCAGATCTCTCCTCCCCCTCCTCCTAGATCTCTCCTCCCTTTCCTTCCTGCTTTCTCCTCCCTCTCCTCCCAGATCTCTCCTCCCCCTCCTCCCAGATCTCTCCTCCCCCTCCCCCCAGATCTCTCCTCCCCCTCCCCCCAGATCTCTCCTCCTTTTATTATATAGCTCTGACATATACCGCAGTGCTGTACAGAGAACACTGAGCCAGTCCTATCAGTCTCTGCACCAGAGAGGTTGGTTGTGCGGTTGCTCTCCACACATTAGGGGGCAGGCCTGCTTGCCTGGCCCCAGCAAGATGACTGATTATGGGATCGGCCCAGGCCTAGACCGTCCTCCCAAGCTTCACCTACACCTGAAGACCTTGGCTGTGGCTCTAAAAGATGGGAATCCCTCCCTGTCTTCAGAGAGCGGGTTGCTGACTGGTGAGAATTGCAAAGGAGGAGGAGAAGCGGATTATAAGAAGAAGAAAGTTCTGCATAAGGCATGGAGCAGCAGTAGAGTCTGAAGCTGGAGCTGAAAGGTTTGGAGGACGTCATGAAGCAGCGGCAGAGTCTGAAGCCGGAGAGGAAAGGTTTGGAGGACGTCATGAAGCAGCGGCAGAGTCTGAAGCCGGAGATGAAAGGTTTGGAGGACGTCATGAAGCAGCGGCAGAGTCTGAAGCCGGAGATGAAAGGTTTGGAGGACGTCATGAAGCAGCGGCAGAGTCTGAAGCCGGAGATGAAAGGTTTGGAGGACGTCATGAAGCAGCGGCAGAGTCTGAAGCCGGAGATGAAAGGTTTGGAGGACGTCATGAAGCAGCAGTAGAGTTTGGTAAAGGCATTGAAGGAAAAGAGCGGAGCTTTCAAAGAAAAGTTCCAGAATGAGGAAAGGTTCCAGAAAATGAAGGGAGACGCCAGTAAAGATCCAGTGTTGGCGGTGGCAGTACGGGTGGAGAGCGAGGAAGTAGTCCTGGATGCTGCCCCTGGTATCCCATCCACTTCAGGATCTGCTTCCCTCCCCAGAAAGCTCAAGGAACAGCACAGGAGGTAGAGGAAAATGGTGGAGGGCTGCTAAAGTTTATTAATGAGATGGAGTCTCCCCTAAGTGGAAGAAACTTCCGGTTTTCCGAGGACGATGAGGATGATGGTGAGGACTCTGTACCTGGTCCTGTAAAGGGAAAAAAGACTGAGAAGTCACGCTTTATTAAAAGTGACAGTTTGGACTCCAGTATGGACAGCCATGTGCACTGCAGTGTTTTGGAGGGAAATCCTCCTGTGTGTGCACAGAGCTCTGCAGGGAAGATGGCTGCTGTGCCTGCAGGACTGCACTCTGCTGGGACTGTGGACTCTGATACCAGGAACCCTGCGACTGTGGGCTCTGATACCAGGAACCCTGCGACTGTGGGCTCTGATACCAGGAACCCTGCGACTGTGGACTCTGATACCAGGAACCCTGCGACTGTGGGCTCTGATACCAGGAACCCTGCGACTGTGGGCTCTGATACCAGGAACCCTGCGACTGTGGACTCTGATACCAGGAACCCTGCGACTGTGGACTCTGATACCAGGAACCCTGTGACTGTGGGCTCTGCTGGGGGGAAGGTAAAGGTGGGAACTGACATTTTGGCTGAACAATCCCTGCCGATGGCTTCAAATGCAGCAGAAAATGGTGGGAGGGAAAATGCCAGCTGCACTGTGAAAGGTTTTGCTGAAACCCAGGGGAGAGTGACCAGGAAGGCTTTTGCCTAAGAGGAGTATGTTGGGGGAGGGGGAGACAGGAGCATCTGGTGTGAGTGGGTCTGCTGGGAGCAGTAGTGCCACGAGTGAAAGGAAACATGTGGATGATAAAAGTGCTTGCAATGCTGGAAAGGGGAATGCCTGTGTGTTGGTGGATCAGTCCGGTGGGCTCCTATGAGTATGATCTGTCCTTTGTGCGCCCCGAGTCTCTGGATATATTCTGGGAGAAGTATGAACACATGTATAAGGGTCTGCCGGAGTGGAGGGGACTCGTCCCAAAGGTTGTCTCACGCCAACCTCTAGTGAAGACGGTCACCATTCTAGTACGGAATGAGTCTATCCCTTCTGCTGGCTTGGCTGTCTGGTTGAGATTCGGGGAGCTACTGACCCCCCTGAAGATTGTGGATGACAGGGGGATATGGACTGGTGGGTGGTCGGTGTGGATGACAGGGGGATATGGACTGGTGGGTGGTCGGTGTGGATGACAGGGGGATATGGACTGGTGGGTGGTCGGTGTGGGTGACAGGGGGATATGGACTGGTGGGTGACAGGGGGATATGGACTGGTGGGTGGTCGGTGTGGATGAGAGGGGGATATGGACTGGTGGGTGGTCGGTGTGGATGACAGGGGGATATGGACTGGTGGGTGGTCGGTGTGGGTGACAGGGGGATATGGACTGGTGGGTGGTCGGTGTGGGTGACAGGGGGATATGGACTGGTGGGTGACAGGGGGATATGGACTGGTGGGTGGTCGGTGTGGATGAGAGGGGGATATGGACTGGTGGGTGGTCGGTGTGGATGACAGGGGGATATGGACTGGTGGGTGGTCGGTGTGGGTGACAGGGGGATATGGACTGGTGGGTGGTCGGTGTGGGTGACAGGGGGATATGGACTGGTGGGTGGTCGGTGTGGGTGACAGGGGGATATGGACTGGTGGGTGGTCGGTGTGGGTGACAGGGGGATATGGACTGGTGGGTGGTCGGTGTGGGTGACAGGGGGATATGGACTGGTGGGTGGTCGGTGTGGGTGACAGGGGGATATGGACACCACCAAACAACTTGTACACTCCCTCATCATCTCACGCCTGGACTACTGCAACTCCCTCCTCACCGGCCTGCCTCATCACAGACTATCCTGAACTCAGCGGCCAGACTCATCCACCTCACCAACGGCTCCACATCTGCCACCCCCCTCTGCCAATCCCTTCATTGGCTCCCGATTGCCCAGCACATCAAATTCAAACTACTAACTCTGACCTACAAAGCCATTCACAACGTCGCCCCAAACTACATAACTGACCTGATACCCAAATACTACCCTACCCGTGCCCTCCGCTTCTCGCAGGACCTCCTACTCTGTAGCTCCCTGGTCTCCTCCTCCCACGCCCGACTGCAGGACTTCTCCAGGACTTCCCCCATCCTGTGGAACTCCCTACCCCAATCCATCAGACTGTCACCTCCTCACCTTCAGGCGCACCCTGAAAAACCATCTCTTCAGGGAAACCAACCCCACCCTCACCTAACAGCCGATCTCCTCCACTCCTCCCACCACTCCATCCCCCACAGCCACTTCCTCCTGTACCACTACCCCCTCCCTCCTAGATTGTAAGCTCCCAGGATCAGGGCCCTCGCACCCCTCGTGTATTGTATTATTACTGTCTTGTCTCGTGTTCTGTCCCCACTATAATGTACAGCGCTGAGCAAACCTTTTGGCGCCATATAAATACTGTATAATAATAATAATGTGCCTGTACCCGAACCTGGAAGGGTGGAGGCTGTGATGGGAGTCACTTTGGGTAGGGGGGATCATGGAACCCAGCTTACCTTGCAGAGGTGGGGAGACCCCTGTCTCAGCTCCCCATATCCCTCCTATGTGCAAGTCACCCTGTGTCTCTTAGGGGCACAGGGTGACTAATGGACGCTGAGAATGAGGTTGGAATGACTTCAGATGTGACCGTAATATTTATCAGCCATATGAAGACTATTCCTGGTTGTTGATTCTGAACTAGACATGTGAATTGAAGGAGCTGATCACGCCGGGCTCTCCTCTACTCCAGTGTAGATGCCGGACCGTCTGCTCTGTAGTGAGATCCTAATTCATCCAACCATTGTCTAGGTGTAAATTCCCATTCACCTTGTGTTTCGGTCACCCATCTAGCTGACCTAATGACCTTACTGTGTAGAGTGTGAAGTCTGTTCCTGTATATAGCTGTGTTTGCATATGATCATGTGATCGGTCTCAGTGTGTATGGTATGATCATGTGATCAGTCTGTGTGTATGGTATGATCATGTGATCAGTCTGTGTGTATGGTATGATCATGTGATCAGTCTGTGTGTATGGTATGATCATGTGATCAGTCTCAGTGTGTATTGTATAAAAAGCTTGTTTGATAAGAGTTCCATGTTCATATTGGTGTCGTCTAGTCTTGTATGGTCAGCGGTGGTGTCTGTGGTCGGTGTTCGGACAGATTGGTGTCGTCTAGTCCTGTATGGTCTCTGTGGTGTCTGTGGTCGGTGTTCGGACAGACTGTTGTCTAGTCTTGTATGGTCAGCTGTGGTGTCAGTGGTCGGTGTTCTGACAGATTGGTGTCGTCTAGTCTTGTATGGTCAGCTGTGGTGTCAGTGGTCGGTGTTCGTACAGACTGTCGTCTAGTCTTGTATGGTCAGCGGTGGTGTCAGTGGTCGGTGTTCGGACAGACTGTCGTCTAGTCTTGTATAGTCAGCGGTGGTGTCAGTGGTCGGTGTTCTGACAGATTGGTGTCGTCTAGTCTTGTATGGTCAGCGGTGGTGTCAGTGGTCGGTGTTCGGACAGATTGGTGTCGTCTAGTCTTGTATGGTCAGCGGTGGTGTCAGTGGTCGGTGTTCGGACAGACTGTCGTCTAGTCTTGTATGGTCAGCGGTGGTGTCAGTGGTCGGTGTTCGGACAGACTGTCGTCTAGTCTTGTATAGTCAGCGGTGGTGTCAGTGGTCGGTGTTCTGACAGATTGGTGTCGTCTAGTCTTGTATGGTCAGCGGTGGTGTCAGTGGTCGGTGTTTGGATAGGGAGGCTGTATTCTAATGGCAGTACTCAAGCTCAGTCTGGGTTGGTTCCGTTACATTGGTGGCAGCAGTGGGATGCTTCCTGCAGTCTAGGACATCCAAACCTCCTCCGGGATCCAAAGTTCGGATAGCAGGAGAGATACAGATACCACCCACAGCTATGGACACGGAGGTCTTATGGCGGATGCAGCAAGTGCTGGCTTACCTAGACAATCCTGTTTCTGCACGGGATGAGCTTGGATGGAGGAATACGTCTGTCCAACAGCTGGATGAAGGTATGGAAGATGGAGCAGTCGGCTCATCCCTCCAATGACAGATCCCAGCATGTATGGATCTAATGGATTTTTCATTGGAGGATGTTATGGGTGATGAGTCACCTGCCAAAGTGCTGGCACTGGGCCCCAGGGCCACCAGTCCGTACCCTGGACATTTAGCCATTCCAGAGACTGGGGATTGATAGACTTCTCTACTGAGGAAAAACAACCTGGTGAGCCTCCAGCAGAAGAGCCGGCAACAGGGCCAAACATTGCTGAGCTCTACCCAGGACCAACAACAGCTTCAGTCCCCCTGAGAGAAGAGGCGGCCGGCCTTTCTCCTGCACCACTGACAGATTTGACTACAAATCTCTCCACTTATTTCCTCTGGGATGTGGCTGCTGCTATCTATCTATCTATCTATCTATCCATTCAGTCAGTCGTTTGCATGGACCGTCACTCGTAAGTGACTTTTTCCATGAATTCTCTTAGCAATTATTTTTACAGGGTAGGTTGCCAGGTCTTTCCCCAACCCCCACCATGCAGGAGAAGTGGCTGCTATAGTGGACCCCAATGCCCTCTGTCTACAAATCTCTCCACTTCTTTCCTCTGGGGAGTGGCTGCTGTAGTGGACCCCAATGCCCTCTCTCTACAAATCTCTCCACTTCTTTCCTCTGGGGAGTGGCTGCTGTAGTGGACCCCAATGCCCCTCTATGTCTCTACAAATCTCTCCACTTCTTTCCTCTGGGGAGTGGTTGCTGTAGTGGACCCCAATGCCCTCTGTCTACAAATCTCTCCACTTCTTTCCTCTGGGGAGTGGCTGCTGTAGTGGACCCCAATGCCCTCTCTCTACAAATCTCTCCACTTCTTTCCTCTGGGGAGTGGCTGCTGTAGTGGACCCCAATGCCCCTCTATGTCTCTACAAATCTCTCCACTTCTTTCCTCGGGGGAGTGGCTGCTGTAGTGGACCCCAATGCCTGTCTATGTCTCTACAAATTTCTGGAGGCCCATGTTCCTCAGCATCTGCATTGGATAACACGAGGCCCGACTTACGGTGGGGGTTGGTCAATGCTGAGCTATGAATCACCCAATCAGAATAATGTTCACGTGTAAGTAAAGGCAAAACGTTTTTTTCATGTATGTTGGGATCGAGGAGAGAGGGATCAGATCCCGTCATTTGTATTGCTGTCTCTGCTACATCTCTATTGGTCCTGTTTGTCGTTATCCTTGAAAGTGAAAATTGGTTTGTCCCCAGAAAAGCAATTGAGGGGAAATCTTCCAATCAGGACATTAGTTCTGAGCTTTTCCTGGAGAATAACTGACGGGTTATAATCCCCCATTCCATTATCTAAAATAAAAAATAAAAAAAAAAAGTTTTGCCTTTATTCCCTCCCCCTCCAGAGGATTTAACCCCCTCCCCTTCCTGACCACGCCTCTTTTTGCTACTCAGCGCTGCACTAATTCAACTGATAATTGCGCGGTCATGCAATGCTGCACCCAAACTAAATTTACATCCTTTTTTCACACAAATAGAGCTTTCTTTTGGCGGTATTTGATCACCTGTGCGCTTTTTATTTTTCGCACTATAGACAAAAAAATACTAAAAATTTTGAAGAAAAATGATATTTTGTACTTTTGGCTACAAAAAATATATAGTAAACTCAAAGTTATTTATACATTTAGTCCAAAATGTATTCTGCTCCATGTTGTTGGTAAACAAATCCCAATAAGTGTATATTGATTGCATTGTGTGACAGTTATAGAGATACAAACTATGGGAGAGATCATGGAATTTACACCATTCTTCTGCTATACAGCGCTGCGCTAGTTTAACGGACAATTGCGCGGTCATGCAATACGGTACATAAATGAAATTTATGTTCTTTTTTTACACAAATTGATCTTACTTTTAGTGGTATTTGTGTTTTATAGTGCCAAAAATTAAAAGCACACAGGTGATCAAACATTTTTGAGAATTTTTTTTTTTTTCAAAAACAATATTTTCTCATTTCTGTCATAATAAATATCCCAAAAAACTAAAATTTTGTGATAAATTTAGGCCAAAATGTATTCTGCTCCATGTTTTTGGTTAAAAAAATCCCAGTAAGTGTACATTTATTGCTTTGTGTGACAGTTATAGCGTCTACAAACTATGGTATAGATACTGCAATTTACACAGCTTTTACTGTCTGACTGCCCATCACATTTCTTGAGGTGCTAAAACACCAGGACAGTACAAACACCCCCAAATACCAGGACAGTACAAACACCCCCAAATACCAGGACAGTACAAACACCCCCAAATACCAGGACAGTACAAACACCCCCAAATGACCCCTTTTCGGAAAGTAGACACCCTAAGCTATCTGCCGAGAGGCATATTGAGTCCATGGAAGATTTATTTTTTCCCACAAGTTTCTGGAAAATGACAAAAACACTTTTTTTTTACACGAATTTATCATTTAAATGATCTATTTCTCACACAAGCCATGGGTATATGTAGAATTACACCCCAAAATACATTCTGCTACTTCTACCGAGTATGGGGATACCACATGCTTGAGACTTTTTGGGAGCCTAGCCACATACAGGAGCCTGAAATCCAATGGCCACTTTGAAACCCGGAAGGTGCGTAACTTCCTCATTACACTGCCTCACTACCTATAAAGGCTTGGAGCCCCTGACATGCCAGGATAGCACCCCCCCCCCAAATGACCCCTTTTTGGAAAGTAGACACCCCAATGAGTTTAAAAAGAAGCATTGTGAGTATTTTGCAAATCTAATTTTTTCTCACAAGGTTTTGAAATATAAAAAAGAAAAGAAAAAAATGTTTTTGTTTTTTTTCTTCATTTTCCAAAAACTTGTGGTAACAAATGAGATCTGCAAAATACTCACAATGCTTCTTTTTAAAATCCTTGGGGTGTCTACTTTCCAAAAAGGGGTCATTTGGGGGGGGGTTAGGTGCTATCCTGGCATTTCAAGGCCTCTAAAACTGTGATAGGTAGTCAGGAAGTGTGATGAGGAAATAAAGCCCTTTAAAAGCCTGAAGGTGCTTATTGGATTTTAGGGTCCTGTACTCGGCTAGACTGCCAAAACCTCTCTCACATGTGGTACCCCCATACTCGGGGGAAGTAGCAGAATGTATTTTGGGGAGTAATTCCACATATAACCATGGCATATGTGAGCAATAAATTATTTAAGAGGCAATTATATGTAAAAAAAACAAAACAAAACAAAAAACAAAAAAAAACAAAAAAAAAATATTTTTTTGGCAATTCTAAAAACTTGTAAAAAAATAAATTCTTCTATTGATTCAACATGCCTCTCAGCAAATATTTTGGGGTGTTTAATTTCCAAAAAGGGAATTTTTTTGGGGGGGGGGGCATTTTATGCCCAGCATTAGAAGTTTATGCCACACATCACTCACTCTTCTAACCACCTGAAGATCAAGCCTTTTCTGATACTTTTTTTTTTTTTTTACTTGTTTTCTGCTAGGAAATTACTTTAAACCCCCAAACATTATATATTTTTTTAAAGCAGACACCCTAGTGAATAAAATGGTGGGTACTGCAATTTTTTTATGGCACATAGTACTCATGCAGCGATTTTTCAAACGCAATAAAAAAACACTTTTTTAAATGTTTAATGCACAAAAACACAATATATTGGCCAATTATTTGGTAAAGTATAAAAGATGATGGTATGCCGAGTAAATAGATACCAAACATGGCATGCTTTAAAACTGTGCATGCCACGTACAATGGTGACAAACTGCATACATTTTTAATATCCAATGTTTTAAAAGCCTCTACAAGCCACCATTTTAGATTTACAGAGGAGCATCCACCCACTTCTAATGGGGGCACACATTAGGTCACGCGGTGCCACATGTGCCAGTTCCAAGATTATACAAATGTCTAAATAGTGGCACGCTTGAATAAAAATTGTCCACGTATAAGTGGTACCCCATATGGAGAAATGATGACACCAAGTCCCAAACTATCTTGTCACTGCTCCCCATGTAGTCTGGGCATCCGGGGGGCTCCACGTGACTATCATGTCACTGCTCCCCATGTAGTCTGGGCATCCGGGGGCTCCACGTGACTATCATGTCACTGCTCCCCATGTAGTCTGGGCATCCGGGGGGCTCCACGTGACTATCATGTCACTGCTCCCCATGTAGTCTGGGCATCCGGGGGGCTCCACGTGACTATCATGTCACTGCTCCCCATGTAGTCTGGACATCCGGGGGCTCCACGTGACTATCATGTCACTGCTCCCCATGTAGTCTGGGCATCCGGGGGCTCCACGTGACTATCATGTCACTGCTCCCCATGTAGTCTGGGCATCCGGGGGGCTCCACGTGACTATCATGTCACTGCTCCCCATGTAGTCTGGGCATCCGGGGGGCTCCACGTGACTATCATGTCACTGCTCCCCATGTAGTCTGGGCATCCGGGGGCTCCACGTGACTATCATGTCACTGCTCCCCATGTAGTCTGGGCATCCGGGGGCTCCACGTGACTATCATGTCACTGCTCCCCATGTAGTCTGGGCATCCGGGGGGCTCCACGTGACTATCATGTCACTGCTCCCCGTGTAGTCTGGGCATCCGGGGGGCTCCACGTGACTATCATGTCACTGCTCCCCGTGTAGTCTGGGCATCCGGGGGGCTCCACGTGACTATCATGTCACTGCTCCCCGTGTAGTCTGGGCATCCGGGGGGCTCCACGTGACTATCATGTCACTGCTCCCCATGTAGTCTGGGCATCCGGGGGGCTCCACGTGACTATCATGTCACTGCTCCCCATGTAGTCTGGGCATCCGGGGGGCTCCACGTGACTATCATGTCACTGCTCCCCATGTAGTCTGGGCATCCGGGGGGCTCCACGTGACTATCATGTCACTGCTCCCCATGTAGTCTGGGCATCCGGGGGGCTCCACGTGACTATCATGTCACTGCTCCCCATGTAGTCTGGGCATCCGGGGGGCTTCACGTGACTATCTTTTCCCTCGTAAATCCAAAACGTATAAGTATAGCCTGTTGTCCTCTCACAGGTCTTCTACATCTTGACCCCATATCTGGCACGCTTGTTGGGGAGAAATTGTTTGACTGCAAGGCGGCCAGAAAAATGAATGAGGGACTCATCAACGCAGATGTTTTGCTGGGGAGTATAGACATCTGCAGATTTTGGGTTAAAATGATTTACAGAGGGGGGGCTGAATTTTGTGGAGCCGGTCAAATTCAGGGTCACCCCGAGGATGACAGAGTGTATTGTCACTGAAATTCAGGGTCCCCCCGAGGAGGACAGTGTATTGTCACTGAAATTCAGGGTCACCCCGAGGAGGACAGAGTGTATTGTGACTGAAATTCAGGGTCCCCCCGAGGAGGACAGTGTATTGTCACTGAAATTCAGGGTCACCCCGAGGAGGACAGAGTGTATTGTGACTGAAATTCAGGGTCCCTCCGAGGAGGACAGTGTTGTCATTGAAATTCAGGGTCACCCCGAGGAGGACAGAGTGTATTGTGACTGAAATTCAGGGTCCCTCCGAGGAGGACAGTGTTGTCATTGAAATTCAGGGTCACCCCGAGGAGGACAGAGTGTATTGTCACTGAAATTCAGGGTCACCCCAAGGAGGACAGTGTGTATTGTCACTGAAATTCAGGGTCACCCCGAGGAGGACAGTGTGTATTGTCACTGAAATTCAGGGTCCCCCCGAGGAGGACAGTGTTGTCATTGAAATTCAGGGTCACTCCGAGGAGGACAGAGTGTATTGTCACTGAAATTCAGGGTCACCCCGAGGAGGACAGAGTGTATTGTGACTGAAATTCAGGGTCCCTCCGAGGAGGACAGTGTTGTCATTGAAATTCAGGGTCACCCCGAGGAGGACAGAGTGTATTGTCACTGAAATTCAGGGTCCCCCCGAGGAGGACAGTGTTGTCATTGAAATTGAGGGTCACCCCGAGGAGGACAGAGTGTATTGCACTGAAATTCAGGGTCACCCCGAGGAGGACAAAGTGTATTGTCACTGAAATTCAGGGTCCCCCCGAGGAGGACAGTGTTGTCATTGAAATTCAGGGTCACCCCGAGGAGGACAGAGTGTATTGCACTGAAATTCAGGGTCACCCCGAGGAGGACAGTGTGTATTGTCACTGAAATTCAGGGTCCCCCCGAGGAGGACAGTGTTGTCATTGAAATTCAGGGTCACCCCGAGGAGGACAGAGTGTATTGTCACTGAAATTCAGGGTCCCCCCGAGGATGACAGAGTGTATTGTCACTGAAATTCAGGGTCCCCCCGAGGAGGACAGAGTGTATTGCACTGAAATTCAGGGTCACCCCGAGGAGGACAAAGTGTATTGTCACTGAAATTCAGGGTCCCCCCGAGGAGGACAGTGTTGTCATTGAAATTCAGGGTCACCCCGAGGAGGACAGAGTGTATTGCACTGAAATTCAGGGTCACCCCGAGGAGGACAGTGTGTATTGTCACTGAAATTCAGGGTCCCCCCGAGGAGGACAGTGTTGTCATTGAAATTCAGGGTCACCCCGAGGATGACAGAGTGTATTGTCACTGAAATTCAGGGTCACACCGAGGAGGACAGAGTGTATTGTGACTGAAATTCAGGGTCCCCCCGAGGAGGACAGAGTGTATTGTCACTGAAATTCAGGGTCCCCCCGAGGAGGACAAAGTGTATTGTCACTGAAATTCAGGGTCCCCCGAGGACAGGGTATTGTCACTGAAATTCAGGGTCCCCCGAGGACAGGGTATTGTCACTGAAATTCAGGGTCCCCCGAGGACAGTGTGATGTCACTGACATACATAACACATTATCCTCTAGTCCTGGACATGGCAGCAGAGAACACGGATACGATGAATGGGGTCTGCGGACCAACAACCACAATTCATTCCCTCAGTAACGTCCATGTTGAGAGTTTGGCCCCCAAAATTTTAATTCGGGATCCGTAATGAGTCTCCATGTGAATGGTCTGGGAAGGTTTGAATTTTGGTCGGTGGCGATGAATTGTGTACAGTCATGGCCGAAATTGTTGGCACCCTTGATATTTCTCCAGGAAATCATGTATTTCTCACGAAACGTATTGCATTAACACATGTTTTGCTATACACATGTTTATTCCCTTTGTGTGTATTGGGACAAAACAAAAAAAGGGAGGAAAGAAAGCAAATTCGACATAATGTCACACAAACCTCCAAAAATGGGCTGGACAAAAGTATTGGCACCCTTTCACAACTGCGGATAAATAAGAATGTTACAAGCATGTGATGCTCCTGTAAACTCACCTGGGGCAAGTAACAGGTGTGGGCAATATAGAAATCACACCTGAAAGCAGATAAAAAGGAGAGACGTTCACTTAACCTTTGCATTGTGTGTCTGTCTGTGCCACACTAAGCATGGACAACAGAAAGAGGAGACGAGAACTGTCTGAGGACCTGAGAACCAAAATTGTGGCAAAATATCAACAATCTCAAGGTTACAAGTCCATCTCCAGAGAACTAGATTTGCCTTTGTCCACAGTGCGCAACATTATCAAGAAGTTTGCAACCCATGGCACTGTAGCTAATCTCCCTGGTCGTGGACGGATGAGGAAAATTGATGAAAGATTGCAACGCAGAATAGTCCGGATGGTGGATAAGCAGCCCCAAACATGTTCCAAAGACATTCAAGCTGTCCTGCAGGCTCAGGGAGCATCAGTGTCAGCGCGAACTATCCGTCGACATTTAAATGAAATGAAACGCTATGGCAGGAGACCCAGGAGGACCCCACTGCTGACACAGAGACATAAAAAAGCAAGACTACAGTTTGCCAAAATGTACTTGAGTAAGCCAAAAGCCTTCTGGGAAAACGTCTTGTGGACAGATGAGACCAAGATAGAGCTTTTCGGTAAAGCACATCATTCTACTGTTTACCGAAAACGGAATGAGGCCTACAAAGAACAAAACACAGTACCTACGGTAAAATATGGTGGAGGTTCAATGATGTTTTGGGGTTGTTTTGCTGCCTCTGGCACTGGGTGCCTTGACTGTGTGCAAGGCATCATGAAATCTGAGGATTACCAAAGGATTTTGGGTCGCACTGTAGGGCCCAGTGTCAGAAAGCTGGGTTTGCGTCCAAGATCCTGGGTCTTCCAGCAGGACAATGACCCCAAACATACGTCAAAAAGCACTCAGAAATGGATGGCAAAGAAGCGCTGGAGAGTTCTGAAGTGGCCAGCAATGAGCCCAGATCTAAATCCCATTGAACACCTGTGGAGAGATCTTAAAATTGCTGTTGGGAAAAGGTGTCCTTCCAATAAGAGAGACCTGGAGCTGTTTGCAAAGGAAGAGTGGTCCAAAATTCCGGGTGAGAGGTGTCAGAAGCTTATTGATGGTTATAGGAAGCGACTGATTTCAGTTATGTTTTCCAAAGGGTGTGCAACCAAATATTAAGTTAAGGGTGCCAATACTTTTGTCCAGCCCATTTTTGGGGTTTTGTGTGACATTATGTCATATTTGCTTTTCTGCCTCTGTTTTATATTTGTTCCAATACATACAAAGGGAATAAACATGTGTATAGCAAAACATGTGTTAATGCAATACCTTTTTTGTGTGAAATACTTGATTTTCAGGAAAAATATCAAGGGTGCCAACAATTTCGGCCATGACTGTATATAAATTGCTGGGATCCACAATCAACGCATACAGATCCTCCATGAAAAACAGCTCCAAATAAAGGGGAGGAGTTACATTTGCGGTTTCCACCTGGATTCCAGGTTGGGTAGTGGATGGGGGGAGTACGGGGGCTGATTCTGCCAACACTGCGGTTTTGTGTGTAATGTATCAGTGACAGTGACCTACTGACAGTGACTTGCTGGGGGAGAGGGGGGGGTAAGCGTAGGGGCTAAACGCAGGTGTTGGCAGGTGCCGGGGCTGATCCCGCTAACGCTGCATTTTTGGGGACGCTATACTAATGTGAACGCTGGAATAGTGCTGATCTGATCAAAGATATTGACCCGTTCAGACACTATACTAGCAATGGTCAGCTCCGCCTCCTCACCGGTGATTGGCCGCCAGAACTGTAGCTCAGGAAAGGCACACAGGCGGCCAATCACCGGCGAGGGGGCGGAGTCGAGCGGCCCCACGAAAATCGAGTGCAGGAGCAGCAGGTAAGTGTTCAGTGTAGAGGTGCTGCTATAACCACATATGCTGGCTGCACCAGCACCATACTAGAACAGAGTCAGCAAGTGTAATTGGTGTCAGTGGGAGGAATAGTGCCCCATCATTGGTGTCACTGATACCAATGATGGAGCACTATTCCTCCCGCTGACACCGAGGACGGGGCGCTATTCCTCCCACTGACACCGATGACGGGGCGCTATTCCTCCCACTGACACCGATGACGGGGCGCTATTCCTCCCGCTGACACCAATGATGGGGCACTATTCCTCCCGCTGATACCAATGATGGGACACTATTCCTCCCGCTGACACCAATGATGGGGCGCTATTCCTCCCGCTGACACCGATGACGGGGCGCTATTCCTCCCGCTGACACCAATGACGGGGCGCTATTCCTCCCGCTGACACCAATGACGGGACGCTATTCCTCCCGCTGACACCAATGACGGGACGCTATTCCTCCCGCTGACACCAATGACGGGGCGCTATTCCTCCCGCTGACACCAATGACGGGACGCTATTCCTCCCGCTGACACCAATGATGGGACGCTATTCCTCCCGCTGACACCAATGATGGGGCGCTATTCCTCCCGCTGACACCAATGACGGGGCGCTATTCCTCCCGCTGACACCAATGACGGGGCGCTATTCCTCCCGCTGACACCGATGAAGGGGCGCTATTCCTCCCGCTGATACCGATGACGGGGCGCTATTCCTCCCGCTGACACCGATGACGGGGCGCTATTCCTCCCGCTGACACCAATGACGGGGCGCTATTCCTCCCACTGACACCAATGACGGGGCGCTATTCCTTCCGCTGACACCAATGACGGGGCACTATTCCTCCCGCTGACACCGATGACGGGGCACTATTCCTCCCGCTGACACCGATGACGGGGCACTATTCCTCCCGCTGACACCGATGACGGGGCACTATTCCTCCCACTGACACCGATGACGGGGCACTATTCCTCCCACTGACACCGATGACGGGGCACTATTCCTCCCACTGACACCGATGACGGGGCACTATTCCTCCCACTGACACCGATGACGGGGCACTATTCCTCCCACTGACACCGATGACGGGGCACTATTCCTCCCACTGACACCGATGACGGGGCACTATTCCTCCCACTGACACCGATGACGGGGCACTATTCCTCCCACTGACACCGATGACGGGGCACTATTCCTCCCACTGACACCGATGACGGGGCACTATTCCTCCCACTGACACCGATGACGGGGCACTATTCCTCCCACTGACACCGATGACGGGGCACTATTCCTCCCACTGACACCAATGACGGGACACTATTCCTCCCACTGATACCAATGACGGGGCACTATTCCTCCCACTGACACCAATGACGGGACACTATTCCTCCCACTGATACCGATGATGGGGCACTATTCCTCCCACTGATACCGATGATGGGGCACTATTCCTCCCACTGACACCGATGATGGGGCACTATTCCTCCCACTGACACCGATGATGGGGCACTATTCCTCTCACTGACACCGATGATGGGGCACTATTCCTCCCACTGACACCAATGACGGGCCACTATTCCTCCCACTGGTGTGCATTGGTAGAGGCGTAGTCTTATACGGCGAGTATAGCCCAAACACTACATTTTAGCAGGAAAAGTAGGGGGTCGTCTTATACGCTGGCAAATACGGTATATACAGTTGTGTTGAAAATACTAGCAGTCAGACATCACTAACCGGATCAATTGCTGTTTTTGGTGGAAATGATATTCCTACATGGCAGATAATTTCCTAGCAGGTGTAGTAGAGTCATAGAAATCCAACAGACCCGACAGTCATGACATGCATGCTGCTGATTCTGTGTCATTGAATCACTCATTGAAAGGGGCGTGTTCAATATAATAGCCGTGTGGAGTTCTATTAGTGAGGTCATTCATTCTTTGATAAACAGGTGGCAATTATTGCCCTTATTTAAGGAAGGAAGGCAGCAAATGTTGGACATGCTGGTTACAGTGCATTTCTCTCTGAAATTCTGAGGAAAATGGGTGGTTCCAGACATTGTTCAGAAGAACAGCGTACCGCGATTAAAAAGTTGATTGGAGAGGGGAAAACATATAAAGAAGTGCAGAAAATGATCGCAAATGCTTTAAAATGGCAACCAAAACCTGAAAGATGTGGAAGAAAGCGAAAAACTACCATTGGAATGGATAGAAGAATAGCCGACATGGGGCGGACTCAGCCAACAATCAGCTCCAGGAAGATGAAAGAAGGTGTGACGTTCCCTGTGAGGACTCAGCCAACAATCAGCTCCAGGAAGATGAAAGAAGGTGTGACGTTCCCTGTGAGGACTATTACAATTAGAAGACGCCGATGTGAAGCCAAGCTATCTGCAAGAAGTCCCCGCAAAGTCCCACTGTTGGGAAAAAGACGTGTGCTGAAGAGGTTACAATCTGCCAAAGAGCACATTGACCGGCCTAAAGAGAAATGGGGCAACATTTTGTGGACTGATGAAAGTAAGATTGTTCTTTTTGGGTCTAGTGGGCGGAGACAGTTTGTCAGACGACCCCCAAATACTGAATTCAAGCCACAGTACACAGTGAAGACCGTGAAGCATGGTGGTGCAAGCATCATGATATGGGGATGTTTCTCATACTACGGTGTTGGGCCTATTTATGGCATACCAGGGATCATGGATCAGTTTGAATCCATCAGAATACTTGAAGAGGTCATGCTGCCTTATGCTGAAGAGGAAATGCCCTTGAAATGGGTGTTCCAACAAGACAACGACCCCAAACACACCAGTAAACGTGCAACATCTTGGTTCCAGACCAACAAGATGGACGTTATGGAGTGGCCAGCCCAATCCCCGGATCTTCATCCAATAGAAAACTTGTGGGGTGACATCAAAAATGCCGTTTCTGAGGCCAAACCAAGAAATAGAGAAGAACTGTGGAATGTGGTCCAATCATCCTGGGCTGGAATACCTGATCACAGGGGCCAGAAGTTGGGGGACTCCATGCAACACAGATGTACAGCAGTTCTCAGAAACAGTGCGACTACAACCAAATATTCATGAAGTCATTCAAAGGAAAGCAAAATCTTCAAACATTTCTCAGTTTATATAGTGAATGTTGGAGTTTGTAAAGAAGAATACAAACACGGCCATTTTTTTGAACCGTCTAATATTCACTTTTCTTCCATTTTTTTAGAGGAACAACTCAAATTTGATGCATTTTTCTTCATGTTGTGATTTGGAATAGAATGTGTCGTGTTCCCAATGCATTTGTGTGGATGGAAAGAAAAGGATTAGAAGGATTTGCAGCTTTACTCACTTTTTTCATCACACGGATATTATTCTGAACACAACTGTATATATACACGTGATTTTGCACAGTGGTGCCGCGGTGTATCTACTGTGGCTGGTCGGCAAGCAGTTAATTCAAATTTTGTTTACAAAGTCATGTGATCGCCATGTCAGAGCTGTCATGAGGAACCACCCGGCTCTGTTGATATGCTTTGCCCAACGCCGTGTCACGCAGCATGGAGACCTGATGTGGGTTTGTTTATGAAGAAAGCCCTGGGGCTTCCCACCAAGGGCACTTCACCCTGCCGGCTATAAAAGATCACGTCACCCCGTAATGTCTCATGGCAGAATTAGAGAATAATCGTCATTTTCCCACCAAATTTGGCAAAATCATCTGTTCCCTCCTAACTGGGGCCTAATCTGAGCTGCTGATGGTAATTTAGAGGAGTCATTTAGCTTCACACTTCATGTTGTTGTAAATGTTTTTGAGAAACTCACAAGTAGTTATCTGCCTACAGGGGCAAATTACGGGAACTCAGTGTTGGACCATCATTTATGGGAGGTACTAATTCTTTTGTTCCTTTTGTGGCGCTTCACAATTTTAGTGACTTCAAGCAGAATGCAGCAAGAACCTGTAAAAATGGTGGAATTTAAAGAAGGGGCTTACAGACAGATGGTGAGCTCTACCCTAAAGTAGGCTTTTATGGACTGATAGAAAATGGAATCTCCATAGAGGTATGTTATGACTTCCAACATCCATGAATGGTTCCTTCAGATGGGACCTAGAAACTAAAAACATAGGAATTTGGTGGTCTTTATGACAAGGTCCCCTAGTGTCCCATTACTCCTCAGATCATTTCCATCTCACAGATGTAGGTGTATGCATGGGAGCAGTGGTCATCGTTCCATCGGCCGTCACTGTGCAGGTGGACGCAGTCTTCTCCTCCACCAAGGCCATGACCATAAAACTCATCAGGCTGTCCAGGGATCCAATTCCTACAAGACAAACTCAAATGAGAATCTGCACCCTGAAGGACTCACAGCACCATGGTCACCTATAAGACAAACACATAAGCATCTCCACCCTGAAGGACCTACAGCGCCATGGTCACCTATAAGACAAACACATGAGCATCTCCACCCTGAAGGACCTACAGCGCCATGGTCACCTATAAGACAAACATATTGTTATATCCACCCTGAAGAACCTGCAGCTCCATTGTCACCTTTAAGAAAAACATATGAGCATCTCCACCTTGAAGGACTCCATAGTCACCATCTTTGGAGGAGCTCCTGTTGATGATCATGATTTAGAACTTTTGGAACAAACCTCAAACACAGCTCAGTGACATCCCATGGGCTTCAACTGAGCAGTACACATGAGTTTAGAGGCAGAGTCCGACCTGCTCCTCATAGTATTCCTTTGGCCTACTGAGGGGAGTTTGAACTGCAGACAAATCAGGACAATGTAGCCTTGGCACAGAGCACACATCTACCAAGAACGTCCCATAGTTCAGCAGTCAGCCAGGCACAGAGCACACATCCCCTGGGCCAGGTCCCATAGTTCAGCAGTCAGCCAGGCACAGAGCACACATCTACCAAGAACGTCCCATAGTTCAGCAGTCAGTCAGGCACAGAGCACACGTCCCCTGGGCCAGGTCCCATAGTACAGTAGTCAGCCAGGCACAGAGCACATATCTACCAAGCATGTCCCATAGTTCAGTAGTCAGTCAGGCACAAAGCACACATCCCCTGGACCAGGTCCCATAGTTCAGTAGTCAGCCAGGCACAAAGCACACATCCCCTGGGCCAGGTCCCATAGTTGCGCAGTCAGCCAGGCACAGAGCACACATCCCCTGGACCAGGTCCCATAGTTCCGCAGTCAGCCAGGCACAGAGCACACATCCCCTGGGCCAGATCCCATAGTTCAGCAGTCAGCCAGGCACAGAGCACACATCTACCAAGAACGTCCCATAGTTCAGCAGTCAGCCAGGCACAGAGCACACATCCCCTGGGCCAGGTCCCATAGTTCAGCAGTCAGCCAGGCACAGAGCACACATCTACCAAGAACGTCCCATAGTTCAGCAGTCAGCCAGGCACAGAGCACACATCCCCTGGACCAGGTCCCATAGTTCCGCAGTCAGCCAGGCACAGAGCACACATCCCCTGGGCCAGATCCCATAGTTCAGCAGTCAGCCAGGCACAGAGCACACATCTACCAAGAACGTCCCATAGTTCAGCAGTCAGCCAGGCACAGAGCACACATCCCCTGGGCCAGGTCCCATAGTTCAGCAGTCAGCCAGGCACAGAGCACACATCTACCAAGCATGTCCCATAGTTCCGCAGTCAGTCAGGCACAGAGCACACCTCCCCTGGACCAGGTCCCATAGTTCCGCAGTCAGTCAGGCACAGAGCACACCTCCCTTGGACCAGGTCCCATAGTTCAGCAGTCAGCCAGGCACAGAGCACACCTCCCCTGGACCAGGTCCCTTAGTTCCGCAGTCAGCCAAGCACAGAGCACACCTCCCCTGGACCAGGTCCCATAGTTCAGCAGTCAGCCAGGCACAGAGCACACATCCCCTGGACCAGGTCCTATAGTTCCGCAGTCAGCCAGGCACAGAGCACACCTCCCCTGGACCAGGTCCCATAGTTCAGCAGTCAGCCAGGCACAGAGCACACATCCCCTGGGCCAGGTCCCATAGTTCCGCAGTCAGCTTGTCACATATACTGTATATACCTGACCAGCAGTTAGCAGTGCTCCACCACTGTAATATACAGCATGGGGTAAAAGTAAACCAATTTCACCCGGAGAATTTTTACAGATCTGGGAGAATCAGGATCGTAAGATTCATCCAACTTGACTGAAAAGAACTGAGAATCCGAGGAAGTTCCTTGGGGATGATGGTCATGTAGCACTTTCCTAGTCAGCTAGAGGGAGCTAGACTCCATTTGTTAGTTAGGGCTGAGTAGCAGCCTGGGTGTGATAGTGTGCAGGGGTCAAATTGTGGTCAGAGCTGAGATGCTCTGCAGACCAACTCTCTGGAAATTTCCCCTGCTCTAGATCTTTGGAGAAAGATCTAGAAGCAGTGGGTGGATCTGAGGAGTGGCTGGTCTGTACTCTTAGAGAACCCTTGACAATCCTCAACAGGAGGCTTGGCAAAGGGCTGGAACAATCTTTACGTGCAACCAAGCCTGCTCAGCTGAAGGGAGAGTTCGGGTGGAAGATGTGAGAGAGGCAGAGATGTAGGAGCCTGTGAGAGGGCCAGTGAGATGAGGCCTACCCACAGGCTGGGAGCTTGGAAGGAGGAAAGCTCAGGACTTCACTAGGTCCCAGAGTGAGGACCTACTGGGCAGCAGGGAAGGAGTGGCCCAGCTAGAAGTCCAGGCAGCAGCCACAAACCCACCAACAGTACAGGAGAAGAACTGAGTGAGTAATACTGCACTCCCTGGGACAGGTAAGGGGGGGAGAGCATTCTGGTGGGAAACCTCACTAGCTCCATAGCTGGATTGTTAACCCTTTCAAGTAGCAGCCACTGGGTCCCCTTGCTCAGGGATTTCTCCAGACAGTTGGGAGAAGAAGAGGATTTATCTGGGGTCTTGAGCAGGGGCGGACTGACAACGCATGGGGCCCCTGGGCAATAGGGGATCATGGGGCCCCTGTGTCCTTTTCCAAACTCAAAAAAGCCTATGAAAAAGGTACCAGGGGCATCTCATGGGGCCCCCTCTTGACCCCAGGCAGTGCCGAGTTTCCAAATGGTCAGTCCGCCCCTGGACTTGAGTAGTACACCAGGAGAGGCTGGAGAGCTCTCCTAAATGCCTTGTCTTGGACTTGTACATAGTTGCCAGAAGTTCTTCTAAGTTATTGTTCCTTGGGCATCCCATACACCCCTAACCCCATCCAAGTTGAAATCCCCTAATTACATACAAAAAAAAAGCTCAGGGACTGGTTACTGACTCCTGGAAGCAAGTCTGTGTGAAAATGTGTGTTGCCTGGCTGTGCAGGACCATAGGGAGACCCAAAACTTCTGCAACTCCTAAGGAGGTAGTGCTACAGTTATGCCATGGCTGAGGGAGGGTTCTTTGTGCAGAGGCTCTGATTGGCTACCCCCTGCTAATCAGTGTCTTCCCCATCCTCAGAACCTGCCCTTGTTCCCAGCAAAAGAGGGAAACAGCCCTTTGGATTTGGGAAACCAGTAGGTGGGTGGTAGGTGACTGTATATGGGGGTTGTCATCCCCATACTGATAATACATTCAGGAATTATAGCACAGACTTTGCCCTTCCATCCCTGCCTGTCCACTGTATAACATTCTGACTAGAGATGAGCGAATTTTTCAAAAATTCGATTCGGCTGATTCGGCGAATTCCAGGAAGAAATTCGATTCGATGCGAATTAATTCGCTACGAAGTTAACTTATAAAAAGGGTTTCTAGGCTTCAGAGAGCCTTTAAATTAGTGCAGAACACTGTACCTTTAGTTTAAATGCCCTTGGAGATGAGGAAGGAGAAGGAGAAGGATGAGAAGAAGGAGAAGGAGAAGGATGAGAAGAAGGAGAAGGAGAAGGATGAGAAGAAGGAGAAGGAGAAGGATGAGAAGAAGGAGAAGGAGAAGGATGAGAAGAAGGAGAAGGAGAAGGATGAGAAGAAGGAGAAGGATGAGAAGAAGGAGAAGGATGAGAAGAAGGAGAAGGATGAGAAGAAGGATGAGAAGAAGGAGAAGGATGAGAAGAAGGAGAAGGATGAGAAGAAGGAGAAGGATGAGAAGAAGGAGAAGGATGAGAAGAAGGATGAGAAGAAGGATGAGAAGAAGGAGAAGGAGAAGGATGAGAAGAAGGAGAAGGAGAAGGAGAAGGATGAGAAGGAGAAGAAGGAGAAGGAGAAGGATGAGAAGAAGGAGAAGGATGAGAAGAAGGAGAAGGAGAAGGATGAGAAGAAGGAGAAGGAGAAGGATGAGAAGGAGAAGGAGAAGGATGAGAAGAAGGAGAAGGAGAAGGATGAGAAGAAGGAGAAGGATGAGAAGAAGGAGAAGGATGAGAAGAAGGATGAGAAGAAGGAGAAGGAGAAGGATGAGAAGAAGGAGAAGGATGAGAAGAAGGAGAAGGATGAGAAGAAGGAGAAGGATGAGAAGAAGGATGAGAAGAAGGATGAGAAGAAGGAGAAGGAGAAGGAGGAGAAGAAGGATGAGAAGAAGGAGAAGGATGAGAAGAAGGATGAGAAGAAGGAGAAGGATGAGAAGAAGGATGAGAAGAAGGAGAAGGATGAGAAGAAGGAGAAGGAGAAGGATGAGAAGGAGAAGGATGAGAAGAAGGAGAAGGATGAGAAGAAGGAGAAGGATGAGAAGAAGGATGAGAAGAAGGATGAGAAGAAGGAGAAGGATGAGAAGAAGGAGAAGGATGAGAAGAAGGAGAAGGATGAGAAGAAGGAGAAGGATGAGAAGAAGGATGAGAAGAAGGATGAGAAGAAGGAGAAGGATGAGAAGAAGGACAGTTCTGTGACAGTTTCCGTCTATTTCTGACAGTTCTGGGACATTCCCTCCATACAGCGGTTGAAACATTGTATCTATTTGTTTCCATAAATGACATTCTGCAGATACACTTAGAGGAGCTCTGCAGATACACTTTTTGCCGGCTTGGAATTATTCTTATTTTCATCCTACTTCTTCTTCTTCTTCTTCATCCTCATCCTCTTCTTCTTCTGAGGATGAGGATGAGGATGAAGAAGTAGAAGAAGAAGAAGAAGTAGGATGAAAATAAGAATTCCAAACCGGCAAAAAGTGTATGTGCAGAGTTCCTCTATTTCTGACAGTTCTCTGACAGCTCCTTCACATGTACAGCGGTTGAAACATCTGTATCCTAAATGGAAACTAATAGATACAATGTTTCAACCGCTGTACATGTGTTCCTTCTGTCAGAGAACTGTCAGAAATAGCGGAGCTCTCTGCAGGGACACTTTTGCCGGCTGATCGGGAAAAATCCGATTCGCGCACCCGAAGTAGGCAAATATTCGGATTCGACGCGAATCGAATTTTTCCTGAAATTCGTATCGAATTCCGGTTTGCCTGGTTCGATTTGCTCATCTCTAATTCTGACCTACCACAAAGGTCTAAGCATGTGACGGCACACTACACCCACTCAGCACCTACCCTCATCTCCATCCTTTCTTTCCCCCGGGTACACTCTCAGCTCAGGGCTGCAGTAACACCATTCCACCAATCTTGTTTCCAACAAAAACAAATGAGGTAACTGAATGGGTCCAACAGAGGTAACATAAATCTTCAATCCCCTCATAAGCTGCAGATAGTTTGAAGTGTAATAAAATGTCTTTATACGGGGAGGAGGGGTCCCAAGAGCGATGCATGTTCCGGGGCCCCCTATGTATTAAGGTGTCCCTTGTGTCAGTGTAGAAGGTTTTATGTCATGGATGACAGATGGATCGGGTGAAGAACGTTGCACAGCAGATATTGGACTATTTCCATTGAAGTCAGTTGATTTGGGCTTATCGGGGGGGGGGGTGGAAGGGGTGGCTGCCCTGGGCACAATGGACTGCTGTAGGGATGGGGGCGCCTTCCTCCTGTTACAAGGCTGACAGGAGCAGTGACCATGGCATTGACTGTGACAAATGAGTGACTGATGAGAGGGGGGGGGGGGGCACAGTTTGGCATCCATGCACTGGGTGCTGGCTGGCCTTGGCAGTGGCACCTATTGATCTAGTTTTCTAGAGGTCGTGTTGGGGGTCACATGGGGGATGGTGGGGGGTTCCATACTCACTTTGGTGTAGAATTGTAATCAGTTCCATCCACCCATTTCCAGTCTCCTGACACGTCCGTCAATCCGATCCAAATGTAATTCCCCTTTGATATCCCGAACAAGAAATTCTACAAGAAACCATCAATACTTTAACCACCTCGTATCCATGGAATGAGCCAATTTCAGAAGCTTTCATTCTGAGGGAGACCTCCCATCTCTTTTATTCTCTTAGTGTCCCCTCTGAATGTCCAGTGTCCTTCCAATGGACTGACGATAAATGTGGAGGACACCGACTCCCAAGTTCTAGGTGAATAAATTCAAAGTCTCCAACAGCTAAAAGTTATAAAAACTGGACTGGTTTATCTTATATGTATAATTTGTTAAGGAATGGGTATAAATCAATCCAATGAGAGTGTAAAGCTTTTATAAATGACAAGAGAGAATCTCCAGAAGGACAAGAAAGGCCCATTCTACCTCCTGTGAAAGGGGCCCTTTACTGGAGGGTCTGTGTTGATGGCTTTGAGTTGGGCAGATGAGCATGCTATTGACATCAGTTTGAGACGTCTGAGATTACTCAGAATTTATTGTTAGGTGTTAATCAGTGGAGCCCTTGGAATCTGCTGGAGTTTTATGGTCCCTTCTAGCCTTCCTAACATTGGCCCGTCCTGTAAATGCTCTCAAAAACTCACCAGTCTTTCAATAGTTGCAGAAAGAATCTTCAGTCCTTCTTTTGCAATTTATTGGTTCAAATGTTTTAGGGAGAGAAGGTGAGGAGTTCAGGATACCCCAAAATTTCCTTCATTCAGTAGAGTCTTCAAAGAACTCTTTGGGCCCAGGAGGGCTATCCAGTATCCTTTGACCTCTGCCACAGGTCAGCTATAGGACTCTTTGGGCCTCTGCCATAGGCCAGTTTACATTCTGTAGGCCCAAATGGATGGCTACTTTTTGGTTTCTTTGACCTCTGCCTCAGGCCAGTTTAGGACACTTGAGGCCAAGATGGGCAGCTAGGAAAACAAACACCCTTTCCTGGCTGTGACTTCCTCCTCCAAGTAAAGGGCTTGGGAGGCAAAGAATGGACTTCTCTGGAGCTAAATCTTCCCCAGACAGCAGCCTGAGAGAAGAGAACTGGATCCTTCTACACTCATATCGTCACCAACAGAACCTAGAAGACAATGACCTTTCTGGAGCTACATAATCTTAAGGCAGTTTGGGGGGGAAGGAAGTTACTAGAAGGTCTCTCCAAATTTGTATCCTCTTCCCCAGATCACATCACTGCCACAAACCTGTCAGTGATTGGTCAAGACAGAAAAAAATGTCCTAACCCCAAACAATGTACTGTATCTTCTTGGTCTACTGGAGAGCAATTAACAGAAGCAATGAACATGCTGAGCTTAGGAGAAACCCAACAAATGCAGATACCATAAACAAGGCTCAGGCCGGCTACAACTAGCTGTAAATGCTTGATTTGGGTAGGAAGATGGTAGTTTTCGGCAGGGTCCCTACAGGTGTATTGAAGTTCCTCCTAACCCTCATGTGACCTGCTTGAAGAGGTTTTTGTATTCCCATAGACTGGTACGGGTCAAGAAGCAGTTCTGATACAAACAAAAGCCCATTGATATTGTCCCTAAGATGGTAAGTCATTGGAGGCCAACTTACAGTACAAGATATACAGTATATCCTACATGTGATCCCCAGAACATTGACCTGACTGCACTTGATGGACATGGGTTTACAGACCTACATAGTGAGGTTTAAAATTTAAAAAGAAGAACAAAAATGCATTTTACATGCTCAGAGCTGAACATCCAGAGGATCCAGACCCAGAGGAAGGCAGAAAACCTGTATAAATCACAGTCCAATTTGCTCCAATAGTGAAGGAGATGAATTCCTAATCATCCTAAGGCAAGCAGGTCCTCCTGGGACCAACAACCTACATTTCTTGTAAGTACTTATAGCCAGCTATATCTTGTCCGTCCAGGATTAGGGTCATCCTGCAATCTACAGCAGTGTTCCTCAACCTTTTTTCAGTCAAGGCACCTTTTAACCACTTGCTGCCCAGCTACTGTAGAAATACGGAGGCAGGGCGGCACTGGCAGGCAAAACCACGTTTTAAAACGTGTGTTTTGTAAACAAATAGGGGGCGCACGCGAGGCGTGCCGCCGCCCTATCTGCCCTATCCGCCCTATCTGTCCGATCTGCGATCGGCGGTAAACAGTGACAGAGAGCACAGCTGCAGTAGCTGTGCTGTCTGTCACTTCCCTGTCAGCTCGAGGACGAGCTAATCGAGACAGAAGAGTTTCTCTGTCTCGATCAGCCTTGTCCCGCCCAGTACACACCCCGTCCCGCCCCCTAGTGAAACACTCCCCTCACTCAGATAACCCTTCCCTGCTAAATAAAGTTAACCCCTCCCCCCCAGTGCCATTAGTACAGTGTCAGTGTTTTTCTTTTTGCACTGATCACTGTATTAGTGTTTTTGGGGATGTCAGTGACCCCAAGTCAGTACCCCCCAATGTCAGAATGTCCGCCGCAGTCCCACCATAAGTCGCTGGTTGCTGCCATAAGTCCCTGATCGCTGCCATAATTTGCTGATCGCCGCCATTATTAGTATAAAAAAACCCCTAAAAATCCCAGTATCTTTCCCGCCATTTGTAAACGCTATAACTTTCCCGTAAACCAATTAATTTACACGTATTGGTTTTTTTTTTTTAGCAAAGACATGTCGCAGAATGCATTTTGGCAGAAATTTATGACTAAATTTGATTTTTGCATATTTTTTTTTACTGGACATGTTTTATAGCAAAAAGTCCAAAATATTGGGCTTTTTTCCTCAAAATTGTCAGCCTTTTTTTTTATAGCGCAAAAAATAAAAACCGCACAGGCGATCAAATACCACCGAAAGAAAGCTCAATTTGTGGGGAAAAAAAATGTAAATTTCATTTATGTACCGTATTGCATGACCGCGCAATTGTCCGTTAAACTAGCGCAGCACTGTATAGCAGAAAAATGGCGTAAATTGCAGTATTTATCCCATAGTTTGTAGACGCTATAACTTCACACAAAGCAATCAATATACAAATGGTCAAAAATCCTCCTGCGCTATGAATGGAAGTAAACAACCTAGTCTAAGGCTGCCAACACTCGAAAAACTGATACCAAAACAGTGTGAATAAATCATAAAAAATAGTGTAGCGCTCTTAATTAATGTTAAGAAATATGTGCCAAATACATAATCACGAAACCCTAAAATGAATAAATTAATATAGTATATTCCTCCATATAAATGGTAACAAACAAGAAAATAAATAGTGCCAAACTAAGATTCCAAAGAAAATATATATCTATCAAAACACGTGTACACACACTAACATGTTTTTTCCAAAAAAATAGGTGACTAATACTTAACACAAATATATATAGTGCACACACCTACTGTATTAAGCGATGTAAAATCTCCAAAGAAGCTATATCCAATAGGGAACTCTACATATAATTCACAGTGCTCACACAGTGCAAAAAAAGTGTCCTCTCTGTTGAAAAACAATCTTAACAACGTCCTTTGTGGAAATGAATAGAATCATGCAATGTGCAATAGTGATAAATAAATCCGTGATTGTGTCAAAAACTCTGCTCCTATTAACAGCTCGATTGCCTCCTCACCTCCTCCCAGTGACCCCAAGGGGCCAACAGGCTTGCAGGATCACCCTGGATCCTTGACTTATAAGGGCCAGCAGCTTCCTTCCTTCCCTGGATCTCCTTTATGGGGCTCCTATTGCCCCTGATCAGCCAAGGTAGTTCTGAAGGACAATAGCTCACCAATCCAGTGAGCCAAGAAAAAACCTCTAAGTGTAGTACTTCAATAACTTTTTAATTGAAAAGTAAAGAGTAGCACTCACATTTTCAGTAGTCCTCCCTCCTCACTGATGTGTGGGTACACTGCATGTGAATGGGACTTCCTGGTGTAGCAAAATGGCGTCGCACGCCGGAAGTGCGTCACCACGCACCGGAAACTACGGACTCATGAACCTACGCGTTACGTCACCGTCTGCTCGTGACTTCCTCGGGGTATCGCAGTACGAGCGCAGTTCCTCCCTTTATACTGGTTATACTGGTATACTAAAAAGGGGTTGGAACTGATTATGTTCCTCCTCGTGGAAGTCTTTTGTCAACAAATCCACCATGTGTTCTGTGAAAAGTCCATCACCTGACCTGAATCCGATGGAGCATTTCACTTGCTGAAGACAAAACTGAAGGGAAAACGCCCCAAGAACAAGCAGGAACTGAAGACAGTTGCAGTAAAGGCCTGGCAGAGCCTCACCAGGGATGACACCCAGCGTCTGGTGATGTATATGCGTTCCACACTTCAGGCTGTCATTGACTGCAAAGGATTTGCAACCAAGTATTAAAAAGTGAAAGTTTGATTTATGATTATTATTCTGTCCCATTACTTTTGGTCCCTTAACAAGTGGGAGGCACCTATGCAAACTGTTGTCATTCCTACACCGTTCACCTGATTTGGATGTAAATACCCTCAAATTAAAGCTGACAGTCTGCAGTTAAAGCACATTTTGTTCATTTCATTTCAAATCCATTGTGGTGTATAGAGCCAAAAATGTTAGGATTGTGTCCATGTCCCAATATTTATGGACCTGACTGTATTTATACACGGTGACCATATCCCCTCATAACTGCCTCTTCCTATAGCTGAACTCCTCCATGCCTCTGTGGCATCCATTTGGTGGCCCTTCTCTGCTTTCCGTCCAGTTCTTCACCACCCTATGATTCCAGATGAGGTCTTCCTAATACTTTGTTCAGGGGTAGATTATGTCTTACAAGTGTGCATGTTATTATGAGTGCTGCATCATGACTATCATCGCTGATACTCTTCTCTTCACACCTTCTTCTCACTGTGACCCACCAACCCAACCCCTGGATCCTGACCCCACCCATCCTCTCCTCCAGTTCCGAATCCTAAAATCCTAATTTAGAGGAGAGTTCGGAGAAAACTGGGCAACAATAAAGGTTCTTTAAGCGGTTTTCTCTTCTGCACGAATGTTCATTTATCATAGGCCGTGGTAAAATCCCAGGTTTTGGCCAGTAGATGGAGCTAAGGAGCAGAGGAAATACACAAGAGATACAATGTAACAACTCTGGAGAAGGCTAGATGGAATTACAAATACTGACTACTTCCCTCTAGTGTTCTCTAGAATTGTCACACTGTATTTCTGGTTGCATCTTTCCTATGCTCATCAGCCCCATCTAGTGGTTATAATATGGTATCTTAATACTTCACAAGAAAAAGCACATTCTTTGAGAAGAGAAAATAGCCTAAACATTCGTTCTTACCCGATTCACACAGAACGAATGTACAGAAAGATATAATGGATGAAGAGCTCTGTGACATTTGTATAAATAGACCCCTTTGTCACCAATGTATAAGGGAGATGAAAATAGGAGCCTTCTATTTCTTTCATTCCTCCAGGTTTGCCCAACTTTGCTGAACGTTTTTTTATGATCTCTCTAAGTTGGAGTACAAAATAGACAGATCAGAGCTGTCAGGGTGGAGCCCGATTCCGCCATCTATAGAGGCATCTTTGGCTTTTCCTTCTTTGGCTTTTCTCCATTGAAAACAAAAGCCGTGACACAACCGGTGAAAATGATCAAATTTTGGGAAATTCTTAAAACTTATCTTCAGGATCGGCTCTTCCTGAGTTACTTTCAGCTCATTGGAAATACACTCCCCAGGCACTTTATGAGGTCCCCCTTGCTAGTCCCGGGTTGGGCCCCCTTTGGCCTTCATTCTCCGTGGCATAGATCCAACAAGGTGTTGGAAACATTCCTCAGAGATTTTGCTCCATATTGACATGATGGCATCACGCAGTTGCTGCAGATTTGTCGGCTGCACATCCATGATGGGAATCTCCCGTTCCACCACATCCCAAAGGTGCTCCATTGGATGGAGATCTGGTGACTGTGGAGACCATTGGAGTACATTGACCTCATTGTCATGGTCCAGAAACCAGTTGGAGATGATGTGAGCTTTGTGACATGGTGCATTATCCTGCTGGAAGGAGCCATCAGAAGATGGGGACACTGGAGTCATAGAGGGGTGGACATGGTCAGCAACAACACTAGGCCGTGGCATTTAAACAATGCTCAATTGGTACTAAGGGGCCCCAAGTGTACCAAGAAAATCTCCCCCCCCACCATGACACCACCACCAGCCTGAACCATTGATACAAGGTTGGATGGATCCACCACACCATGACACCACCACCAGCCTGAACTGTTGATACAAGGCAGGATGGATCCACCACACCATGACACCACCACCAGCCTGAACCATTGATACAAGGCAGGATGGATCCACCACACCATGACACCACCACCACCAGCCTGAACCATTGATACAAGGCAGAATGGATCCACCACACCATGACACCACCACCACCAGCCTGAACCATTGATACAAGGCAGGATGGATCCACCACACCATTACACCACCACCAGCCTGAACCGTGGATACAAGACAGGATGGATCCACCACACCATGACACCACCACCAGCCTGAACTGTTGATACAAGGCAGGATGGATCCACCACACCATGACACCACCACCAGCCTGAACCATTGATACAAGGCAGGATGGATCCACCACACCATGACACCACCACCACCAGCCTGAACCATTGATACAAGGCAGAATGGATCCACCACACCATGACACCACCACCACCAGCCTGAACCATTGATACAAGGCAGGATGGATCCACCACACCATTACACCACCACCAGCCTGAACCGTGGATACAAGACAGGATGGATCCACCACACCATGACACCACCACCAGCCTGAACCATTGATACAAGGCAGGATGGATCCACCACACCATGACACCACCACCACCAGCCTGAACCGTGGATACAAGACAGGATGGATCCACCACACCATGACACCACCACCAGCCTGAACCATTGATACAAGGCAGAATGGATCCATGCTTTCATGTTGTTTACACCAAATTCTGACCCTACCATCTGAATGTCACAGCTGAAATCCAGACTCCTCAGACGAGGCAATGTTTTTCCAATCTTCTATTGTCCAATTTTGGTGAGCCTGTGAGAATTGCAGCCTTTGTTTTCTGTTCTTAGCTGACTGGAGTGGCACCCGGTGTGGTCTTCTGCTGCTGTAGCCCATCTGCTTCAAGGTTGGATGCGTTGTGCATTCTAAGGTGGCATTCTGCATACCTTGGTTGTAATGAGGGGTTATTTCAGTTACTGTTTCCTTTCTATCATCTGGAACCAGCCTGTCCATTCTCCTCTCCTGAGATGGTTGATGGTTGTGTGGGAAAATCCCAGGAGATCAGCAGTTTTTTAAATACTCAGACCAGCCCGTCTGGCACCAACAACCATGTCACGTTCAATGTCACTTAACCACTTCCAGTCCGGACACTCTCCCTCCCCTTCCAGTCCGGACACTCTCCCCCCCCTTCCAGTCCGGACACTTTCCCCCCCTTCCAGTCCGGACACTCTCCCTCCCCTTCCAGTCCGGACACTCTCCCCCCCCTTCCAGTCCGGACACTTTCCCCCCCTTCCAGTCCGGACACTTTCCCCCCCTTCCAGTCCGGACACTTTCCCCCCCTTCCAGTCCGGACACTTTCCCCCCTTCCTGTTCAGGTCAATTTTCAGCTTTCAGAGCTGTCACACTTTGAATGACAATTGCGCGGTCATGCAACTCTGTACCCATATGAATTTTTTACCATTTGTTTTGAGACAGATAAAACTTTATTTTGGTGGTATTTATTCACCTCCAGGATTTTTTTTTTTTTTTGCTATGTAAATGAAAAAGTCCAAAAATTTAGGAAAAAAGTGTTTTTCTTATAAAATTTTGCAAATAAATAATATTTCATCATAAATCTTGACCAAAACTTATTCGGGTATCTTTTTATGAAAAAAAAAAAAGCCAAATTAGTTTATAACCAAAAATTATAATTTTTAAACATTTTTTTTATATTATTATTTATATATTTTTTTTTTTTACATACTGTCACCCTAGCAGTACAGTCACCATGGTGACACTGTACTACTTGTGGGCGGTGTTGAAGATTTTTTTTTTTACACTGATTGCTTTTACACCCATATAGGATGTAAAAGCAATCATTTCTCTTTCTCTCTGTCTGCATTCTTGCACTCATTGAGAAATACTGTGAGAGCTGTGATTGGTCACAGCTTGTCACATGGTACAAGGCTGTTGTGAATAGCCCTGTACCATGTGATCTCTGTGATCATTCAGAGATTTCACACGTAGTAAGCAATGATGTCACAAGTGACATCTTGCTTACTACTTTGCATGTGATCACTGATTGGCCAATCAGTGATCACATGATTGGGACCTCGTACAGAGGTCCCATCTGACGATCGGTGTTCCACTGTGTCCGGAGGACACGGTGGGCACCGGATCGCGGTGCTACACGCTCCCAGGGAGCGCGCACAAGCAGGGTGCGGGGAGGCCGTTTATAAATGGCCACCTGATCCTGCAGTGCCACCGTCCGGCCGTTTGTATACAACGGCCGGATGGGAGGTGGTTAAATCCCCTTTCTTCATCATTCTGATGCTCGGTCTGAATTTCAACAAGTTGTCTTCACTGCGTCTAGATGCCTAAATGCATTGAGTTGCTGCCGTGTGATTAGCTGATTAGCAATTTGTTTTACCGAACAATTGAACAGGTGGACCTAATAAAGTGGCCGGTGAGTGTATGTCAAAACAGAGGTGACATCCTGAGCAGCTTTATGGACAAAACGAGTGAAATTGATAGAAATAGCAGAAGACCAATACAGACTTCTAATCAATACAAGAAGTGGTCATGTGTGTCCTTTCTGATTGATTCGGATGTAACCTGATCACATTCTTTGTAAAGTCCAGGAGCATAAATTGTGTGGCTGAGCATACTACTCTTCCTGCGACAACCCAAAACCCACCAAACATCCCTCACCAGCCACCAACCTGCTCCTCTTCCGTGTTGATGACCACCAGATGGGAATCTTTGTCCTCGCAGAGCTTCTTTGATGCACTCCATGAATTCCCAACCAAAGGGAGGAAGTAACAGCTGGACTCGAAGGTGATCCATCCCGATGGACAGGTGACGTCACCTGACCCTACAGGTGGGAAAGGACAATATCAGCCCAATAGAAGGAGTGGCCAGTGAGAGGTGGTGAGGTGGAGAGCTCAAACAGAGAATCAACAAAAAAAACGAATGTCCAAGGCTATGACAATAATTTTTCACATCACGAAGATCTCTAACCGAACCTTTCTTCTGTCAAAATATGGAAGGGTTAGACCCTCGGTGTGAATTTCATTGCTGTCTGTATCCTTGCTGGGGAGATTCATCCCTCTATTTATCCTGGTGTCACTGGACAGGAAGTGATGGGAAATATGACATTTCAGTCTTCACCAGAACAGGAATATGGAAAGCTTCCAATTGGGGAACCTGTTCTGGTGACAACTGTTTAAGCTGGAATCTATCGTCCCTCTGGAGATGACTCCTCCTACTTCATCTGGTGTCTGACATGGGTTCTAACCATTCCCTAGACGACTCCTTCTACTTGGGTTCTAACCATTCCCTAGACAATTCCTTCTACTTGGGTTCTTACCATTCCCTAGATGACTCCTTCTACTTGGTTCTAACCATTCCCTAGACGACTCCTTCTACTTGGTTCTAACCATTCCCTAGACGACTCCTTCTACTTGGTTCTAACCATTCCCTAGACGACTCCTACTTGGGTTCTAACCATTCCCTAGATGACTCCTCCTACTTGGGTTCTAACCATTCCCTAGACGACTCCTACTTGGGTTCTAACCATTCCCTAGATGACTCCTTCTACTTGGTTCTAACCATTCCCTAGACGACTCCTACTTGGGTTCTAACCATTCCCTAGACAATTCCTTCTACTTGGTTCTAACCATTCCCTAGACGACTCCTACTTGGTTCTAACCATTCCCTAGACGACTCCTTCTACTTGGGTTCTAACCATTCCCTAGACGACTCCTTCTACTTGGGTTCTAACCATTCCCTAGACAATTCCTTCTACTTGGATTCTAACCATTCCCTAGATGACTCCTACTTGGTTCTAACCATTCCCTAGATGACTCCTTCTACTTGGTTCTAACCATTCCTTAGACGACTCCTACTTGGTTCTAACCATTCCCTAGACGACTCCTTCTACTTGGTTCTAACCATTCCCTAGACGACTCCTACTTGGTTCTAACCATTCCCTAGACGACTCCTACTTGGATTCTAACCATTCCCTAGACGACTCCTACTTGGTTCTAACCATTCCCTAGACAATTCCTTCTACTTGGGTTCTTACCATTCCCTAGACGACTCCTACTTGGTTCTAACCATTCCCTAGACAACTCCTTCTACTTGGGTTCTAACCATTCCCTAGACGACTCCTTCTACTTGGTTCTAACCATTCCCTAGACAACTCCTTCTACTTGGTTCTAACCATTCCCTAGACGACTCCTTCTACTTGGGTTCTAACCATTCCCTAGACAACTCCTTCTACTTGGTTCTAACCATTCCCTAGACGACTCCTTCTACTTGGTTCTAACCATTCCCTAGACGACTCCTTCTACTTGGGTTCTAACCATTCCCTAGACAATTCCTTCTACTTGGTTCTAACCATTTTCTAGACAACCCCTTCTACTTGGTTCGAACCATTCTCTCAACAATTACATCTACTTGGGTCCTAACCATGTCCTGGACATTTGCTTCTACTTGGTTCTAACCATCCCTGAGTCTTTATGAAATTAAAACTTGAATTATTCTCCAATGACAGAAGTAAATCCCTGACTGGGTTCCTCTGTATGGCCTCTACGCTCACACCATGTATGGTGTCCTTAGTTTGGATCTTTTTATCCCCCGATGACTCAGAAATCTGTTTCATTGAGTAAACTCACCATTCACCTGCAGCTTCTTCACCTGATAGGAGAGTCTCTGGATGGCATTGAGGGCCCTATTCAAAGTAATTCCTGTAATAGGAAGAAAATAATGGCTGAAAATATTCTCCGACACTCAACTCCAACATTTACCCATCAATGACACCCAACACCACTCTATCACTGTACCCTTATTACTTCTCATTCACCAACATTCCACATCACATGACACCAAAACTCCCCATCACATGACCCCAATGCCCCACATTGCATGACACAAACACTACATAACGCATGACACCAACGCTCCTCACATCACGACATCAACATTCCAGATCACTTGACAACAATACTCTAAATCACATGACACCAACACTTAACATCACATGACACCATCACCCTACATCCCATGATACCAACACCCTGCACTACATGACATCAACACTCCACATCCTACATCAGTAACACTTCATATCACATGACACCAACATCCTACATCATTTGACACCAACATTCTACATCACATAACACCAACACATCACATCATACGACCCCAATGCCCCACATCACATGACACCAACACTCCACAGCCTATGACAGCAACACTCCACATACATAAAATCAACAAGTCATGTCACTTGATACCTGAATGATTTCTGGATTAGAGGATTATGGCCTATGTTGATTTCTCCAGTGCTGGGTGAAGGTAATCTCAAAAGGAACAAAGAGAAGGATTTCTGGATTGGAGAACTGTGACCTATGTTGAGGCTCTCAATGATAGGTGAAGGTAACCTCAGAGGCAACAAATGGAAAGACTTCCGGATTGGATGATTTTTGGATTGGAGGGTTTTAGCCTACTTGAAGCCTCCAGTACTAGGTTAGATCAATCTCAGAGGGAAAATAGAGAAGAATTTATGGATTGGAGGATTATGGCCTACATTGAGGCTCAATGCTGGGTGAAGGTAATCTTAGAGGGAGCAAAGAGAAGCATATCTGGACTGGACTGGAGGATTATGGCTTATGTTGGGGCTCCCAATCCTAGGTGAAGTTATTCTGAGAGGGAGCAAAGAGATTTCTGCATTGGAGAATTATGGCCCATTGTAGCACCCTCCTAGGTAGCTAGGGGGAGCTCTAGATTCAGTTGTTAGTTAGAAGCTGAGTAGCAGCCTGGGTGTAACAGCCAGGTGGGTCAAACTTTGGTTAGCTGAGAGGCTCTGCAGATCAGCTCTCTGGAATTTCCCCCTGCTCTAGGACTTTGGATAAAGATCTAGAAGCAGTGGGCAGAGGTGAGAAGTGGCTGGTCTGTACTCTTAGAGGATCCTGGCCAATCCCCAACAGAAGGCTTGGCAAGGGGCCAGGACAGCCTTTAAGAGTAACTGAGCCTGCTCAGCAGGAAGGTGGGAGAGAGAGTTTGGATATCAGATGAAGAGTATGTGGGGCTGGAGAGTAAGAGTCTGGGAGAGGGCCCAGATGGGACAAGGGCTCACCTCCAAGCAGGAGGACCTTGGAAGAAGGAAAGCTTGGGACTTCACTGGCCCTTTTAAAGAAGATTATATGTGTGACAGGGAAGGAGCAACCCAGCTAGAAGGCCTGGTAGCAGCCACTGACCCACCAGCAACACAGGAGAAGGATTGAGTGAGTAAAACCTGCACCCCCTGGGTCAGATAGGGGAAGTAGCATGGTGGAAAACCAGATTAGCAACTACCCGGGACTGTCTTACATTTAAAGTGACAGGCACGGGGTCCCCTGCTCAGGGATTCACCCAGAATAGCTGGATTAGGAGAATCTAGGGTCTGGGGTGGTACAACAGGGGATGCTGGCTAGCTTTCGAAGAAGAGGATTTTTTGTAAATACTTGTACATATTTCAGGAAGATTGTCCTCAGTTACAGGTCCTTTGGGCATCCCGTACAGCCCTTACCCCATCTAAGTTACAATCTCCTAATAAAATCACAAAAACAAAGCCCAAGGGCTGGTCACTGACTTCTAGATGCAAGTCTTCGAAAAATGTGTGTTGCCTGGCTGTGCAGGACAATAAGGGGACCCAAATCTCTAGCGGCTCCTAAGGGGGTAGTGCTACACTATGTTGAGTTCTCCCATGCTGGGTGAAGGCAATCCCATAGGGATCAAAGAGAAGGATATCTGGACTGGAGAGGTAGCAGAGGATTCTATTTGGTGACTACTCTACGGCAGAACTTTGGAGTTTCAGATACTCAGAAAAGAGGAACGATTTACTTTGACCACATTGAACACCAATAGCACCCCACCATCACATCCACCAACACTGAGCATTAGAAGATCGTTCTCTCCTGACTTCCTTCCCTCACCCTCTACCAACATTCCATGTCACCTCTCATCCTAACTATTCTCCTTACTTTGGCAGCACCAAAGGGAGCTTGAGCTTTGCTGATTGTAGAGTTCTAAGTCCATCTCTATATGGATGGACTTAGAACTCTACAATCAGCAAAGCTCAAGCTCCCTTTGGTGCTGCCAAAGTAAGGAGAATAGTTAGGATGAGAGGTGACATGGAATGTTGGTAGAGGGTGAGGGAAGGAAGTCAGGAGAGAACGATCTTCTAATGCTCAGTGTTGGTGGATGTGATGGTGGGGTGCTATTGGTGTTCAATGTGGTCAAAGTAAACCGTTCCTCTTTTCTGAGTATCTGAAACTCCAAAGTTCTGCCGTAGAGTAGTCACCAAATAGAATCCTCTGCTACCTCTCCAGTCCAGATATCCTTCTCTTTGATCCCTATGGGATTGCCTTCACCCAGCATTGGAGAACTCAACATAGTGTAGCACTACCCCCTTAGGAGCCGCTAGAGATTTGGGTCCCCTTATTGTCCTGCACAGCCAGGCAACACACATTTTTCGAAGACTTGCATCTAGAAGTCAGTGACCAGCCCTTGGGCTTTGTTTTTGTGATTTTATTAGATTTTTTACTCATGGGGGGCATGTAAGACCTCGGCAGAGAGACTACTGTTTCCACAGAGAGAGCAGGGCTCCTTTTCTACAGCATGCTGGCAGGGCACTGGCTTTTCTACTCAGGCTGTGACTGCTTTATAAAGAATGCCAACTGTAAGAATTTAAACCCCTTTTGTTTTGATGCTCCTGGAATGCATTTACATTGCAGGATCTGCTTATCCTTTTTTCTTTAAAGGGGAGGCTTGGGGGGGGAGGGGCTGGACAGTTAAAAGTCTATGTAGGAGTTTCTCTGTAAACTGAAAGCTGAGTTAGGGTTTAAGATAAATCTGTCACCAGAAAACATCCACCTTTCCTGAACTCATACCTAGTCTTGTCTTTCTCCACCTACTGAGCTCCCGATTGGTCCTTTCCTATAATGGATAGACTCAATGAGCAATATGGTGGCTTAGAGTTTGGGAGCCGGGAGGTCAAAATAAAATTTTACTTGATTTTTTTTGCTGATTATATCCACAGATATGGTTTTAACTGCAGGTGGCCTCTACCTCTTCTCAGTTTGAATTGCTCTAGTTTGTCACAGGATCATTTTAATATTATCCTTCTACCCTCCCCATCACACAGCTACTGACATCCGCCATCTTTACCAGCCTCACCTAGTTACTCAGGAACCTCCACACTGTTCAGTAACACTCATCATTGTCCATCCACTTTATGGAGAAACCCCAAACACCACGTCCACCCTCTTATATTCATCATTATCCATCCACTTTATGGAGAACCACCAAACACCACGTCCACCCTTTTGTACTCATCATTATCCATCCACTTTATGGAGAACCACCAAACACCATGTCTTCCCTCTCATACTCATCATTATAAATCCACTTTATGGAGAACCACCAAACACCATGTCCTCCTTCTCATATTCATCATTATCCATCCATTTTATGGAGAACCACCAAAGACCATGTTCTCCCTCCCGTACTCATCACTAACTGTATGTTCCACCCTTACTGCCCACTCCCTCCACTCAGAACAGAACTTTACTTATTGAAGTGTCTGCCTGGATAGCTTTCACATTGTCATGCAGCTGCTGTAATTTCTCGGTTATCTTGCTTCCTGTAGGACAGAAGATTAGAAGAAGTTATTTCCAAGTCACCATCACTCTCATCTACAGAGATAAGAAGAAGAAACTAAAGCAGAACATTGTAGATCAGTGGAAGATTTGGAGGTCGATGAGTCACAGACAAGTTATAGAAGAGTCTATCTATGAGGCACTCACCATCCTGGATCAGTTGAGCCACACTGGAGTTCATGCTCTCACTGAGGTTCCTGATCTTATAATCAAGGGTGCAGTCAGGAGGCTTCTCACCCGTGCCTGTGGGGTAAAAATCCACAACATATCAGATTTGAAAGGCGATGTTAAGAAGATATGGCTAATCAAGACGTGTACATGACACTGCACCTATTCCACCAGTAAATGAACATTTGTCCAATCATTTATGAAGTTCCCAGCTGTAGATTTTGAGCATTCACCTCCTGACAGCAGAGAAGTGTAGGGACCCTGCCACAGACCGGAAGGTCCCTCGGGGTAATGTAGTGTTGAAGGCCAGGCAGTAACCAGACTGAGCTCTGTTTCTTTTTGTTATCTGAGTTCAGAGGGTTCCTCTAAGCTGAAGGACATTGTTTGCATCAGTCAGTCTGCTACTCTTGAGTATTCTCCAGTAGGTAGAGAGAGAAGATACAATGTAAGGGGTTATGAATAAATATGATGCCTCGGCCAATCACTGAGAGCTTTTTGCCAGTGAAGTGGGCTGGGGAAGAGGATAATTATTTGAGGATGCCTTCTAGAAGAATTCTAAGCCTCCTAGGCTTTGCCCGAGCAGAATGTAGTGGTAGAATGTCTTTGCCTTCTACAGTTGCATGAAAAAGTATGTGAACCCCTTGGGATTATGTGGAATTTTGCATGATTTGGGCATAAACTGTGCTCTGACCGTCATCTAAGTCACAACAATAGAGGAACACAGTCTGCTGAACATAATACTACACAAACATTAGATGTTGCCATGGTTTAATTGCACATAACATGTAAACATTCACAGTGCAGGGAGGAAAAAGTATGTGAGGCCCTAGCTTAATAACTTCTCCCAGAGCTAATTGGAGCCAGGAGTGAGCCAACCTTGACTCCAATCAGTGTGATGATATTGGATGTGTTGCTGACACCTGTTTTGGGTTTACTGGTTTCAAGAAGCACTGTCTGATGTGAACCATGCCTCGCAGAAAAGAGCTCTCAGAAGACCTACGATCAAGAATTGTTGACTTGCATGAAGCTGGAAAGGGTTACAAAAGTATCTCCTTGAGCCTTGATGTTCCTGTGTCCACGGTAAGGCAGACTGTCTACAAATGGAGAAAGTTTAGCACTGTTGCTACTCTCCCTAGGTGTGGTCGTCCTGTAAAAATGACTGCAAGAACACAGCGCAGAATGCTGCATGAGGTAAAGAAGAATCCCAGAGTGTCAGCTAAAGACCTACAGAAATCTCTGGCACATGCTAACATTTTTGTTGACACATCTACAATAAGGAAAACATTAAACAAGAATGGAGTACATGGGAGGACACCACGGAGGAAGCCATTGCTGTCCAAAAAGAAGATTGCAGCATGTTTGAAGTTTGCAAAAGAGCACCTGGATGTGTCCACAGCACTACTGGCAGAATATACTGTGGACAGATGAAACCAAGATTGAGTTGTTTGGGAAGAACACACAACACTATGTGTGGAGAAAAAAAGGCACAGCACACCAACATCAAAACCTCATCCCCACTGTGAAACATGGCGGAGGGAGCATCATGGTTTGGGGCTGCTTTGCTGCCTCAGGGCCTGGACGGATTGTTGTCATTGATGGGAAAATGAATTCCAGAGTTTATCAAGACATTTTGCAGGAAAACGTACGACCATCTGTCTGCCAACTGAAGCTCCGCAGAGGATGGGTGATGCAACAGGACAATGACCCAAAGCATACAAGTCATTCAACAAAACAATGGCTGCAACAGCACAGAATACGCCTTCTGGAGTGGCCCAGTCAGAGTCCTGACCTCAACCTGATTGAAATGCTGTGGCATGACCTTAAGAGAGCGATTCACACCAGACATCCCAAGAATATTGCTACACTGAAACAGTTTTGTGAAGAGGAGTGGTCCAAAATGACTCCAGATCGTTGTGCAGGTCTGATCTGCAACTACAGGAAACGTTTGGTTGAGGTTATTGCTGCCAAAGGAGGGTCAACCAGTTATTAAGTCCAAAGGTTCACATACTTTTTCCTCCCTGCACTGTGAATGTTTACATGTTATGTGCAATTAAACCATGGCAACATCTAATGTTTGTGTAGTATTATGTTCAGCAGACTGTGTTCTTCTATTGTTGTGACTTAGATGACGTTCAGAGCACATTTTATGCCCAATTCATGCAAAACTCCACGGAATCCCAAGGGGTTCACATACTTTTTCTTGCAACTGTAGGTCTGCTGCCTGGGGATAAATGTAAATCCAGAGGTTCATACCTCCTTAGCCTTCTGCGTTGGGGAGGGGGGGGGGGGTCCAGGGGTCATTGTATTCTAGATCTGTTGCCTGGGGAGAATGAAGGTTCCAAGGTCTTTGCCTCCCAGATCTGCTGTCTGGAGGAATTTGTCCTCAAAAGAGAAGCAGTGAAGACATTCAAGTCCAAGTATTGCTTGGAAGGGTAAGCAAAGTTGCTACAGGAAAGTTGGGGTGGGGGTGGGGGGGGTGCTGAGCTGCTGAGTCAAAGTTGGGTGGGGGGTGGGGGGCAGGGAGAACTAAGCTAGTGCTGGGAGGGGGAGCAGGGTGATCTGAGCTTCTAAGTCATTGCTGGAAGGGGGAGCAGGGGGAACCGGATAGCCCAGCTTCTCAGTCACTGCTTGGAGGATACAGCACGGGAGGTGAGTTACTGAGTCACTGCTGGGAGGCGGAGCTGAGAAGCTGAGTCACTGCTGAGAGGAGGAGCATGGGTAGATGAGCTACTAAGTCACTGCTGGGAGGGGGAGCTTAGCAGCTGAAAAGAATACGAAACCTCCTCGTGCGGTAAGGGTAGCTGGTGTTCTACACCCAATGGAGCAGCAGTTGGGGAGCACAAAGCAGTGGACTCGGCAGACACGGGCCACTGGGAAGGGAAGTATGCTGCCTCTTCTGTGACAGGAGGGGCTTTATTTTACCAATGATCCTGAGGGTACATGGTCACTTTAAGAATATGTAAAGCTCTGGATGTCCAAGGCCTGTCCGCCGTTCTACATTATGGTAGATTTTATTATAGTAGTACTGGCAAGATGGCGCCCGGAGCAGCCACATGACCGCCAGCTCCAGTGCCCCCGCACCCCATCCCCCACCACCCGGGCCCCAGAACCTGCCGCTGAGGTCCCCACCAACACCCTGAAGGGGCCCTGGACACTCCGTCCCTTCAGCGGAGCTCCGGCAGGCCGATGCGGCTTGGGCCCTCATCACCCCTGACGCCGGGCCCTCAGCACCCCGACGCCGGGCCCTCAGCACCCCCTGACGCCGGGCCCTCAGCGCCCCCTAACGCCGGGCCCTCAGCGCCCCCTGACGCCGGGCCCTCAGCGCCTCCTGACGCCGGGCCCTCAGCGCCTCCCGACGCCGGGCCCTCAGCACCTCCTGATGCCGTGTCTTCAGCTCTTCCCGACGCCGGGCCCTCATCACCTTCCGACGCCGGGCCCTCATCGCCTCCCGACGACGGGCCCTCAACGCCTCCCGACGCCAAGCCCTCAACGCCTCCCGATGCTAGGCCTCCAGCACCCCCTGACGCCGGGCCTACAACACCTCCAAACACTGCGCCCCACGGCTCGTCCAGTCGCTGCACCACTGTACCCACCGACGCCGTGCCACAACACCCATGGACGCCGGCCTACAGCACCCACAGACTGCAACCAGCAAGCTGCGGCCCCAGCCGCCCACCACTCCCACTCCCCTCCTACAATTGGACACTGATGAACTCAGACATGGCATAACGGACTCTCCCCATCCTCACGTCCTGACTGAATCCTCCCTCCTCCCCGACCCGACCAGCACTCCGCTCACCCTAGCATGCCACCTGCACTCCTCCTCCTCATTCTCCTCCATTCCCAAACTTGCCTCCCTCTACCCCCCTACTCCCCCAAAACAGCTCTACATTGCACCCTCACTTCTTCCCTCTCCCCTCTACGGCTCTTACCACCTCCTCCTGATACTCCACTCCCCCGCCGACCCACACACTACCACCAACAGACCCACACGCTCCTGCTCATCCCATTCCCATGCCACCTTCCTCACCCTTCTCCTTCTCCTAACCGCCAGGAGACATCTCCCCGAATCCCTGGCCCCCCACCCCCCCACTCCCCCTCTCGGCACCCCCCTACTCCAGCCAGCCGCTGCAACCCCCTCAACCTCATATCTATCCCCCTCCTCCCCGCATCCACCCCTCCTCTCTCGGTTGCACTCCTGAACGCCCGCTCGGTTTGCAACAAGCTCACCGCCATCCACGACCTCTGTCTCCCACTCCCTCAACCTCCTAGCGGTCACTGAAACCTGGATCCAAGCCACTGACTCCACCTTCCCTGCTGCCGTCTCCTATGGAGGCCTCGTCTGGTCCCACTCACCCAGACCGAGCGGTCGCAGAGGTGGTGGGGTCGGTATGCTCCTGCCACCGCTGAGCACCTTCCAGGTCCTCCCTGACCCCTCCTCCCTAACCCCCCCTCCCTAGAGACCCACTGCATCCGACTCTTCTCTCCAACCCCCCTGAGGATTGTGGTAATCTATCGGCCTCCTCGTTCCGCATCCCCCTTCCTAGACGACTTTGCCGCCTGGCTTCCCTTCTTCCTCTCCTCTGAGCTACCGACCATCATCCTCGGGGATTTCAACATCCCCATCAATGCCAACAACCCGGCTACTTTCCAACTCCTCCTTCTAACCTCCTGTTTCGCGCTCACACAGCACACACAGTCCTCCACCCACACCAATGGAAACACCCTGGACCTCGTTTTCTCCCACCTCTACACCCCCATGACTTCACTAACACCCCCTTCCCCCTCTCTGACCACCACCTCCTCACATTCTCCATCTCCCCCTCCCTTAACTCCCCCCCCCAAAGCATCTAACCATCACCCTCAACCTCCGCAGTCTGTACCCGACCCATCTCCACCCGGCAGCCGACCGTCTGTATGACAGCATCCTCCCTCTGTCCTGCCCTGACCTGGCCACTACTGCATACAACGACTCACTGTCAGCTGCCCTTGACTCCCTGGCACCCCTAACCACTCGTAGCATTAGACCCCGACCGCTTCAACCCTGGCAAAACGACCACACGAAATGTCTCAAACGACGCAGTCGCGCGCTTGAGCGCTTATGGCGCAAAACCAGATCCCCTTGCGCATTCTCCCTCTACAAAGCCACCTTCCTCACCTACACCACCTCCCTCCACACCGCCAAGCAAGCCTACTTCATAACCTTTATCAACACCCTCTCCACCTGTGCTCATCGGCTCTTCTCCACTTTCAAATCCTTGCTCTCTACCCCCCCACCTCCACTCAGCACCTCACTCACCGCCCACAAGATTGCCAATCATTTCCAAAACAAGATTGACGCAATTCGTAAGGACATTGTCAACTCACAATCCACCTCTCCACCCAGCCTCCCGCCCTCCTTCAACCCTCTCAACCCTCCCCTCCCCTGACCTCATAGTTGCACTACCCCCCACTATACCTAATGCCCCGCACACCATCACCTCCCCAACGCTTCACTCCTTCAGCTCAGCTACCCCTGAGGAGGTCTCTAAGGTCTTCACTGAAGCCGGCCTCACCACCCGCCCCCTGGATCCTATCCCCTCACAGCTCCTCCAGTCACCCCCCCTCCATCATTTGCTCCCTCACCCACATCTTCAATCTCTCCCTCTCCACTGGCACTTTCCCCTCCCCCCTAAAGCATGCGCACATCACCCCCATACTCAAAAAACCCTCCCTTGACCCCACTGACCTGAACAACCTTAGACCCATCTCCCTGCTGCCATTCACTTCCAAGCTCCTTGAGCACCTGGCCTACAATCGCCTAACGCCCACCTCACCGACAACAACCTCCTTGATCCCCTACAGTCTGGCTTCCGTCTCCTACACTCCACCGAAACCACCCTACTTAAAATCACTAATGACCTGCTAACCGCCAAAGCTAATGGCCACTACTCAGTCCTCCTACTCCTCGACCTCTCCGCGGCCTTCCACACAGTCGACCACCCCCTCCTCCTTACTAAACTACACTCCCCTGGCATCAGGGACTCTGCTCTCTCCTGGTTCTCCTCCTACCTATCCCAACGCTCCTTCAGCATCACCTATAACACTGCCACCTCCCTCCCCCTCTCTGTCGGAGTCCCCCAAGGCTCTGTCCTCGAGCCCCTTCTCTTCTCCATCTACACCTCCTCCCTTGGGAAACTAATACACTCCCACAGCTTCAACTACCACCTATATGCCAACAACACACAAATTTACCTCTCCACCCCCCACCTCACCCCCTCACTCTGCGCCCGCATCGCCCACCTCCTGAACGACATATCAGACTGGATGTCGCTCCATTTCCTCAAGTTAAACCTGTCCAAAACCGAGCTCCTGGTCTTCCCCCCAGCCTGCGCCCCCCTTCCATCCTCTCCATCACTACTAACAACGCCACCGTCACTCCCACCCCACACGCCAAAGTCCTGGGTGTCACCCTGGACTCACACCTCTCCTTCCAACCTCATGTCCAATTACTATCAAGGTCATGCAGGCTTCACCTCCCCAACATCTCCAAGATGCGTACGTTCCTCACCCCAGGCACCACCAAACAACTCGTACACTCCCTCATCATCTCACGCCTGGACTACTGCAACTCCCTTCTCACTGGCCTACCCAAACAAACGCGATCCCCACTCCAGTCTATCCTGAACTCAGCGGCCAGACTCATCCACCTCACCAACCGTTCCACATCTGCCTCCCCCCTCTGCCAATCCCTTCACTGGCTCCCGATTGCCAAACGCATCAAATTCAAACTGCTAACTCTGACCTACAAAGACATTCACAATGCCACCCCAAACTACCTAACCGACCTGATACCCAAATACTACCCTACCCCTGCCCTTCGCTCCTCACAGGACCTCCTACTCTCTAGCTCCCTGGTCTCCTCCTCCCACGCCTGATTGCAGGATTTCTCCAAGACTTCCCCCATCCTCTGGAACTCCCTACCCCAATCCATCAGACTGTCACCTACCCTCCTCACCTTCAGGCGCACCCTGAAACCCATCTCTTCAGGAAAGCCTACCCCACCCTCACCTAACAACTGACCTCCTCCACTCCTCCCACCACTCCATCCCCCACAGCCACTTCCTCCTGTACCTCTACCCCCTCCCTCCTTGATTGTGAGCTCGAAAGAGCAGGGCCCTCGAACCCCTCGTGTATTGTAAGGTTTCTGTCTTGTCTCATGTTCTGTCCCCCTTGCTATTGTACAGCGCTGAGCAAACCCTTTGGCGCTATATAAATACTGTATAATAATATAATAATAATAATAATATCAATAATAATATCAATAATAATTGCATGCAGCAAAAGCATGAACGGTTCCTTAAAATGGCAGCATTGCTTTTGTATTGAGTCACCAGCATGCTACAAGTGTTGATACCTCAGCAGAATGTGATTGGCGTCCACTGACAGCAGGTGAACATTTCCGCCATTCCTGGGATTTCTCTGGCCTTTCCCTAGACAATTATTGAATTCTGATTTTCACAAACCCAAACTGCTAATAACATTGCACTGTGGGTATGAAATCCTCGGGTCTGTGTTTAGGTCGATACCAAAGGAGCCCACCCGGAGGATTGATGACTGAGGGTAAGTGAGTTCCTGTTATCGGTGAAGTGGCTTTTGGACGGATCGTTGTCCAAACCTCTGAGCCCAGACCCAACATATATGAATAAATAGACAGATAATAAGAGGAGACCAAAGCCAGGCATTGTAGAACATTGGGTAGGGCTGGGAGGTTCAGAGGTTGGTCAATCAAAAACAAGTCATGAGGTCATCAAGGAGTCTACAGGGCCATCTGGGTTTGACCCTGGAGTAGGTATGATACATGGTCATGGACTGCATTGTATACCAGAATGTACTAAGTACCTACTTACATCTGAAGGAGATGATGAGGATGATGATGATGGAAAGAAGAACGGCGCAGACGGAGCACAGAGCACACAGGACACGTGAAGATGGCTGGGGAGGCCAGTGGCTCATCTTGGTGTCTAAGTGAGGAAATAGAAAGGAGAAGGTGTTGGAATCCAATCCACAATCAGTTAGAACCTCAACAGGACTGAGTATCATAAGTGTACAGGACTGCACTCAGGGATGCCGAAAAATATCTTCAAAGCTAAAGTTTGACTGAATGGCCACTTTATGAAGAAAAGGGAATAACCTTTCCACCATTGGGTCCCACCTTGTATGGTTGCTCAGGTTGAAGAGAAGAATACTAGATTCCTGAGAGGACTAGAGATGTTCTCCACTAGGGAGACCGGCTCCGACTCTCATCCACACAAACTCCATGGGCTCCTGGACCTGGTCTACTGAACATAACCCAAGGTACAACAAACAAGTCCGATAATGAAGATTGTCACAATCCAAATGTATGATCAGTGAATGGAAAAAACATTCTAAGCCAATGGGCTACCAGTGGGATGTGCCTTCCAGGGGCGGATTCACAACTCATGGGGCCCCCGGGCAATAGGGGATCATGGGGCCCCTTTGTCCTTGCCCACACTCAAAGCACACCCAAAAAAGCCTATAAAAAAGGTGCCAGGGGCATTTCATGGGGCCCCCTACTGACCCTGGGCCCTCGGGAAGTGCCCGAGTGCTCAAATGGTCAGTCCGCCCCTGTATACAACATTAGTCCTTTCATTCCTGTTGGGACCAGACCAATCAGTAATCCGTTTACTAGAACAATGACTGAACAGGTATTAAATCTTTTTGATGTTCATGGACCTGTCCATAGTGCCCTAACAAAATGAGTCCAACTTCTACTGACCAAAACATCAGAACATTCCCACCAACTGAGCCAAACTATATCCATCGGATGAGCCGTGGTGCTACAAAACCAGACCCCGGCCAATGATATGTTTAGAACGTTCACAAGGCCAGTTGAAACATTCAGATGGAACAGTAGACCATTTATTGACAAACCATCTTCCAGTCCAGAGACTAGAACAGGGGTCTCCAAACTATGGCCCTCCAGCTGTTGAAGTACTACAAGTCCCATCATGCCTCTAGGAGTCTTGCCTGTGGATGTCAGAGTCTTGCAAGGCCTCATGGGACTTGCAGTTCCTCAACACCTGGAGGGCCATATTTTGGAGAATCCTGGACTAGAAGATGGAGCAGCACTCCGGCAATCAGTGGTAGGATGGGCACATGTCCCAAAGGAGGGCGGTTGACATCAAGACATTGGCCTACTGTTCCCTCTATTGCAGGAGTTTGGGGCCATGGCAAATCCTTCTCACTGGAACTGGGACAATCAGCACATGGTTATATCAGGAGAGCTTCCTAATCCACCATGGTGACCCTCTGCATGGTCCAACAAATACTTGACTGATGCTGGTTGCCTATCTATCTGTATGTAGCCTTCCCCAAACCTGCCACTTACAAGACCAGACCAATCTATACCTCATCAGACATGTCAGCTTATAGGAACCCAACTGCCTTCCTCTTCCCACCTCCAGCTCTGTAGGGAAGTCTTCTTCCTCTGGATCCACATACTTACATGCTCTTTCTTCGGAAGCCTTGTGGAGGTAGGTCAAATCTTGGCAGTCTGTAGACATCGCCTGTGAAGAGGGAATGGCATATGGTTGGAAAAAAAAGACTCCCGTCCAAAACACTTGGCTGGCCTGAACCTTATTCCACGGAGGAAGGCCAAAAACCCAACAAAAATCCAATGTAATCCTGTAATGGGCCAGAGAAGTTCCTTTCTGATTAGAGACGAGCACGACGGAACATTCGCTTCGTTCCCATTAATTCCACACGTTCATCATTTCATTCCCTCATATTCGTTATGTTGGAAGGATTCGTTTTCAGAATTTGTTTCATATATTCGGATTCGTTTTGTATATTGGTTAGTTGCAAATCAATTCGAAATTAGAATTCAAAATTTGAAATTCAAATTTCAGAAGACGGCTATATTTGTCCTTTTCTGTTCTATTCTATTTTTTCTACTCTATTACTTTATTTTCTATTCTTTTCAGTTTGATTTTATTCTATTATTTTCTATTTTATTATATTCCTTTATAATCTATTCTATTCTAATATCTATTCTTTTATTTTCTATTCTAGTATAGTTCACTCTTTAATTTTCTATTCTTTTATTTCCTATTCCACTCTATTCTTTTATATTCTATTCTAATATATTTCATTCTATAATAGTCTATTCTCTTCTATTTTATTTGTTTCTATACTGTTGTATTCTATTCTATTCCATCCTATTCTAGTCGGTTTTACTATATTCTTTTATTTTATATTGTAGGGTTTTATGCTATTCTGTTCTTTTCTATTTTATTCTATTCCCTTCTATTTCTTTTTCATTTTATTCTATTCCTTTATTTTCCATTTTATTCTTTTATATTCTATTTTAATATAGTCTTTTCTATTCTAAATATATTTGATTAATTTCTATTCTGTTTTATTATGTTTTATTCTATTCTGTTGTATTCTATTATATTCTAATCCTTTCTATTCTATTTTTTCTTTTCTATTCTGTTTTATTCTTTTTTCTATTATGTTCTGTCCTATTTTATTCCTTTATTTTCCATTGTATTCTTTTATATTCTATTTTTATATAGTCTGTTCTATTCCAATATATTTTATTAATTTCTATTCTATTTTATTCTTTTTATTCTAGTCTGTTCTGTTGTATTCTATTCTATTTTATTCTAATCCTTTCCATTCTGTTTTTTTTTATCTTCTATTTTATTCTAATTTTGTTTTCTATTCTATCCTCTAAAGCAGGAATCATCCTCTTATGTCATTTTTATACCTTTCTGTATTTATTACAATATGTTACCATTTTTTAATTCCGATCATTTGTTTCCTTATGATTTGATTTTGGAATTGTTGAAATTCTAAACTAAAATGATTTGGAAATTCAGATACATCCGAATCTCGGAATCAGGAAAATTTTATCCAAATTTCTATGTGTAACGAAACGAACCGCACATGTCCATTTCTGGTCCACAAATGTGATGAACCCCTCCGCCCCGACGTCACAGATATGCGGCCTCACAGGACCGGGCTGTTTCCCGTGGGGGCTGCATATTTGTGTACCTGTCTGTTTGCTGGGAGCGCATTGCACAACGCGCTCCCAGCACCAAGAATGGGGTGTCACTGAGAGTCCCGAGTCCTGTTCTAATGATGGGGACCCGGGACTCCCGATTCCGAGTCACATGATCTCTGTGAGAGCCTCTGATTGTCTATCACAGAGATCAGTCACTGTATAGCCCACACCCTTGTTTTTTCCTCTCTCTATGAATAGAGGAGAGATATACTTTGTATCATTATATATATCATATTATACTTTGTATCATTATATATATCATATTATACTTTGTATCACTATATATATCATATTATACTTTGTATCACTCTACCTCCTGGCATAAAGAAAAAAAAATGTTTGTTTAAAAAAAAAAAAAGAAGATAAACATTAAAAAAAAAAAAAAAGAAAAAGAAAGAAAAAAAAAACCTAGATCAAGGTTTGATGTAGTTCAGTGCCAGGGTTAATGTTTCGGTCAAGGTCAAGGGTCAAAGGTCAGGATTTTTTTTAAATTGGTATCAGTGTCAGTGTGTGTTAGGTAAAATAAAAACAAAAAACTAAAAGCGCACTGTTGTTTCTGGGCGGTACTCTGGGTACAAACAACAAATAACACATCTATGGTATCGCTGCGATTGTAAAGAGCTGGAGAATGTATTTCGGGTTGTTCTCTGGTGGTCGGTTATGGTAGTAACAAGAAACACACAGCTACATTTTAAAAAAATTATTATTTTTTTACTATTTTGGGACAGTTTTCCTTTGATAATAAAAAAATATCCATTCCCATTTACCACCCAATGAATGCCCAATTTGTCCTGAAAACAACGCGGTATAATCCACCTGGATGTACGAAGTAGTCATGATGATACGGATGGTTTTACTAACACAGGTCACCGGTACATAATTGTGCTTAGGCATTTAGATTGGTTTCACTCTCAGGTGTGAAGGTGAATAAACTCCCAGCACAGTATACGGTATACAATTCATGCCCTGAGAGGGGTGACATGCAGCACCACAGACAGCTATGTCCTGATTGGTGTCAGACATTATCATACCCCATAGAAGCCATAGAGACCAGAGATACCCGACCCCTGTTATCACCTGAAGGGGGTCTGTCATCAATTCATTGGCCAGCAATAGGTCCCTGCTATACTGATCTGTTACTGGCTGACTGTGGCCAGCAATAGGTCACTGATATACTGATCTGTTACTGGCTGACTGTGGCCAGCAATAGGTCCCTGCTATACTGATCTGTTACTGACTGACTGAGGCCAGCAATAGGTCCCTGCTATACTGATCTGTTACTGGCTGACTGTGGCCAGCAATAGGTCCCTGCTATACTGATCTGTTACTGACTGACTGTGGCCAGCAATAGGTCACTGCTATAATGATCTGTTACTGGACGACTGTGGCCAGCAATAGGTCACTGCTATACTGATCTGTTACTGGAGAACTGTGGCCAGCAATAGGTCCCTGATATACTGATCTGTGACTGACTGACTGTGGCCAGCAATAGGTCCCTGATATACTGATCTGTGACTGACTGACTGTGGCCAGCAATAGGTCCCTGATATACTGATCTGTGACTGACTGACTGTGGCCAGCAATAGGTCCCTGATATACTGATCTGTGACTGACTGACTGTGGCCAGCAATAGGTCACTGCTATACTGATCTGTTACTGGCTGACTGTGGCCAGCAATAGGTCCCTGATATACTGATCTGTTACTGGCTGACTGTGGTCAGCAATAGGTCACTGCTATACTGATCTGTTACTGACTGACTGTGGCCAGCAATAGGTCCCTGCTATACTGATCTGTTACTGACTGTGGCCAGCAATAGGTCACTGCTATAATGATCTGTTACTGGAGGACTGTGGCCAGCAATAGGTCACTGCTATACTGATCTGTTACTGGAGAACTGTGGCCAGCAATAGGTCCCTGATATACTGATCTGTGACTGGCTGACTGTGGTCAGCAATAGGTCACTGCTATACTGATCTGTTACTGGAGGACTGTGGCCAGCAATAGGTCCCTGCTATACTGATCTGTTACTGGCTGACTGTGGCCAGCAATATGTCACTGCTATACTGATCTGTTACTGGAGAACTGTGGCAAGCAATAGGTCCCTGCTATACTGATCTGTTACTGGCTGACTGTGGCCAGCAATATGTCACTGCTATACTGATCTGTTACTGGAGAACTGTGGCAAGCAATATGTCACTGCTATACTGATCTGTTACTGGAGGACTGTGGCCAGCAATAGGTCCCTGCTATACTGATCTGTTACTGGAGGACTGTGGCCAGCAATAGGTCACTGCTATACTGATCTGTTACTGGAGGACTGTGGCCAGCAATAGGTCCCTGCTATACTGATCTGTTACTGGAGGACTGTGGCCAGCAATAGGTCACTGCTATACTGATCTGTTACTGGCTGACTGTGGCCAGCAATAGGTCCCTGCTATACTGATCTGTTACTGGCTGACTGTGGCCAGCAATAGGTCACTGCTATACTGATCTGTTACTGGAGAACTGTGGCCAGCAATAGGTCACTGCTATACTGATCTGTTACTGGAGAACTGTGGCCAGCAATAGGTCACTGCTATACTGATCTGTTACTGGCTGACTGTGGTCAGCAATAGGTCACTGCTATACTGATCTGTTACTGACTGACTGTGGCCAGCAATAGGTCACTGCTATACTGATCTGTTACTGGAGGACTGTGGCCAGCAATAGGTCCCTGCTATACTGATCTGTTACTGAAGAACTGTGGCCAGCAATAGGTCACTGCTATACTGATCTGTTACTGGAGGACTGTGGCCAGCAATAGGTCCCTGCTATACTGATCTGTTACTGAAGAACTGTGGCCAGCAATAGGTCACTGCTATACTGATCTGCTTATATTACATGGATTATGTATCAGTGGTGTCACTGGTCCTGTTATGTCATATGGATTATGAGCCCCCCCATGACTGTGATTGGATCTCTCCCACCATCCCGGGATGAGCCCCCCCTTGACTGTGATTTTATATTTCACACCATCCCGGGATGAGCCCCCCTATGACTGTGATTGGATCTCTCCCACCATCCCGGGATGAGCCCCCCCATGACTGTGATTGGATCTCTCCCACCATCCTGGGATGAGCCCCCCCCCATGATTGTGATTTTATCTTTCCCACCATCCAGGGATGAGCCCCCCATGACTGTGATTGGATCTCCCCCACCATCCCGGGATGAGCCCCCCCTCCATGGCTGTGATTGGATCTCTCCCACCATCCCGGGATGAGCCCCCCCATGACTGTGATTGGATCTCTCCCACCATCCCGGGATGAGCCCCCCCATTACTGTGATTGGATCTCTCCCACCATCCCGGGATGAGCCCCCCATGACTGTGATTGGATCTCCCCCACCATCCCGGGATGAGCCCCCCCTCCATGACTGTGATTGGATCTCTCCCACCATCCCGGGATGAGCCCCCCCCATGACTGTGATTGGATCTCTCCCACCATCCCGGGATGAGCCCCCCCCATGACTGTGATTGGATCTCCCCCACCATCCCGGGATGAGCCTCCCCTCCATGACTGTGATTGGATCTCTCCCACCATCCCGGGATGAGCCCCCCCATGACTGTGATTGGATCTCTCAAACCATCCTGGGATGAGCCCCCCCATGACTGTGATTGGATCTCTCCCACCATTCCGGGATGAGCCCATCCCCATGACTGTGATTGGATCTCTCCCACCATCCCGGGATGAGCCCCCCATGACTGTGATTGGATCTCTCCCACAATCCCAGGATGAGCCCCCCATGACTGTGATTGGATCTCTCCCACCATCCTGGGATGAGCCTCCCCTCCATGACTGTGATTGGATCTCTCCCACCATCCCGGGATGAGCCCCCCCATGACTGTGATTGGATCTCTCCCACCATCCCGGGTAGAGCCCCCCATGACTGTGATTGGATCTCTCAAACCATCCTGGGATGAGCCCCCCCATGACTGTGATTGGATCTCTCCCACCATCCCGGGATGAGCCCCCCATGACTGTGATTGGATCTCTTCCACCATCCCGGGGATGAGCCCTCCATGACTGTGATTGGATCTCTCCCACCATCCCGGGATGAGCCCCCCCATGACTGTGATTGGATCTTTCCCACCATCCCGGGATGAGCCCCCCCATGACTGTGATTGGATCTCTCCCACCATCCCGGGATGAGCCCCCCATGACTGTGATTGGATCTCTCCCACAATCCCAGGATGAGCCCCCCCATGACTGTGATTGGATCTTTCCCACCATCCCGGGATGAGCCCCCCCATGACTGTGATTGGATCTCTCCCACCATCCCGGGATGAGCCCCCCATGACTGTGATTGGATCTCTCCCACAATCCCAGGATGAGCCCCCCCATGACTGTGATTGGATCTCTCCCACCATCCCGGGATGTGCCCCCCCATGACTGTAATTGGATCTCTCCCACCATCCCGGGATGAGCCCCCCCATGACTGTGATTGGATTTCTCCCACCATCCCAGGATGAGCCCCCATGACTGTGATTGGATCTCTCCCACAATCCCGGGATGAGCCCCCCCATTACTGTGATTGGATCTCTCCCACCATCCGGGGCTGATCCCCCCCCCCCCATGACTGTGATTGGATCTCTTCCACCATCCCGGGATGAGCCCCCCCATGACTGTGATTGGATCTCTCCCACAATCCCGGGATGAGCCCCCCCATTACTGTGATTGGATCTCTCCCGCCATCCGGGGCTGATCCCCCCCCCCCATGACTGTGATTGGATCTCTTCCACCATCCCGGGATGAGCCCCCCCATTACTGTGATTGGATCTCTCCCACCATCCCGGGATGAGCCCCCCCATTACTGTGATTGGATCTCTCCCACCATCCCGGGATGAGCCCCCCCATTACTGTGATTGGATCTCTCCCACCCTGTAAACTCTCTGATTTACATGAATAAAATTGATGGCAGAATGCTGTGTGGGGGTTACTATGGGGCCTCTATGGGGCTTCTGTGGGGTCACTTTGGGTAATATATGGGGGTCTTTGTGGAGCCTCTATGGGGGTCTCTGTATGGTCTCTATGGTGCCTCTATGGGGACTCTATGGGGGTTTCTATGGGGTATCTATGGGGGCCTCTCATGGACATCTATGTGGTACCTTTTGGGCTTCTATGGGATTTCTATGGGGCCTCTGTGAGGAATCTATGGCAGTCTCTCTGGGGTCACTGTTGGGTCTCTAAGGGAATCTATGGGGGTCTCTGTGGGGTCTCTATGGGGCCTCTATGTGGCCTTTATGGGTCTTCTATGGGGTCTCTATGGGGAATCTATGGGACCTCTATGGGGAATCTATGGGGTCTTTATGGTTGCATGTATGGGGCATCTATGGATCATCTATGGGGCTTCTATGGGGTCTCTATGAGGCATCTATTGGGTCTCGATGAGGTATCTACAGGGCATCTGTGGGGTCTCTGTAGGGTCTCTATGGGGCATCTATGGTGCCTCTATGGGGTCTCTATGAGACATCTACAGGGCATCTATAGGGTCTTTATGGTTGCATCTATGGGGCCTCTATGGGGTCTCTATGGGGCCTCTATGGGGTCTCTGTTAGACATCTATGGATCATCTATGGGGCTTCTATGGGGTCTCTATGAGACATCTACAGGGCATCATTGGGTCCTCTATGGGGTCTTTATGGTTGCATCTATGGGGCCTCTGTGGGACATATATGGGGTATCTATGGGGCATCTATGAGGCCTCTATGGGGTCTCTATGGGGCATCTATGGGGTCTCTGTGGGACATATATGGGGTATCTATGGGGCATCTATGAGGCCTCTATGGGGTCTCTATGGGGCATCTATGGGGTCTCTGTGGGACATATATGGGGTATCTATGGGGCATCTATGAGGCCTCTATGGGGTCTCTGTAGGGCCTCCGTGGGGCATGTATGGGGTCTCTGTAGGGTCCCCCTCCCCCGGGATCTGATTACCTGGAGATGAAGGATCTTCTCTCTGGCTGCATGGAGGATGTACTGAAGGTTCTTATAATGGTCGGGGAGGTTGCTCAGTCCCTGACTCTGTGAGGGGGAGGGACTGTGATGGGGAGGGGTCCCATGCCCCCCTTATCAGAGACCACTCTTCTCAGCATTTCCCTCCCACATCTCCTGTCATAAAAAGACTCCTGAATTAACCCTTTCCACGTCCACGGGACTCCGTACACCAAGACAACAGTACACACCATGCGATTCCACCAGTGCTGGGACTTGTAGTCCTACAGACACCGGGGAGCAATGCTGGGACTTGTAGTCCTACAGACACCGGGGAGCAATGCTGGGACTTGTAGTCCTACAGACACCGGGGAGCAACGCTGGGACTTGTAGTCCTACAGACACCGGGGAGCAATGCTGGGACTTGTAGTCCTACAAACACTGGGGAGCAATACTGGGACTTGTAGTCCTACAGACACCGGGGAGCAATGCTGGGACTTGTAGTCCTACAAACACCAGGAAGCAATGCTGATACTTGTAGTCCTACAGACACTGGGGAGCAATGCTGGGACTTGCAGTCCTACAGATACTGGAGAGCAACGCTGGGACTTGTGGTCCAAAAGACACCGGGGAGCAATGCTGGGACTTGTAGTCCTACAGACACTGAAGAGCAATGCTGGGACTTGTAGTCCTAAAGACAACAGGAGCAATGCTGGGACTTGTAGTTCTACAGATACTGGGGAGCAATGCTGGGACTTGTAGCCCAAAAGACACCGGGGAGCAATGCTGGGACTTGTAGTCCTACAGACACTGGAGAGTAATGCTGGGACTTGTAGTCCAAAAGACACCGGGGAGCAATGCTGGAACTAGTAGTCCAAAAGACACTGGGGAGCAATGCTGGGACTTGTAGTCCTGCAGACAATGGAGAGCAATGCTGGGACTTGTAGTCCTACAGACACTGGGGGGCAATGCTGGGACTTGTAGTCCTACAGACACTGGGGAGCAATGCTGGGACTTGTAGTCCTACAGACACTGGGGGGCAATGCTGGGACTTGTAGTCCTACAGACACTGGGGAGCAATGCTGGAACTTGTAGTCCTAAAGACAACGAGGAGCAATGTTGGGACTTGCAGTCCTACAGACACCAGGGAGCAATGCTGGGACTTGTAGTCCTAAAGACAACGGGGAGCAATGCTGGGACTTGTAGTCCTAAAGACAACGGGGAGCAATGCTGGGACTTGCAGTCCTACATGACAATGGGGAGCAATGCTGGGACTTGTAGTCCTTTAGACACCAGGAAGCAATGCTGGGACATGTAGTCCATCAGATACTGGGGGGAGGAATGCTGGGACTTGTAGTCCTACAAACACCGGGAAGCAGTACTGGGACGTGTTGTTCTACAGACACTAGGGGCAATGCTGGGACTTGTAGTCCTACAGACAATGGAAAGCAATGCTGGAACTTGTAGTCCTACAGATGCCAGGGAGCAATGCTGGGACTTGTAGTTCTACAGACAATGGAAAGCAATGCTGGGACTTGTAGTCCTACAGACACCGGGCAGCAATGCTGGGACTTGTCCTTTAGACACTGGGGAGCAATGCTGGGACTTGTAGTCCTACAGACACCGGGGAGCAATGCTGGGACTTGTAGTCCTACAGGCAGTTCCCCTGATTATTATAACTACAACACAGACTGATAACTGGCTCAGTGATCTCTGTACAGCGCCGCAGTATATATCAGAGCTATATACATGTATAATAATAATATTGTGTGACTGTGGGGGAGGGGACATTAGAGCGTAAGCTCCTCTGGTACACAGACAGATGTGACTGCGGGGGAGGGGACATTAGAGCGTAAGCTCCTCTGGTACAGAGACTGATGTGACTGCGGGGGAGGGGACATTAGAGTGTAAGCTCCTCTGGTATAGAGACTGATGTGACTGCGGGGGAGGGGACATTAGAGCGTAAGCTCCTCTGGTACAGAGACTGATGGGACTGCGGGGGAGGGGACATTAGAGTGTACGCTCCTCTGGTATAGAGACTGATGTGACTGTGGGGGAGGGGACATTAGAGCGTAAGCTCCTCTGGTACAGAGACTGATGTGACTGCGGGGGAGGGGACATTAGAGCGTAAGCTCCTCTGGTATAGAGACTGATGTGACTGCGGGGGAGGGGACATTAGAGCGTAAGCTCCTCTGGTACAGAGACTGATGGGACTGCGGGGGAGGGGACATTAGAGTGTACGCTCCTCTGGTATAGAGACTGATGTGACTGCGGGGGAGGGGACATTAGAGTGTACGCTCCTCTGGTATAGAGACTGATGTGACTGTGGGGGAGGGGACATTAGAGCGTAAGCTCCTCTGGTACAGAGACTGATGTGACTGTGGGGGAGGGGACATTAGAGTGTAAGCTCCTCTGGTATAGAGACTGATGTGACTGCGGGGGAGGGGACATTAGAGCGTAAGCTCCTCTGGTATAGAGACTGATGGGACTGCGGGGGAGGAGACATTAGAGCGTAAGCTCCTCTGGTATAGAGACTGATGGGACTGCGGGGGAGGGGACATTAGAGCGTAAGCTCCTCTGGTACAGAGACTGATGGGACTGCGGGGGAGGGGACATAAGAGCGTAAGCTCCTCTGGTACAGAGACTGATGGGACTGCGGGGGAGGGGACATTAGAACGTAAGCTCCTCTGGTACAGAGACTGATGGGACTGCGGGGGAGGGGACATTAGAGCGTAAGCTCCTCTGGTACAGAGACTGATGGGACTGCGGGGGGAGGGGATATTAGAGCGTAAGCTCCTCTGGTACAGAGACTGATGTGACTGCGGGGGAGGGGACATTAGAGCGTAAGCTCCTCTGTACAGAGACTGATGTGACTGCGGGGGAGGGGACATTAGAGCGTAAGCTCCTCTGGTACAGAGACTGATGTGACTGCGGGGGAGGGGACATTAGAGCGTAAGCTCCTCTGGTACAGAGACTGATGTGACTGCGGGGGAGGGGACATTAGAGCGTAAGCTCCTCTGGTACAGAGACTGATGGGACTGCGGGGGGAGGGGACATTAGAGCGTAAGCTCCTCTGGTACAGAGACTGATGGGACTGTGGGGGAGGGGACATTAGAGCGTAAGCTCCTCTGTACAGAGACTGATGTGACTGTGGGGGAGGGGACATTAGAGCGTAAGCTCCTCTGGTACAGAGACTGATGTGACTGTGGGGGAGGGGACATTAGAGCGTAAGCTCCTCTGGTACAGAGACTGATGGGACTGTGGGGGAGGGGACATTAGAGCGTAAGCTCCTCTGGTACAGAGACTGATGTGACTGTGGGGGAGGGGACATTAGAGTGTCAGCTCCTCTGGTACAGAGACTGATGGGACTGTGGGGGAGGGGACATTAGAGTGTAAGCTCCTCTGGTACAGAGACTGATGGGACTGCGGGGGAGGGGACATTAGAGTGTAAGCTCCTCTGGTACAGAGACTGATGTGACTGCGGGGGAGGGGACATTAGAGCGTAAGCTCCTCTGGTACAGAGACTGATGGGACTGTGGGGGAGGGGACATTAGAGCGTAAGCTCCTCTGGTACAGAGACTGATGGGACTGCGGGGGAGGGGACATTAGAGCGTAAGCTCCTCTGGTACAGAGACTGATGGGACTGCGGGGGAGGGGACATAAGAGCGTAAGCTCCTCTGGTACAGAGACTGATGGGACTGCGGGGGAGGGGACATTAGAGCGTAAGCTCCTCTGGTACAGAGACTGATGGGACTGCGGGGGGAGGGGACATTAGAGCGTAAGCTCCTCTGGTACAGAGACTGATGTGACTGCGGGGGGAGGGGACATTAGAGCGTAAGCTCCTCTGGTACAGAGACTGATGGGACTGCGGGGGGAGGGGACATTAGAGCGTAAGCTCCTCTGGTACAGAGACTGATGGGACTGTGGGAGAGGGGACATTAGAGCGTAAGCTCCTCTGTACAGAGACTGATGTGACTGTGGGGGAGGGGACATTAGAGCGTAAGCTCCTCTGGTACAGAGACTGATGGGACTGTGGGGGAGGGGACATTAGAGCGTAAGCTCCTCTGTACAGAGACTGATGGGACTGTGGGGGAGGGGACATTAGAGCGTCAGCTCCTCTGTACAGAGACTGATGGGACTGTGGGGGAGGGGACATTAGAGCGTAAGCTCCTCTGGTACAGAGACTGATGGGACTGTGGGGGAGGGGACATTAGAGCGTAAGCTCCTCTGTACAGAGACTGATGGGACTGTGGGGGAGGGGACATTAGAGCGTAAGCTCCTCTGGTAGAGAGACTGATGGGACTGTGGGGGAGGGGACATTAGAGTGCAAATTTTTTGTTTATTAAAATCTTGCAAACAAACATCATAAAAATCATATTTCCATATATACAGAATAAATTATATATAATTAAACAAAACCAGCTACTTCAGCAAAATAATAACAAATCCTGACGTCACCTGAACCCCCCTCATGGTAAGAAACGATGAAACATCCCACGCACTGATCCCACACATTGATCCCACACACTGATCCCACACACTGATCCCACACACTGATCCCACACACTGATCCCACACACTGATCCCACACATTGATCCCATACATTCATCCCACACATTCATCCCACACATTCATCCCACACACTGATCCCACACACTGATCCCACACACTGATCCCACACACTGATCCCACACACTGATCCCACACACTGATCCCACACACTGATCCCACACATTCATCCCACACATTCATCCCACACATTGATCCCATACATTGATCCCACACACTGATCCCACACATTCATCCCACACATTCATCCCACACATTCATCCCACACACTGATCCCACACACTGATCCCACACACTGATCCCACACACTGATCCCACACATTGATCCCATACATTGATTCCACACACTGATCCCACACACTGATCTCATACACTGATCTCATACATTGATTCCACACACTGATCCCATACATTGATTCCACACACTGATCTCATACACTGATCTCATACACTGATCCCACGCATTGATCCCACACATTGATCCCACGCACTGATCCCATACATTGATCCCACACACTGATTCCACACACTGATCTCATACACTGATCCCACACACTGATCCCATACATTGATCCCACACATTGATCCCACACACTGATCCCACACACTGATCCCACACACTGATCCCACACATTCATCCCACACACTGATCCCACGCACTGATCCCACACACTGATCCCACACACTGATCCCACACATTCATCCCACACATTCATCCCACGCACTGATCCCACACACTGATTCCACACACTGATTCCACACACTGATTCCACACATTGATCCCACACATTGATCCCACACACTGATCCCACACACTGATCCCACACATTCATCCCACACATTCATCCCACGCACTGATTCCACACACTGATCCCACACACTGATTCCACACACTGATTCCACACATTGATCCCACACATTGATCCCACACATTGATCCCACACATTGATCCCACACATTGATCCCACACATTGATCCCACACACTGATCCCATACATTCGTCCCATACATTGATCCCACACATTGATCCCACACATTGATCCCACACACTGATCCCACACACTGATCCCACACATTCATCCCACACATTCATCCCACACATTCATCCCACACACTGATCCCACACATTCATCCCACACATTCATCCCACACATTCATCCCACACACTGATCCCACACATTCATCCCACACATTCATCCCACACATTCATCCCACACACTGATCCCACACACTGATCCCACACACTGATCCCATACACTGATCCCATACATTGATCCCACACATTGATCCCACACACTGATCCCACACATTGATCCCACACACTGATCCCACACACTGATCCCATACATTCATCCCATACATTCATCCCACACACTGATCCCACACACTGATCCCACACATTCATCCCACACATTCATCCCACACATTCATCCCACACACTGATCCCACACACTGATCCCACACACTGATCCCATACACTGATCCCATACATTGATCCCACACATTGATCCCACACACTGATCCCACACATTGATCCCACACACTGATCCCACACACTGATCCCATACATTCATCCCATACATTCATCCCACACACTGATCCCACACACTGATCCCACGCATTCATCCCACGCATTCATCCCACGCATTCATCCCACGCACTGATCCCACGCACTGATCCCACACATTGATCCCACACATTGATCCCACACATTGATCCCACACACTGATCCCACACACTGATCTCATACACTGATCCCACACACTGATCCCACACATTGATCCCACACATTGATCCCACACAGTGATCCCACACACTGATCCCACACACTGATCCCACACACTGATCCCACACACTGATCCCATACATTCTTCAGAAATCTGATGTTACAAAAATCTAGGGGACGTGAAAGGACAGAAAGAGAAGCCACGCCCCCAGAGACTGACAGACAGCAGCTACAGGGACCTGACATTCCTCCACGCCTTTGTCCAGGCTCCCGGCCGCCACCTGTCCTTCTCAAGACCCCGAATCTTCCCAACCTCACCCAGAATGTTGTTCACCATCACCTCTGCAGGAGGAAACCTGACACCGTGCATTCCACGTGTAGTAACGGACTACTAAGCTAACTAGAAAAAGTGTCTGAAAATCAAAGTCCCGGTGAGTCTGAAAGGCTCCGTAAGACCACTCCACGTAACTCAAGCGGGAAAGGAAAGGGATCCCCAGAGCCCCACCCACCCGCTTGTAGACATCTATATTGAAGGGGCACTGAAGCAAGAAATGGTCCATCGTCTCCTCCACCCCACCGCACTCCACTCTTGGACAACCACGGTTCTCCGCAGAGCGATGCTTCAGGTTGCCCTTCACATAGAGTCTGCCATGGAACGAGAGCCAGGCCAAATCCCAAAACTTTAAAGGGATTCTCTCCAGATTCATCAAACGCAGATCCTCCCTCATAACCGGGCCTGGGCAATCCCTCCCTCATAACCGGGCCTGGGCAGACCCTCCAGGCCAATGGCTCGCTAAAGGCAGATTCAACAACCCTCCTCTCCAGGGCCTTCCTAGGAAGAGATTTAATTTCCTCCGCCGTCACTTGCCATTGCCGAAGCATTTTCAGACATGGGGCAACATAAGCCGGGAGCTTACCATGTTGGACCCTCAGGCTTTTCACTGGCCCACCATTCTCCCAGCTCCGCAGAAAAGGCCTAAACCAGGACTGAATAATACCAACCCACCCAGGCGGTTCCTCTGCCAGCATGCTACCAAAATTATGTTTCAAAAACATCAGAGAAAAGAAAATCACCAGGTTGACCATACCTAGGCCACCCATCTGCCTGGGAAGGTAGGTTACAGATCTCTTAATGAGGTTCAGTCTGTTCCCCCATAACAGCTGGAAGACACAACTGTAGATCCTCGCATAGAGAGACACTGGAACACAGACAAAGCTGACATACAGAAATACCGGGATCAGGGAAGTTTTAATCAAGTCAATCCTTTCCCTGTCAGAGAGTTTCCAATCCTTCCAGCTGGCCACCTTGGCATCGGCATCTTGTAGCCGGCTTACCCAATGTGCAAGGCTGTAATCACCGGGACCAAATCTGATGCCTAAAACTTTAATTTCCTGCTGGGGCTCTGGGAAGGCGTCCGGAAGGGTAAAGCCTTCGCCTTCCTCTCCCATCCAGAAAACCTCACTCTTATCCTGATTGATCTTTAAGCCAGATGCCTCAGCATACTGTTCCATCACCGAGACCACCTCCTCCATCTCCTGCCTCAGCGTACTGTTCCATCACCGAGACCACCTCCTCCTCCACCTCCTGCCTCAGCATACTGTTCCATCACCAAGACCACCTCCTCCACCTCCTGCCTCAGCGTACTGTTCCATCACCGAGACCACCTCCTCCGCCTCCTGCCTCAGCGTACTGTTCCATCACCGAGGCCGCCTCCTGCCTCAGCGTACTGTTCCATGACCGAGACGACCACCTCCGCCTCCTGCCTCAGCATACTGTTCCATCACCGAGACCACCTCCTCCGCCTCCTGACCCAGCATACTGTTCCATCACTGAGACCACCTCCTCCACCTCCTGCCTCAGCATACTGTTCCATCACCGAGACCACCTCCTCCACAGCATACTGTTCCATCACCGAGACCACCTCCTCCGCCTCCTGACCCAGCATACTGTTCGATCACCGAGACCACCTCCTCCACAGCATACTGTTCCATCACCGAGACCACCTCCTCCACCTCCTGCCTCAGCATACTGTTCCATCACCGAGCTCACCTCCTCCACAGCATACTGTTCCATCACCGAGACCACCTCCTCCGCCTCCTGCCCCAGCATACTGTTCCATCACTTAGACCACCTCCTCCGCCTCCTGCCTCAGCATACTGTTCCATCACTTAGACCACCACCTCCTCCTCCTGCCTCAGCATACTGTTCCATTACTGAGACCACCTCCTCCTCCTCCTGCCTCAGCATACTGTTCCATCACTTAGACCACCACCTCCTCTGCCTCAGCATACTGTTCCATCACCGAGACCCCCTCCTCCACCTCCTGCCTCAGCATACTGTTCCATCACTTAGACCACCACCTCCTCTGCCTCAGCATACTGTTCCATCACCGAGACCCCCTCCTCCACCTCCTGCCACAGCATACTGTTCCATCACTTAGACCACCACCTCCTCTGCCTCAGCATACTGTTCCATCACCGAGACCCCCTCCTCCACCTCCTGCCTCAGCATACTGTTCCATCACTTAGACCACCACCTCCTCTGCCTCAGCATACTGTTCCATCATCGAGACCCCCTCCTCCGCCTCCTGCCTCAGCGTACTGTTCCATGACCGAGACCACCTCCTCCGCCTCCTGCCTCAGCGTACTGTTCCATCACCAAGACCACCTCCTCCGCCTCCTGCGTCCCGGAGATGAAAACAGTCACGTCATCAGCATAGGCCACGACCCTCAGAGGGGGCTCCCCAGGAATGCCCAAAGGAACTCCACACAACGGTCCACTCTCTAACCTTCGAATGAAGGGATCGATTACAAACGCATATAGTAGAGGACTCAAAGGACACCCCTGACGCACACCTGAGCCAACCTCAAAGGGCCGTCCAATCCAACCATTCACAAGCATGAAGCTTTCAGCCCCTCTGTATAAAGTCTTTAGCCAATCGATAAAGCCCCCCTCCAGGCCATACTTGCCAAGAAGCAGCCATAGGTACTCATGATTGACTCGATCAAAAGCTTTGGCCTGATCCAATGCCAGCAGGAACTTTCCCCAGCCTGCAGCCCTGCACCGCTCCAGGGCCTCCCGGACAGCTAACACCGCTGAAAAAGTGCTTCTTCCCTGAACCGAACAGTGCTGATGGCGGGAAAGTAAATCGCCCGCAACAGACGATAAACGCCAGAAAATTATCTTTGCCAGTATCTTCCTATCAACATTGAGAAGGCTAATGGGCCACCAATTCTCAAGGAATCCTTACCCTTTGACAGAAGAATCACTGCAGATTGTCGCATGGAGGGAGAGAGCGAACCCTCTCTCAGACAGCCATTAAACACCTCCACCAAATATGGGGCCAGAGTCACCTTAAGGTGCTTATAAAACTCGGCTGTCAATCCGTCTGGCCCAGGCAACTTCTTCATGGCAAGCTGATCAATAGCTTTCACCACCTCATCTGCCGTGATGTCCTCTGTCACCTCACAGGAGAACTGCCATTTCCCAGTCCTGGAGTAGAGTCCAGAAAACCCAACATGCTCACCCGATCGAGGTCCCTCCTACCCAGGACTCACAAGAGAACTGCCATTTCCCAGTCCCAGAGTAGAGTCCAGGAAACCCAACATGCCGCCCGATCAAGGTCCCTCCTACCCAGGACTCACAAGAGAACTGCCATTTCTCAGTCTCAGAATAGAGTCCAGAAAACCCAACATGCCGCCCTATCAAGGGCCCTCCTACCCAGGACTCACAAGAGAACTGCCATTTCCCAGTCCCAGAGTAGAGTCCAGAAAACCCAACATGCCGCCCGATCGAGGTCCCTCCTACCCAGGACTCACAGGAGAACTGCCATTTCCCAGTCCTGGAGTAGAGTCCAGAAAACCCAACATGCTCGCCCGATCGAGGTCCCTCCTACCCAGGAGGTCAGCATAATATGACCTGGAGGTTTCCAGGATCCCCGACTTGGACTTTGTCAGGGAACCCGTACTGTCAACCAGGCCTACAACTGACTTAACTGCTCTACCTTGTTTGCAGTTCTGGTAAGGGTCGGGCGAGTGATATTTCCCATAATCCCTTTCCAGAACCAAAGAGGCATGCCTGTCATATTGACACTGCCTGAGCAAGAGTTTAATCTCAGAGATCGCCCCCCGGATCTCCATTATTGGAGACAAGCCGATCGAGCTTCCTCCGCAGACGCTGGTAGGTGACATACTTATCAAGCTGTTTATTTCTTCCTATGGCCTTGAACCCAATGATCCTTCGTTTTGTAAGCTCCCACCACTCGGACTTACTGCTGCAAACGTCCATGATTGATACCTGTGCCTGAAAACAATCCTCAAAGGATTTACTCACCTTCTCATCGTCCAGGAGTGCCGAATTCAGCTTCCAGGTACCCCTCCCCTTAGGTGGTGTATCGGGGCCACTCAGAGTCACAGACAGAATACAGCGATCGGAAAACTCCACCGCCTGACACACTGGTGCCGAGAAGGCGGAGTTCCCCTTTAAAACAAAAACCTATCTTTTCTACTCGGAGTAGCACCTCGCTGAAAAGTGAATCCCGTGTCATCTGGGCAGCAATGAATGTGCACATCAACCAGACCTGCCTCTCTAGCCATCACAGTCCAGCCTGACTCCGGTCCCTCTCCTGTCCTTAGTCCTAGTGACGGTGTTAAAGTCACCACTGATGACAACTTGCTGGGCTGTAAAAAGGAAAGGCTTGATCTTCATGAAGAGGCATTTCCTGTCCCATTTTGTCTGGGGCCCATAGATGTTAATCAGGCGCAGGTCCTGCCCCCCATGGAGACGTCTAAGACCATGCATCTCCCCATTTCTACCTCAATAATCCGCCGACAGGTTACCATGCCGGAAAAAAGTACCGCAACTCCAGTGTAAGGCTCGGCCGCAAGAGACCAGAAGGAGGGGCCGCACCTCCACTCCTTCGCCATATGAACATCCCCCAAACTGGACAACCTGGTCTCCTGCAAAAAGAAAATAGCATCAAACCTGCTGAGCAAAAATAAGGCCATGTTACGAGCGCTTACTGATTTTATGCTGGAGACATTAATGGTCGCCACCTTCAAAGGAGTGGGAACCGCCATCAGGATGATCGAGGCACATGTTTCTTAGCCTGCTTACCCCCCTCCCTACTTGGAGACCCTACACGCTTCATAGTCCTCTGTGATTCCTCCTCCATGGAAACCAGAGACTCATCCCCTGAAGATCCCTCATCCTCCACCTCAGATAACACTTCAAAAGTGTTTGACACCTCCACCCTCCCAGGGTCAGGTACAGGCACATCCTTCTTCCGCTTCTTCTTCCCAGACTTCCTTTTTGCCTCCAACCACTCCCTATCATCATTTGATAAACCGGACCGCAAAGCCCCCTCCCCTTCCCTTCCCTTCCCTTCCACCATCACCAACAACATCATCCACCCCACTCTCTCCACTCACCACAGCAGTCCCCCCAACCTTCACCACAACACCCCCACCATCATTCACTCTACCCCCCAGATGCCGGGGAGCGGGGGTCGGTGCAACCATACACTTTGGTCCAGCTCCCTCCACAGCCCCCACTACCTCTGGGGAAACTGATACAGGAGGATCAGACACAACATCCAGGGACACTGACTCAGGGGGCACAAGGAGATGACACGTTGGATGGATCATCAGACACTGGGACCACAGGGACAGAGACATTGGGGACCCCTGGCACAGCCCCCCTCTCCTCCTTCCCAATGAAGGCTGAGGAGGGCAGATGCTGGACCACATTCCCACACACATACAACCTCATCTGCACCGACCACCCACCAGTCCATATCCCTCTCTCATCCACAATCTTCTTCAGGGGTGTAAGTAGCTCCCCAAATCTCAGTCAGACAGCCAAGTCAGCAGAAGGAATTGACTCATTCCTTACTAGGATTGTGACCGTCTTCACTAGAGGTTGGTGTGAGACAAGTTTTGGGACGAGTCCCTTCCACTCCGGCAGACCCTTATACATATGTTCAAACTTCTCCCAGAATTTATCCAGAGACTCGTGGCGCACAAAGGACAGATCATAGTCATAGGATCCCACTGGACTGATCAAAGCGAAGATGTCATCAGCCTTAAACCCCATCTCCAAAATCCTGTCTACCACCAACTTCCTGACCGGGGGAGCACCCCCACCTTCCCACCTGAGCTGCACCACATTTCGCCTCCTGAAGGATAGGTGTGCAGATGGCAGACCTGCAGCAGACCTACCCCCAGAGCTGACAGCCTAATATCACCCCCTCCTCCCAGCCAGAACCCCAGCATAGGTTTTATTTGCAGCATTAGATGCATCAAACCTTAAAGCTGCACCCCGCCCATTGGTTGCAGGAAACTCAGAACCCCCGCTCTGCAAACCACCATCAGAGGCAGCAGCAGCCACTCCATCCACCAACACACAGGCATTCCCCTTTCCAGCATTGCAAGCACTCTTATCATCCACGTTTCCTTTCACTCGTGGCACTACTACTCCCAGCAGACCCACTCACACCAGATGGTCCTAGCTCCCCATCCCCCAACATACTCCTCTTAGGCAAAAGCCTTCCACTCCTGGTCACTCTCCCCTGGGTTTCAGCAACACCTTTCATAGTGCAGCTGACATTTTCCCTCCCACCATTTTCTGCTGCATTTGCAGCCATCAGCAGGGGTTGTCCAGCAATAGTGTCAGATCCCCCCTTTACCTTCCCCCCAGCAGAGTCCACAGTCACAGGGTTCCTGGTATCAGAGTCCACAGTCACAGGGTTCCTGGTATCAGAGTCCACAGTCACAGGGTTCCTGGTATCAGAGTCCACAGTCCCAGCAGAGTGCAGTCCTGCAGGCACAGCAGCCATCTTCCCTGCAGAGCTCTGTGCACACACAGGAGGATTTCCCTCCAAAACTCTGCAGTGCACATGGCTGTCCATACTGGAGTCCAAACTGTCACTTTTAATAAAGCGTGGCTGTGCTGTCTTTTTCTCCTTTACAGGACCAGGTACAGAGTCCTCACTGTCATCCTCATCCGCAGAATCCTCGGAAAACCAGAAGGTTCTTCCACTTAGGGGAGACTCCATCTCTATAATAAACTTTAGCAGCCCTCCGCCGTTTTCCTCTACCTCCTGTGCTGTTCCTCCAGCTTGCTGGGGAGGGAGGGAAGCAGAGGCTGACATTTCCTCCAGGGAAGCAGATCCTGAGGTGGATGGGATAGCAGGGGCAGCATCCAGGACCCCCTCCTCGCTCTCCACCCGTACTGCCACCGCCGATGCTGGATCCTTACCGGAGTCTCCCTTCATTTTCCTGAATCTTTCCTCATTTTGGAATTTTTCTTTGAAAGCTCCGCTCTTTTCTTGCAGCGTTTTCACCAAATTCTGCTGCTTCTTGATGGCATCCTCCAAGCCTTTCATCTCTGGCTTCAGACTCTGCCGCTGCTTCATGACGTCCTCCAGACCTTTCATCTCCGGCTTCAGACTCTGCCGCTGCTTCATGACGTCCTCCAGACCTTTCATCTCCGGCTTCAGACTCTGCCGCTGCTTCATGACGTCCTCCAGACCTTTCATCTCCGGCTTCAGACTCTGCCACTGCTTCATGACGTCCTCCAGACCTTTCATCTCCGGCTTCAGACTCTGCCGCTGCTTCATGACGTCCTCCAGACCTTTCATCTCCGGCTTCAGACTCTGCCGCTGCTTCATGACGTCCTCCAAACCTTTCATCTCCGGCTTCAGACTCTGCCGCTGCTTCATGACGTCCTCCAAACCTTTCATCTCCGGCTTCAGACTCTGCCGCTGCTTCATGACGTCCTCCAGACCTTTCATCTCCGGCTTCAGACTCTGCCGCTGCTTCATGACGTCCTCCAAACCTTTCATCTCCGGCTTCAGACTCTGCAGCTTGCTGCTCCATGCCTTATCATGGAGAACTTTCTTTTTCTTATAATCAGCTTCTCCTCCTCCTTTGCAATTCTCACCAGTCAGCAACCTGCTCTCTGAAGACAGGGAGGGATTCCCATCTTTTAGGGCCACAGCCAAAGTCTTCAGATGTAGGTGAAGCTTGAGAGGGTAAGCTGGGTCCCTCAGGGGAAAAATGGCCTGGGCCTATCCCAAAATCAGTCATCTTGCTGGGGCCAGGCAAGCAGGCCTGCCCCCTAATGTCTGGAGAGCAACTGCACAACCAACCTCTCTGGTGCAGAGACTCATAGGACTGGCTCAGTGTTCTCTGTACAGCACTGCGGTATATGTCAGAGCTATATGATAAAAGGAGGAGAGAGCTGAAAGGAAAGGGAGGAGAGATCTGGGAGGAGGGGAAGGAGATATCTGGGAGGAGGGATCAGGGAGGAGGGGGAGGGGAGATCGAGGAGGAGGGGGAGGAGAGATCGGGAGGAGGGATTGGGGAAGAGGTAGAGGGGAGATCTGTGAGGAGTGGGAGGAGAGATCTGGGAGGAGGGGGAGGAGAGATCTGGGAGGAGTGGGAGGAGAGATTGTAGGGAAATATGAGCTAGGGCTATTGATTCAGGTATACCATTTTGTATTCATTATGCTTGCATTGTGATTAGAGTTAGAGTGATGCTTTAAGTAGATGAAATTATTATGTCTCAAGTACATGTTATAAGAACTGTCAGCATTATTTTCGAGCTTATATGGAAAATTTTAAATGGTATATGTATGTAACAAGTACAACCACAAAATGTTACAGGAAGAACGCTAGACTGCAGGTGTCTGAAAAATATCGTACAAAACATAGATAGATGTTCAGATAAGAGATCTGGGGACACAGCCAAAAATGGCAGAATGTACCGACTGAGGTTAACATTTTAACAGTTTAAGTAAAAGGTGCACCTTGTCTAGTATCTGGGTAGAAGTTAAAGGTACGCTTTACTATTGGATAATTTGAGTTTGTCTTACTATTGGATAATTTGAGTTTGTCTTACTATTGGATAATTTGAGTTTGTCTTACTATTGGATAATTTGGGTTTGTGGTTTTTGCCTTTATAAGCTGTAATGTACGTAATAAACTTTGCAATCTTCCTGTATCCGACCTGTGTGCCTGGTTACTTTGATTGCCCGATCGATCGAGCCCGTGCCACACCCAGACGCCGCGCGGCATATAAGAAATAAGAATATAAGGATTCCAGGAAAGAGGGAATTCCTAACAGCTGGTACCAGAAGTGGGGTCCCGCTAATCCAGGTGAGTAATATCATTTCAATATACCTTTGATATATTATGATATTGCCTTCTCTGGATACGGTGACGTCTCACGCAAAGTGAAACTGAAAGTAGTTTAGTGTCTTGTAAAGGAGGGGTTCTGTCTCGCTCCTAGAATAGTGTAGTTTAGTGTTTTATGATGGAGGGGTTCTGTTCTCGCTCCAATAGTGAGGTTTAGAGGTACATAAAGGAGGGGTTCTGTCTCGCTCCTAGAATAGTGTAGTTTAGTGTTTTATGATGGAGGGGTTCTGTTCTCGCTCCAATAGTGTAGTTTAGAGTTACATAAAGGCGGGGTTCTGTCTCGCGCCGTAAATAGAGGTTTTTATTTTTAACTGCGGGTAGGGTCAGACTCGTTCTCCGCAGGTTGATCAGATCTGTGACAGTTTAGACTGTACAGACTGTACAGGAAACATTGAGGGGTTCTGTTCTCGCTCAATAAAGGAAAAGAGATAAAAGAGGCAGGGAAATACAAAACGGAGCTAAGTTCCGTTTTTAGGGAAATGTCTGAGGTGTGCCGGTGCTAATTGTATATAAAAGCAACGTTGTATTGTGGATAATTGTTTGTTAAATGTTTGAAGTGTGAATTAGGCGTATTGCAAGAGTAACGTGTGACTGGTGTCCATATCCTTGTCTGCATCCTCATGTTTTTACTGATATTGTATATAGGATCTATATAATTACCCCGTGTTATTGAATAATGCAAATGAATTGTGTTACTTGTTGATTTCATTGTGTATGTGTATATTGATCTGATCTATTGTATTCATTTTCTATCGAATTGTTTTCTAATTGATAAGTAGATATGGGAAATAAGTTGGGCAAGGAGGAGTCTGAAGGTGAGCAGACAAAACCATGTCCTTACATGTATATAGCAGGCACCTGTGGGGAATATTAGGTGGACCCATTTTGGGAATTGGTGAGGAAAAGAGCAAGCCAACTTGAAATAAGTTGTTTGGCCCTGGCGGGTCCTGGCTCAGAGCAACAGTGGGAGGAGGTAGAGAAAATTTGTGGGGTACATCCGAAACATAATTACCCCCCCCCCGGTGTCTGGGATGAAAATTATATGAAAAAAACGTTTTAATGTTTAATGTGAAAAAGCACTGAAAGAATATAGAACTAGATTTCCCCTGACTTCCCACATATATGTGAAAAAGACGGTACCTCCAGCCTATGACAATAGTGTCCTCATACCTGACCTACCACCCCCACCTGCTCTGACTGCACCCCCGCCCTATGTATTATACTTGGCGGAGAAGGAGACAGACCATGAGAAGCCTAAAACAAATGATCCGTTGACTATTTATCCGGATCTGGGTTCACTGACAACTGCAGTGGTTATCGGGACAGCAGTAGAGAAAGACGGACAGAGAAAGGTGGATGAGGAAGAGTATCAAAGGTGGAGAGAGAGAAGGAGAGGGAACAAACAGAAGATAAAGAAAGGGAAGCCGAGCACCAGAAAGCATTAGATGAATCTAGCAGAAAGGAAAATTTTGACTGATCAAGGGAAGGCAGATGAAACAGTAGAACAGATAGCAACAGAAGACAAACTTGTAATGGTTGAACAGAAAACAAAGAAAGACCAGAAATCAAACATAACACTTCCACTGATTACAGTAGGGGACACAAAGGTACAGGTACCCTTACCAGTGGGATTGATTAAGGATCTTAAATTCTTGTGTCCTAACCCCAGATGACATACTCATTGCAAAATTAACCTTTGCAGTCCTGCCCATGTGCCCGGTTGCGTTGATGGGTAGAGAATTAATGTCTGAGCTCATGATCAGCATAACATTTGACAATCAAGGAAGACTGACAGCTAAGACTAAAATGTGTGAACTGACTAATCCAAAGAGAAAGGACCATATAGGACTTTACATACTTCTACCAAATGACCTGACCTCCCACCCGATTTGGGCGGAGGACAAAACTGCAGTAGGCTTTGTCAATTGCACCCCTTACAAGCCAAACTTAAAACAAGATGCGGTCCCTTGTTTTCAAAAACAGTATCCCTGTCTGAAGAAAAGATAGAGGGTATAAGACCAGCCATACAAATTTATCTGACATGGGTGTTCTCAGACCGACAATAAGTCCCTGGAACACACCTATTAATTAAGCAGATGGTTCATTGAGGCTAGTCCAGGATCTCAGGAAGGAACAATTATTCTCCTACCTCCATTGGTAGCAGATATTACGGCAATTTTTGGGGCTAATCCCAGTAGCTCGCGATTCTACACTGTAATAGACCTTTCCAATGCTTTCTTTAGCATTCCGGTTGAAGTAAATGCCCTGAACATGTTTGCTTTCCAATGGGACGATGGTCAGTTGACCTGGTCTTGTCTTCCTCAAGGCTATGGGGATAGTCCCGCTGCTTTCTCAATGGTATTGAAAGCATCTTTAGACAGTTGGGAGCCAAAGAGGGGATCCACCTTACTCCAATACGCAGACGACCTAATGGTCAGCCATGAAGACTGTGAGGTAGACTCAAGACACTTGCTAGATTACCTAGCCGGAAAGGGCCATTTGGCCTCAAGAAAGAAGATACAATGGGTACAGGAACAGGTGGAATACCTGGGTTGCCTGATTTCAGGAGGAGACAGGTCTGTCTCCCCAGCCAGGGTAAAAGCCCTAATGTCCCTCACACTGCCAACAACCAAGGCTGCAATGATGTCCTTCCTTGGGTCAATAGTGTATTGCAGGCAGTGGATACCTGACTGTTCCCACTGATTCGATTCTCAGGGATACAACAAAACAAGAGGCCCCACAACAGATAGAGTGGACCCCGGAGAGGAAGGAGGCTTTTGGTAGACTGATCAGATCACTGACTAATGCCCCAGCCTTAGCACTGCCGGACTATGAGAAAGAGTTTCAGCTTTACAGTGTAGTGTCAGCGGACGCATTTGCAGCCGTACTCACACAGGAACACGGTGGGAAAAATAGACCAGTGGCTTACCTTTCTAAGAAGTTGCCTTGTGTGGTTTTGGGCATGCCTCATTGCCTTCAAGCGATGGCTGCTTGTGCAATGGCTGTAAAGGATGCAAGTAAACTGACACAGGGATCACCGACTGTATTATACACCACACATTCAATAGCAGTGCTATTGCACAATATGACAACACAGCACATGACAGCACAGAGACTGAGTGGGTATGAAGTGATCTTTCCCAGCACTGTCAACTTGCTGTTTAAAACTTGTCCGGAAATGGCTCCGGTGCTTAGGTTGCTACACATGCTGCTAAATTTGGGTGAGACGGGAGGAGAAATGGTGACTGTACCCCCTCTACATGACTGTGAGGAAATGATGTTAGACAATACTTCACCCAGTGATGATCTAAAGGACATACCCCAATCGGGCATTATAGATGTTTTTGTTGATGACAGCTGTGTCAGACCAGATGATCATACCTACCAAACGGGTTATGCTGTAGTGATGCTACCAGACATAATCATTGAAGCCAAACCGCTTCATGCTAATTCAGCACAACAAGCTGAGTTAGTCGCGCTAACGCGCGCCTGTCAACTTTTTGCTGACCAAAGAGTGAACATTTATACTGAGAGCAGATATGCATGTGGGGTAGTACATGATTATAACATGATCCGTTAGCCAGAGGTAACAATTTAGCAGACAGAGCAGCAAAGGAAGCAGCCGAGTCATCCACACCCACACACAACATGACATTGTTTATGCAAGATTTCAAGAACTCATGAGCAGGACAATAAAAGACAGACTGAAGAAAGCCACAGGGGGAACTTTAAAGAACTGGCTGCTATATCTCCCCGCAGTTCTTTACCAAATTAGGACCACCCCTAATAAAGACTGGACTTTCCCCATATGAAATACTGATGGGTAGACCCCCAAATGACTGCCAAACCCCAGGTGACGAAACTAACCTTTCTGCTTTACAGGAGGAATACGTAAAACATCTGGTAAGTGTGTTATCTGAAAACCAAGAAAAGATGTCTGTCACCTGTCCTCCTCTTTCCACAGATCCCACTCATCCATTCCTGCCGGGTGACAAAGTCCTGATCAAACAACTGGCTGCAAGGAAAAAGATGGGACCCATTTTTCAAGGCCTATTTGAAGTCCTTAAAGTCGCCAGAACAGCAGTTCTAACTGACCAGACTCCACAATGGATCCATGCATCGAGGTTGAAGAAATACCTGGAAATGAGGGACTCCCCAAGAGGTTCGCCAGAACAAGAGAACACAGTTTCTATGCCCCTGACATCCCGCCCCAGAACTCTTGAAACTGATACCCCCAGCACAACAGCACACTTTTACCTGTTGGATGAATGGATACCCCACCCCATTGCATCCCACTGACCCACAGACATTGGGTTATACATAACTGAGACTGTTAACATACATATGATCAGTATGCTAGAAGATCCATCTATTAAAACACTGAATGAACCTTCATCCACTTAGTGCACATTTTTGATTCAAAATGAGACTTACTGATGACAAATGAAAGAATCTTATAAGACATAGACAGCTTACATCCCAAAGGCCTCAAGACCCGGAGGAAGATGACTCTCAGGACAAAGGGGATTCCGAGATAACGGAGGACCCCCTTTCTTCTGACAACCAATCAAATAATGGAAGGTGCCAAAATATTCGGAAGTGGTACCGAGTTATTCCAAAGATTTATAAAATAATTAATTGCACTTTATACACTAGCACTTCTTTTTGCAGTTTTTATTTATTTAAAGTTTTCAAAAGAGGAGTGGGTAAGACTATGATGCTAGCAGTTAAGCACAAGAGCCCAGACTCCACCTCTCCAACAGATAGCTCCAGGCTTGCTTTGTTTGGACAATCCAGAGAGGAGTTGTGGTATTCTGAGTGATCATGTTGAACAAAGGTTCAATATGATCAAAGAGGGGGTTGTAGGGAAATATGAGCTAGGGCTATTGATTCAGGTATACCATTTTGTATTCATTATGCTTGCATTGTGATTAGAGTTAGAGTGATGCTTTAAGTAGATGAAATTATTATGTCTCAAGTACATGTTATAAGAACTGTCAGCATTATTTTCGAGCTTATATGGAAAATTTTAAATGGTATATGTATGTAACAAGTACAACCACAAAATGTTACAGGAAGAACGCTAGACTGCAGGTGTCTGAAAAATATCGTACAAAACATAGATAGATGTTCAGATAAGAGATCTGGGAACACAGCCAACAATGGCCGGATGTACTGACTGAGGTTAACATTTTAACAGTTTAAGTAAAAGGTGCACCTTGTCTAGTATCTGGGTAGAAGTTAAAGGTACGCTTTACTATTGGATAATTTGAGTTTGTCTTACTATTGGATAATTTGAGTTTGTCTTACTATTGGATAATTTGAGTTTGTCTTACTATTGGATAATTTGAGTTTGTCTTACTATTGGATAATTTGGGTTTGTGGTTTTTGCCTTTATAAGCTGTAATGTACGTAATAAACTTTGCAATCTTCCTGTATCCGACCTGTGTGCCTGGTTACTTTGATTGCCCGATCGATCGAGCCCGTGCCACACCCAGACGCCGCGCGGCATATAAGAAATAAGAATATAAGGATTCCAGGAAAGAGGGAATTCCTAACAGAGATCTGGGAGGAGTGATATGGGAGGAGGGGGATGAGAGAGTGGGAAGGAGGGGGGAAGATCTGGGAGAAGTGGGAGGAGAGATCTGGGAGGAGGGGGAGGAGAGATCTGGGAGAAGGGGGAGGAGAGAGTGGGAAGGAGGGGGAGGAGAGATCTGGGAGGAGGGGAAGGAGAGAGTGGGAAGGAAAGGGAGGAGAGATCTGGGAGGAGGGGAAGGAGATATCTGGGAGGAGGGGAAGGAGAGATCTGGGAGGAGGGATCAGGGAGGAGGGGGAGCGGAGATCGGGGAGGAGGGGGAGGAGAGATCGGGTAGGAGGGATTGGGGAAGAGGGGGAGATCTGGGAGGAGGGGGAGGAGAGATCTGGGAGGAGTGGGAGGAGAGATCTGGGAGGAGTGGGAGGAGAGATATGGGAGGAGGGGGAGGAGAGAGTGGGAAGGAGGGGGGGGGAAGATCTGGGAGGAATGGGAGGAGAGATCGGGGAGGAGGGGAGATCGGGGAGGAGAGATATGGGAGGAGGGGAGGAGATAACGGGAAGGAAAGTGAATGGAGATATAAAACTGTAAATCTGAGTTCCAGTCACATTGTGAAGACATAAAAGCTACAAAAACTGTATCTGCTGACTTTTAAACACCAGCCACTCAGCTGTCCCCGGATCCCACGGTGTCCTCCCCGCAGCCCGTTTCACCAGTCATCTGGTGTTCCAGGTTCTGACATGTTCAGTGTGGGCACTGTGTGTGACAGCTTGCAGCTCCCCATCCCGGGGCCCGCTGCACATGCGCGAGTAGCTGTGCACTTCCTGAGTGGCCCCGTAGTCTTCTGGGAAATGTCACGTGTCCTAGAAGACTACGGGGAGGTAGGAAGACAACATCCACTTCTGATCGCTTCCTAGGTGATCGCAGCAGAAGAGGGAGCCGGTACCTGTCAATTTCGGGTACCCGCTCCCCAGAGGTGCCAATCCTTAATGGGGAGTGGGGGACCATTCTTTAAAGTGGAATTTCCCCTTTTGGGTGGAGCTCCACTTTAAGGTGTGGCAATCTGCTGTTTTCCTCCATACTTTCCTACATCGGCATCCACCACACTGACACTATGGCTGCTATGTCCCCCCTTTTGTATAGTGAGGGGGCGGGCTTATCTGGCTGCCCCCTTCTTTGCCCTTCCAGGTCTGCTGCCCATAGTTCAAAGGCCAAGCGGTGTATTATGGTTGTCATATAGTCTGCATATAAATCGAGGAGTCTTGGACCTCCAGAGGGTTCTCCTTCAACCCATTTTAGCGGAAAACCCAAATTTCTTCCCTAAATATCTGGACTGTACAGAGGACAGGAGGAGGTTCTACTTCCCCTGCACTGAAGTACAATCTGAGTTGCCATAATACTCCAGGGTAATGATTGTGGCCCTTCATGTAGGGCCATTTCCACCTAATCAATGTGTAAACTGTTGGCGCTATATAAATCCCGTATAATGACAATAATCTGAGGTGACAAACCAACAAGGTGGGTCCGGAATTTGCTATGAGTCCCATAAAATGATGGCCGACTCTGTTAGAGGGTGTAGTTCCTACTCCACCCAGCAGGTGGCACCTTACAGAATCCGAGGTGGAACAATGCTTCTCTGCAGCCTATGTAGGTGTCACTGGGAGAAGCTGTGTTCCGATTGGATGCTGCTTCTCCTCAGTGATCTTGTGCTGCCATCTTGCTTTGGGGGAGGGCCAATAAATAGCAGCCCGGCTCCATTTGGCACATATTTGTGAACCCCAACCCTAAGTGGAAATCCTCCTCGTGTATCATCAGCCCCACTTCCTCCATTGTATGAGCGAGGATCCTGACATCGGTATACATGCCTCTCAGGGTTGTACGATCGCAGGTTAGATCCGTCTTATTTCTTTCTGTGGCCGTATTTGGGTTTTGCCAGCCCACTTCCCCAGGGTTTAGGTGTTATGGTCATCACACCCTCTGACCTTCACTCCCTGCCGACTATCACTTCATCTTACCCCCCCCACCAATTAGTTTAAAAGCTCCTCCAACTTTTGGCCACCCTCCCCCCCTCCGGAGTTGAACCCTCCCCATTTACATCCGTGGAAAATAGGACTTTGTGCTGGAAGAAAATTAGCATACGTTGGGTTATCAGTGATGTACATTACACAATCAATGGGCTACAATTGGTCCTTTTATGGTCCTTGTGTGAGTGTTGAGGACGTGCGTACCCCATACATCCCCCTATATCTCATTCTACACTGCGCAAAGAAAAGAAAGGAAGGCTTTGTAATCTGAGTCTAGCATCGAGTCGATGAACCTCCTGGGATATGGATCTGGGCAGGTAAGTCACAGAGGATCTGGTCAGGTAAGTAGCAGAGGGGGTTGTTCATCAGTTTGAGCTGCTTTGGTGTTCATGAAATTAACAACAGGTGCACTAGATGGGCAACAGTGAGACAACCCCCAAAACAGGAATGGTTTTACAGGTGGAGGCCACTGACATTTTTTCCCTACTCATCTTTTCTGACTGTTTGTCACTGGTTCTGCATTTGGCTCGGGTCAGTGTCACTACTGGTAGCATGAGGCCATACCTGGACCCTACAGAGGTGGCACAGGCAGTCCAACTCCTCCAGGATGGCACATCAATACGTGACATTGCCAGAAGGTTTGCGGTGTCTCCCAGCACAGTCTCAAGAGCATGGAGGAGATTCCAGGAGACAAGAGCACGGAGGAGATTCCAGGAGAGAGGCAGTTCCTCTAGGAGAGCTGGACAGGGCCGTAGAAGGTCTATGGAGGGATGCAAAGACCTCTACAGGCTAGACAATTGCACCCTGATTGCCATTAGGTACGGGGATGAAATCCTTTGACCCATTGTCAGACTCTACACTGCTGCAGTGGCTCCTGGGTTCCTGTTGCTGCAGTGGGTCCTGGGTTCCTCCTGGTGCAGTGGGTCCTGGGTTCCTCCTGGTGCAGTGGGTCCCGGGTTCCTCCTGGTGCAGGGGGTCCTGGGTTCCTCCTGGTGCAGTGGGTCCTGGGTTCCTCCTGGTGCAGTGGGTCCTGGGTTCCTCCTGGTGCAGGACAATGCCCAGACTCATGTGGTGAGAGTATGCAGGCAGTTCCTGGAGGATGAAGGAGTTGATACCATTGAATGGCCCCCACGCTCCCCTGACCTAAATCCAATAGAACCCTCTGGGATGTCATGTTTTGGTCCATCTGATGCCAATAGGTTGCACCTCAGACTGTCCAGGAGCTCAGTGATGTCCTGGTCCAGATCTGGGAGGAAATCCCCCAGGACACCATCCGTGGTCTCATTAGGAGCCTCCCCCCAACATTGTCAGGCATGCATACAAGCACGTGGGGACCATACAAACTACTGAGGGCCATTCTGAGTTGCTGCAATGACATTTCACCAACATGGACTCGCCTGCTGCATCATTTCTTCACTTTGATTTTTGGGGTGTCTTTGAAGTCAGTCCTCTGTAGGTCGATCATTTTCATTTCCATCCAACGATGGGGCGTCCTTACATTCCTCACCCATCCCCCGTCCATGTCAGTATAGAGATCCAGCAGAAGATTCCTCCCCATTGGGATCTGATGGGTTCTCAGTCTTCCTTTCATTTTTTGAGCCGTGTATGATCTATACATTCTGTAGACAGAAGTGAATCATTTCCTCCACTTCCTCTACTCTTTGTCCATCATCTGTCATTGAAGATGAATGAAAACAACTCAAAACTGTCAACTCATGCAGAAATTCTGGCCATAAAAAAATTTAACTATTAACCACTTCTGGGCCAAAAATGTATCTCCTATTGGTCATGTGATAGATGATGATTTCTGTCTCCGCCCACTCTGGGATGTATCTCTGTACATGAATTGTCTGATAATCCTGTGTACTCAATGTAAGGATCGGGACAATTTCCTCTTTTTGTGATCCCACATTCATCATCATCAGAAGGAATCCTTCATTCCTGAGAAGATCGCGCTCCGTATCTCCAGGACGCTGTCCAGTGAGTGTACTATGGAGATGGCATTTATTTCTGGATTTTATTTTGTTACTTGTTTTATTATGAAGCGCTAATTAATAAAGAACCACAAAACCCAAATGGGACTTTACTGGTACAGAAAACAGACCACCTCATACAGGTGAAACTGTAAAAAATCAGAATATGGTGAAAAGTTCATTTATTTCAGTGCAGCAACTTAAAAGGTGAACTAATATATGAGACTCATTCCATGCAAAGCAAGATAGTTCCAGCCGTGATTTGTCATCATTGTGATGATTATGGCTTACAGCTCATGAAAACCCCAAATCCACAATCTCAGAAAATGAGAATATTCCATGCAATCAATAAAACACGGATTGTACATAGAACAATATCGCACCTCTGAGAAGTAGAAGCTGCATATGTACTCAGTACTTGGTTGGGGCCCCTTTTGCAGCAATTACTGCCTCAATGCGGCGTGGCATGGAAGCGATCAGCCTGTGGTACTGCTGAGGTGTTATGGAAGACCAGGATGCTTCAATAGCGGCCTTCAGCTCTTCTGCATTGTTCGGTCTCATGTCTCTCATCTTTCTCTTGGCAATACCCCATAGATTCTCTATGGGGTTCAGGTCAGGCGAGTTTGCTGGCCAATCAAGCACAGTAATCCCACGGTCATTGAACCAGGTTTTGGTGCTTTTGGCAGTGTGGGCGGAGCCAAGTCCTGCTGGAAAATGAAGTCAGCGTCCCCATAAAGCTCTTCTGCGGAAGGAAGCATGAAGTGCTCCAAAATCTCCTGGTAGACGGCTGCGCTGACCCTGGACTTAATGAAGCACAGTGGACCAACACCAGCAGATGACATGGCTCCCCAAATCACCACAGACTGTGGAAACTTCACACTGGACTTCAAGCATCTTGCAGTGTGTGCCTCTCCATTCTTCCTCCATACTCGGGGTCCTTGGGCCTCTCCATTCTTCCTCCATACTCGGGGTCCTTGGACCTCTCCATTCTTCCTCCATACTCGGGGTCCTTGGGCCTCTCCATTCTTCCTCCATACTCGGGGTCCTTGGGCCTCTCCATTCTTCCTCCATACTCTGGGTCCTTGTGCCTCTCCATTCTTCCTCCATACTCGGGGTCCTTGGGCCTCTCCATTCTTCCTCCATACTCGGGGTCCTTGGGCCTCTCCATTCTTCCTGCATACTCGGGGTCCTTGGGCCTCTCCATTCTTCCTCCATACTCGGGGTCCTTGGGCCTCTCCATTCTTCCTCCATACTCGGGGTCCTTGTGCCTCTCCATTCTTCCTCCATACTCGGGGTCCTTGTGCATCTCCATTCTTCCTCCATACTCGGGGTCCTTGTGCATCTCCATTCTTCCTCCATACTCGGGGTCCTTGGGCCTCTCCATTCTTCCTGCATACTCGGGGTCCTTGGGCCTCTCCATTCTTCCTCCATACTCGGGGTCCTTGGGCCTCTCCATTCTTCCTCCATACTCGGGGTCATTGGGCCTCTCCATTCTTCCTCCATACTCGGGGTCCTTGGGCCTCTCCATTCTTCCTCCATACTCGGGGTCCTTGGGCCTCTCCATTCTTCCTCCATACTCTGGGTCCTTGTGCCTCTCCATTCTTCCTCCATACTCGGGGTCCTTGGGCCTCTCCATTCTTCCTCCATACTCGGGGTCCTTGGGCCTCTCCATTCTTCCTGCATACTCGGGGTCCTTGGGCCTCTCCATTCTTCCTCCATACTCGGGGTCCTTGGGCCTCTCCATTCTTCCTCCATACTCGGGGTCCTTGTGCCTCTCCATTCTTCCTCCATACTCGGGGTCCTTGTGCATCTCCATTCTTCCTCCATACTCGGGGTCCTTGTGCATCTCCATTCTTCCTCCATACTCGGGGTCCTTGGGCCTCTCCATTCTTCCTGCATACTCGGGGTCCTTGGGCCTCTCCATTCTTCCTCCATACTCGGGGTCCTTGGGCCTCTCCATTCTTCCTCCATACTCGGGGTCATTGGGCCTCTCCATTCTTCCTCCATACTCGGGGTCCTTGGGCCTCTCCATTCTTCCTCCATACTCGGGGTCCTTGGGCCTCTCCATTCTTCCTCCATACTCGGGGTCCTTGGGCCTCTCCATTCTTCCTCCATACTCGGGGTCCTTGGGCCTCTCCATTCTTCCTCCATACTCGGGGTCCTTGGGCCTCTCCATTCTTCCTCCATACTCGGGGTCCTTGTGCCTCTCCATTCTTCCTCCATACTCGGGGTCCTTGTGCATCTCCATTCTTCCTCCATACTCGGGGTCCTTGTGCATCTCCATTCTTCCTCCATACTCGGGGTCCTTGGGCCTCTCCATTCTTCCTCCATACTCGGGGTCCTTGGGCCTCTCCATTCTTCCTCCATACTCGGGGTCCTTGGGCCTCTCCATTCTTCCTCCATACTCGGGGTCCTTGGGCCTCTCCATTCTTCCTCCATACTCGGGGTCCTTGGGCCTCTCCATTCTTCCTCCATACTCGGGGTCCTTGGGCCTCTCCATTCTTCCTCCATACTCGGGGTCCTTGGGCCTCTCCATTCTTCCTCCATACTCGGGGTCCTTGTGCCTCTCCATTCTTCCTCCATACTCGGGGTCCTTGTGCATCTCCATTCTTCCTCCATACTCGGGGTCCTTGTGCATCTCCATTCTTCCTCCATACTCGGGGTCCTTGGGCCTCTCCATTCTTCCTCCATACTCGGGGTCCTTGGGCCTCTCCATTCTTCCTCCATACTCGGGGTCCTTGGGCCTCTCCATTCTTCCTCCATACTCGGGGTCCTTGCGCCTCTCCATTCTTCCTCCATACTCGGGGTCCTTGGGCCTCTCCATTCTTCCTCCATACTCGGGGTCCTTGCGCCTCTCCATTCTTCCTCCATACTCGGGGTCCTTGCGCCTCTCCATTCTTCCTCCATACTCGGGGTCCTTGCGCCTCTCCATTCTTCCTCCATACTCGGGGTCCTTGTGTCTCTCCATTCTTCCTCCATACTCGGGGTCCTTGTGCCTCTCCATTCTTCCTCCATACTCTGGGTCCTTGGGCCTCTCTAATTCTTCCTCCATGCTCGGGGTCCTTCGGCCTCTCAATTCTTCCTCCATGCTCGGGGTCCTTGGGCCTCTCCATTCTTCCTCCATACTCGGGGTCCTTGGGCCTCTCCATTCTTCCTCCATACTCGGGGTCCTTGGTTTCCAAATGAGATGCAAACGTTGCTCTCATCAGAAAAGAGGACTTTGGACCACTGAGCAGCAGACCAGGTCTGTTTTTCTTTAGCCCAGGTAAGACGCTTCTGGTGTTTGTTGTTCAGGAGCGGCTTGACGAGAGGAATACGACATTTGAAGCCCATGTCCAGGATCTGTCTGTGTGTGGTGGCTCTTGATGCACTGACTCCAGCCTCAGTCCACTCCTGGTGAAAGTCCCCAACACTTTTGAATGGCCTTTTCCTGACAGTCCTCTCCAGGCTGCGGTCATCCCTGCTGCTTGTGCACCTTTTTCTTCCACACTTTTCCCTTCCACATAACTTTCTATTAATGTGCTTTGATACAGCACTTTGGGAACATCCAACTTCTTCTGCAATTCCCTTTTGAGGCTTTCCCTCCTTATGGAGGGTGTCAGTGATGGTGTCAGGTCAGCAGTCTTTCCCATGATTGTGATTCCTACTGAACCAGACTGAGAGACCATTTAAAGGCTCAGGAACCCTTTGCAGGTGTTATGGCTGAATGAGCTGATTAGAGTGGGACACATTGAGCCGAGATTATTCCACCTTTTCACAATATTCTCATTTTCTGAGATTGTGGATTTGGGGTTTTCATGAGCTGTAAGCCATAATCATCACAATGATGACAAATCACGGCTGGAACTATCTTGCTTTGCATGGAATGAGTCTCATATATTAGTTTCACCTTTTAAGTTGCTGCACTGAAATAAATAAACTTTTGCACCATATTCTCATTTTTTGAGTTTTACCTGTATACTCAGGGGCGGACTGACCATTCCGGTACTCAGGCATTGCCCGAGGGCCCGAGGTCAGTAGGAGGCCCCATGAGATGCCCCTGGTACCTTTCATAGGCTGTTTTGGGTGTGGTTTGAGTGTGGGCAAGGACACAAGGACCCCATGATCCCTAATTGCCCGGGGGCCCCTTGAGTTGGCAGTCCGCCCCTGATATTACTGTATAAAACATGTTTATTGAAACATATCTTCCAAACATTTACCATAAAAACAGTATTTTATCCAATCAGCCCAATAATTGACAGCATTTTATGTAATGACATCTAAGTCCTCCAGAGGTCGACGCGTTTCACTTATTAGCTTCCTCGGGACCCCGCAAGAGTTGGAGGCAAAGAAGTCCAATGTCCTAGCTGGAAGATACATATATGTACATATATACAGCATTAGTCATATAGTTGTAATTGTTACACAATCTTTACAAAGAAAAACCTTCTCCACAAACTCACATGTCAGCATGAGGGGTCATATAGGGAGCAGCATCCACACAGCGGATACAATGGTCATAGATGAACATCCACACAGCGGATACAATGGTCATAGATGAACATCCACACAGCGGATACAATGGTCATAGATGAACATCCACACAGCGGATACAATGGTCATAGATGAACATCCACACAGCGGATACAATGGTCATAGATGAACATCCACACACACGGCCACCTCCCCTCGTACACGTCTAAATACAACCACAAAGAGTCAGTGGGAACATCCATGTTTCGTTTCCATCAATGCCACTCAGCATCCGATTGGTGGACTCATACCTGGCAATCCCAACATCAAGGTAGAGATAGGAAAGGTCCGCCCACGGGTAGTAATTATGAAGTATCACTAAATTGCTTGTCCAACGACTCTTCTGTGTCAGTCACCAGGATCATCCGCATACGGCTACTATAATCACATAGATATGTGTCCATATTCAACAAACGATACTGTCCCCGGCTCAGACCGCTCCATACAACCAGCCAAGTCAGATTAGCATCTGTCCTACCTACAATACACCGTGTACCGGCAATCCCCCTCTGTGTGCGTCTTTCCTCGCTGGCACCAAAACTGTCCTCTGCCAAGGCATTTAAATGATGTCATCAATGAAGGCCAGAGTGATCCATCCAGCAGGAAAGAACCGCCCATCCAGCCATCTACATCACTTCCACCCTCACCAGTCATAGGGCGGAATTGCCTCCTCACATCTAGAAGACGGCCATGACATTTATATGTTCTCCTTGATAAACCCCACAGCATCAACTATATGCACCTGAAAAGCGAGCCTAAGCACAACAACAAAGCGCCACACAGTGGCGAAACGTGGCCACCACTCGGCTTCCACCACCTCAGCTCCACCACCTTGGTAGACCTAGGGCCAACGATGGTCCGGTCCCCCAGATATCATCCATTGCCCAATGCTCAAACTTCATCCATTACAATCTCACTGTGTGTTCACAATGTGTTTCGGGGTGTAAATCTAAGTAAGTCTATTCTTTGCATAAAACATAACTTGTTAAAATTACAACTTTGTGAAAAATGTCCAAACAATTTTGTGACAAGAAATTACAAAAAGCCCATAAGAAGGAATAATAGAATGTGTTTTGGGGTGTCATTCTAAGTTTGCCTATGATGTGTGTGAGAAATAACTTATTAATTGACAACTTTGTGTAAGAACATTTTTTTTATTCAAAACCTTTTGGCAACATTTTTTTTTCCTTTTATAGACTCATTTTGCTTCATAGACAATGCCTTGGGTGTTTGCTTTCCAAAATCGGGTCATTTTGAGGGTGTTTCCATTGTCTTGGTGCTCCAGGGCCTTCAAAAATATGATAGGTAGTCAGCAAATTAGATGTGTAATTTATGCCCCTAGACCGCCTGAACGTGCTCCTTGGACTTTGGGCCTCTCTATGCATTTAAGCTGTCAATAATCTCACACGTTAGGAGGAGTCATTTTCTTTCTGCATTTACCAAGAACTTGTGGCAAAAAACATCTTCAGTAGTACTCACTATACCTCTTAAAATACATTGGGATGTGCTACTCTCCAAAACGTAGGCATTTTGTGGGTGTTTCTCCTGTCCTGGTGCTCCAGGGCCCCAAAAATGTGATAGGTAGTCAGGAAATTAAATGCATAATTTATGCCCCTAGAATGCCTGAATGTGCTCCTTGGGTGTTTGGCCTCTCTATGTGATTAGGCTGTGAAAAAGGCTCACATATTGTCAGGAATGGATTTGCCAGTAATGGTGGGACTCACCTGCCTTGTGGGCTACAGTACCAGGGCTGGCCAGCGGGTGCTCTCAGCAATCAGAGACTCAACCCTGCAGCCAGCCAAACACCTGAAGCTGATTATGCAGGTGTATTTAAGGGATGGCCAGACCTGCAGTCTGTGCCTTGGTGTGTGTTTTTCCTGGGCCCCTGTATCTTGTTACCTGCATTCCTGTTCCTGCCTCTGCCTGACTTGTTGTTGATCCCTGGCTTGTGACCCCGACCATTCTCTGCCTGACCCCCCGTACCTACCTGCCCGTTAGTTGCTGTACCCGGCTCGTGACCTGACTACTCTCTGCCTGCTCCTCCTGTTCCTACCTGCCCGATTGTTATTGACCCGGCCTGCCTGACGACGCTTGCATTGTATGTATTGTTATCTGTGGGTGGTTGGTTTGGTTCGTTTGCACTGTGTTATGTTTTAGTATTGCACTGCGTTTATGTATTGTTAGTGTTAATAAATGATATTGTTTATAACATATCTGAAGCCTGCGTTTCCCTGCGTCAGTTCACATACCTCTGGTCATACCCTGGAGCCCTGACACACATGCTATCATGTGTGAGACATGTTTTTGGGGTGTAAATCTAAGCATGCCTATGCTGTGTGTGAAACATCACTTATTAAAATGACAACTTTGTGAAAAAGTTCCAAAAAAATTGTGACAAAAAATTACAAATGAAAAAAAAAAAACATGCCTGTCCTGGCATTTGGGGGGTATTTGTACTGCCCTGGCATTTGGGGGGATTTGTCCTGTTCTGAAATTTGGGGTATTTGTACTGTCCTGACATTTGGGGGGGTGATTTTTACTGTCCTGACATTTGAGGGGATTTGTACCATCCTGACCAGGGGCGGACTGACCATTTGGAAACTCAGGCACTGCCCGAGGGCCCGGGGTCAGTAGGGGGCCCCATGAGATGCCCCTGGTACCTTTTTCATAGGCTTTTTTGAGTTTGGGCAAGGACACAGGGGCCCCATGATCCCCTATTGCCCAGGGGCCCCATGAGTTGTCAGTCCGCCCCTGGTCCTGACATTTGGGGAGATTTGTACTATCCTGACATTTTGGGGGATTTCTATTGTCCTGACATTTGGGGGGATTTGTTTTGTTCTGGAATTTGGGGTGATTTGTACTGTCCTGACATTTGGGGGTGTTTGTACTGTCTTGACATTTGGGGAGATTTGTACTGTCCTGACATTTGGGGGGATTTGAATCATCCTGACATCTGGGGGGATTTGTACCGTCCTGACATTGTGACATTGGGGGGATTTGTATTGTCCTGACATTTGGGGGGATTTGTATTGTCCTGACATTTGGGGGGATTTGTACTGTCCTGACATTTGGGGGGATTTGTACTGTCCTGACATATGGGGGGGGGGGGGGTTTACTGTCCTGACATTGGGGGGGATTCATACTGTCCTGACATTTGGAGGGGATTTGAACCATCCTCACATTTGGGGGGATTTGTACCGTCCTGACATTTGGGGGGATTAGTACCGTCCTGACATTTGGGGGGATTAGTACCGTCCTGACATTTGGGGGGAATTTGTACTGTCCTGACATTTGGGGGGATTTGTACTGTCCTGACATTTGGGGGGATTTGTACCATCCTGACATTTGGGGGGATTTGTACCGTCCTGACATTTGGGGGGATTTGTACCGTCCTGACATTTGGGGGGATTAGTACCGTCCTGACATTTGGGGGGAATTTGTACTGTCCTGACATTTGGGGGGATTTGTACTGTCCTGACATTTGGGGGGGGGGGGGGGGGTTTACTGTCCTGACATTTGGGGGAATTTATACTGTCCTGACATTTGGGGGGAATTTGTACTGTCCTGACATTTGGGGGGAATTTGTACTGTCCTGACATTTGGGGGGGATTTATACTGTCCTGACATTTGGAGGGGATTTGAACCATCCTGACATTTGGGGGGATTTGTACCATCCTGACATTGGGACATTCGGGGGATTTGTACCGTCCTGACATTTGGGGGGGGGTTTACTGTCCTGACATTTGGGGGAATTTATACTGTCCTGACATTTGGGGGGAATTTGTACTGTCCTGACATTTGGGGGGGGGGGGGGAATTTATACTGTCCTGACATTTGGGGGAATTTATACTGTCCTAACATTTGGGGGGATTTGTACTGTCCTGACATTTGGGGGGATTTGTACCATCCTGACATCTGGGGGATTTGTATTGTCCTGACATTTGGGGGGTATTTATATTGTTCTGGAATTTGGGGGGATTTGTACTGTCCTGACATTTGGGGGGGATTTGTCCTGTCCTGAAATTTGGGGGGGATTTGTATTGTGCTAACATTTGGGGGGGTTTGATCTGTTCTGACATTTGGAGGGATTTGTACTGTCCTGAAATCCCCCAGGACACCATCCGTGGTCTCATTAGGACCCTCCCCCGATGTTGTCAGGCATGCATACAAGCACGTGGGGGCCACACAGACTACTGAGGGCCATTCTGAGTTGCTGCAATGACATTTCACCAACATGGACTCGCCTGCTGCACCATTTCTTCACTTTGATTTTTGGGGTGTCTTTGAAGTCAGTCCTCTGTAGGTCGATCATTTCCATCAATCGATGGGGTGTCCTTACGTTCCTCACCCATCCCCCGTCCATGTCAGTATAGAGATCCAGCAGAAGATTCCTCCCCATTGGGATCTGATGGGTTTTCAGTCTTCCTTTCATTTTTGGAGCCGTGTATGATCTATACATTCTGTAGACAGAAGTGAATCATTTCCTCCACTTCCTCTACTCTTTGTCCATCATCTGTCATTGAAGATGAATGAAAACAACTCAAAACTGTCAACTCATGCAGAAATTCTGGCCATAAAAAATGTAACTATTAACCACTTCTGGGCCAAAAATATATTTCCTATTGGTCATGTGATAGATGATGATTTCTGTCTCCGCCCACTCTGGGATGTATCTCTGTACATGAATTGTCTGATAATCCTGTGTACTCAATGTAAGGATTGGGACAATTTCCTCTTTTTGTGATCCCACATTCATCATCATCAGAAGGAATCCTTCATTCCTGAGAAGATCGCGCTCCGTATCTCCAGGACGCTGTCCAGTGAGTGTACTATGGAGATGGCATTTATTTCTGGATTTATTTCTGGAACTTGTTTTATTATGAAGCTCTAATTAATAAAGAACCACAAAAACCAAATGGGACTTTACTGGTACAGAAAACAGACCACCTCATATTACTCAGGGGTGGACTGACCATTCCTGCACACGGGCACTGCCCAAGGGCCCGGGGTCAGTAGGGGGCCCCATGAGATGCCCCTGGTACCTTTCATAGGCTGTTTTGGGTGTGGTTTGAGTGTGGGTGAGGACACAGGGACCCCATGATCCCTAATTGCCCGGGGGCCCCATGAGTTGCCAGTCCGCCCCTGATATTACTGTATAAAACATGTTTATTGAAACATATCTTCCAAACATTTACCATAAAAACAGTATTTTATCTAGTCAGCCCAATAATTGACAGCATTTTATGTAATGACATCTAAGTCCTCCAGAGGTCGACGCGTTTCGCTTAGTAGCTTCCTCAGGACCCCGCAAGAGTTGGAGGCAAAGAAGTCCAATGTCCTAGCTGGAAGATACATATATATACATATATACAACATTAGTCATATAGTTGTAATTGTTACACAATCTTTACAAAGAAAAACCTTCTCCACAAACTCACATGTCAGCATGAGGGGTCATATAGGGAGCAGCATCCACACAGCGGATACAAGGGTCATAGATGAACATCCGCACACACGGCCACCTCCCCTCGTACACGCCTAAATACAACCACAAAGAGTCAGTGGGAACATCCATATTTCCATCAATGCCACTCAGCATCCGATTGGTGGACTCATACCTGGTAATCCCAACATCAAGGTAGAGATAGGAAAGGTCCGCCCACGGGTAGTAATTATGAAGTATCACTAAATTGCTTGTCCAGCAACTCATCTGTGTCAGTCACCAGGATCATCCGCATACGGCTACTATAATCACATAGATATGTGTCCATATTCAACAAACGATACTGTCCCCGGCTCAGACCGCTCCATGCAACCAGCCAAGTCAGATTAGCATCTGTCCTACCTACAATACACCGTGTAACGGCAATCGCCCTCTGCGTGCGTCTTTCCTCGCTGGCACCAAAACTGTCCTCTGTCAAGGCATTTAAATGATGTCATCAATCAAGGTATCACGTAGGTGGAGGCCAATGGAGAGAGGGCTTCCCTTGCGGCTGAATTCCAGACTCCCCTGAAAGTGGGACAGCAGGAGTCAGGCCCAAAGTTGCACAGGTCACCTGTAGGAGTGCTGGTTGGTGGTCCATTCAGAAGCACAGCTGGTGCACGGAGATAGGTCTGCAGACAGGGGTGTATTTACCACAAGGCAATCAAGGCATCTGCCTAGGGCGGCATCTTTCAGGGGGGCAGCAGCATTTGTTGAGGGGGAAGGGATGGAGGAAGAGACACACACAGCATGGGAACCAGGTGGGATCTGAGAGAGGCTGAGGGCTGCTTGATGGTGTATACAGAGTGGTGTGGGGGGTTGCCAGTGTATGGGGGTGGGTGGTAGTGGAAGGTTTTCTCGGGGGGCGGGGGGCAGGGGTGTTGTTGGTCAATGTCAGGCACTCTTCATGGGGGAGGGGGGTGTTGGTCGGTGTCAGGGTCTCTCCGTTGGGGGGGTGGGTGGGTGCAATTTCTGTGTTGCCTAGGGCAGCACAAAACCTAAATACACCACTGTCTGCAGACAGGAGGCGCCTGTGTGTGGTATGCAAGCCCTGCCGGGATTTGGATGTTTACTGGGTAGTCAGTTTGAGCCAAGGTCAGGTACCAGGTGGGAATCAGAGCAGATGTAGTCAGATGGGATAGCCGAGGTCATACACAGAGGAGCGAGAGAGAGAGAGTATCCTTTAGCCAAGCCGAGGTCAGATCAGGGGGTCAGTAGAGTAGACAAGTGCAAGCCGAGTCGGTATCAGGAAGTCACAGGAACAAGGAATGGAGAGCTAGAGATCATCCAGCAACCAAAGGAAGTGATGAGCCTCCTTATAAAGGCCGTCTGGCATCAGACTGAGGCTGATGTGTCCTTCTGCGGCCATGCAGAGTACTGGAAGAAATGCCAGATCTTCCAGAACTCCTGCCGTGGACAGGACCCTGACACAAGGCCAGAGTGATCCATCCAGCAGGAAAGAACCGCCCATCCAGCCATCTACATCACTTCCACCCTTACCAGTCATAGGGCGGAATTGCCTCCTCACATCTAGAAGACGGCCATGACATTTATATGCTCTCCTTGATAAACCCCACAGCCTCAACTATATGCACCTGAAAAGCGACCCTAAGCACAACAACAAAGTGGCGAAATGTGACCACCACTCGGCTTCCACCACCTCAGCTCCACCACCTTGGTAGACCTAGGGCCAACGACGGTCCGGTCCCCCAGATATCATCCATTGCCCAATGCTCAAACTTCATCCATTACAATCTCACTGTGTGTTCAGAATGTGTTTCGGGGTGTAAATCTAAGTAAGTCTATTCTTTGTGTAAAACATAACTTGTTAAAATTACAACTTTGTGAAAAATGTCCAAACAATTTTGTGACAAGAAATTACAAAAAGCCCATAAGAAGGAATAATAGAAAGTGTTTTGGGGTGTCATTCTAAGTATGCCTATGATGTGTGTGAGAAATAACTTATTAATTGACAACTTTGTGTAAGAAACATTTTTTTTTTTTCAAAACCTTTTGGCAACATTTTTTTTTCCTTTTATAGACTCATTTTGCCTCATAGACAATGCCTTGGGTGTTTGCTTTCAAAAATTTGGGTAATTTTGAAGGTGTTTCCATTGTCTTGGTGCTCCAGGGCCTTCAAAAATATGATAGGTAGTCAGCAAATTAGATGTGTAATTTATGCCCCTAGACCGCCTGAACGTGCTCCTTGGACTTTGGGCCTCTCTATGCATTTAAGCTGTGAATAATCTCACATGTGTTATCGCCATCCTCAGGAGGAGTCATTTTCTTTCTGCATTTACCAAGAACTTGTGGCAAAAAACATCTTCAATAGTATTCACTATACCTCTTAAACATACCTTGAGATGTGCTACTCTCCAAAATGTGGGCATTTTGTGGGTGTTTCTCCTGTCCTGGTGCTCCAGGGCCCCCAAAAATGTGATAGGAAGTCAGAAAATTAAATGCGTAATTTATTCCCCTAGAATGCCTGAAGGTGCTCCTTGGGTGTTGGGCCTCTCTATGTGTTTAGGCTGTGAAAAAGTCTCACACACATGCTATCACCATACTCAGAAAGAGTAGTACAATGTGTTTTTGGGGTGTAAATCTAAGCATGCATATACTGTGTGTAAAACATAACTTGCTAAAATGACAATGTCAGGGATCCTGCTGCGGTAGCCTCTAGCACTCCACAGACTCCCCCAAGGCGCGGAATCTAAGCTCCAACCTGCTTGTTCACCAGAGCCCCTGATGGTGGGGATGGACTTGGAGCAGGCCAAGACCAGGTCGCGGTCCCTGGGTTCACCCAGCGGTGGTAGAGGCACCGTTGAAGGTGTATAGCGGGTAAGGGTATGATGTGAGGAGGTAACTGAAGCAGCGTCAGACAGGCCGGGTCGGTAACAGTGGTGGCGGTGAATTACAGAATCAGCAGGTAGAGGGATAAACAGGTCACAAGCCGGGTTCATCAACAGGAGGTCAGAACGTGCAGGGTTAAGCAGGAGAATGGTCAGACAAAGCCATTGATCAGAGCAGGAGACGGACAGCAAATCAGGATCAGGCAGGGTCGGCAAAAACAATCAACTCACAGGAACACAGATAAGACCTTACGGCACTTGAGCATTGCAAGAGCTGGGTTTAAATAGCCCACCTGACTCCTGACAGGCGCTCCTGGGTCCTAGTGCTTGCCCAGCGTCATCATTTGTGACAGGCGCGCCTGGGTCCTAGTGCCCGCCTGCCTGTACGTTTTGTCAGGATTCTACGCATGTGCAGGTTCGATCGCCGAGGCGATCTTCCCATTCCATGACAGACAACTTTGTGAAAAAGTTCCAAAAAATTGTGACAAAAAAATTACAAATTAAACAAAGCATGCCTGTCCTGACATTTGGGGGGATATGTACTGTCCTGGCATTTGGGGGGTGTAACGGAACTGGAACCCAGACTGCACTGAGTTTTTCCGTTATACCACAGCTTCCCCTGTCTGAACACCATCCACGGACCCCACCCTTGAAACCCCTCAGGAAAAAGACAGCACCCAGCTCTTCTTAATACAGGAAACCAACTCTACTTTATTTTAACCCAAAACACAGGATATATACAGAGGGCGGGGAAACCAACCAAGAACAGGAAATACATCATCACCCCTCCCCATCCCACCAAGACACAGAACAATGGGATGAAGCACATGGCAAAGGACATTGACCAACCCCCACACCAATGCACAAACAGTACATCCCATAATAGTTGGCTGGCCAGCAAGGCACAGCACAATGGGGGGTAGCACATGGCAAACAGACAATGGACAGCCATGTGGCCTAGACAAAGGACAACACACAAATGCACAATACTGGGACATTCACATGTACACCCTGTACCCTTAAACAGGCACAGGGTGGGTTAAACATAATGATTTGGGGAGATGATACAGAGGTCCCCCCACCCCCAAAAGTCACTCCCGTCACATATCTCCCCTTTCGGCAGGAGACTAACGCAGGAGTAGATCCCAGACGGATGTACTCTGAAGTTAGTCGGTACCTCCAGTCCCTCAATGCCAGTACCCGCACAGTACCCCATGCAAATTGTCCCACACCAAGCTTTACTCACCCAGCCAACCTCTGCCTCTCCCGTAGAACACACCCGCCGCTGGGGAGAAGTACGGACTGGTCCTTCTCCCTGAAGTCCTCTCAGCCGCTGGGGAGAAGACAGGGTGGCTGGGCCGACTCCATCTTTCTGTAGGGGATCTGGGCCGACTGCCCAGCATCCCTGGGGTATCCAAGTGGTGACTGTAGTTGCTAGGCAGAGGCCAGCGGCACTCTGCCCTGGTGCCAGCGCTTCTGCTGGGGACCCCACATCTGCTCTGGCTAACTGTAGGGAAGGGAGGCCGACTTCCTCCACTCCCAGACTGTGGATCTGCTGCTGGGATGGCATTCTTCTGTCACTGTCCCCATGGTGCACAGATCCTGGCTTGGGAGGGAAAACAGTTTCCTCCACTCTGGCTGACTGTGGGGGAGGGAGGACAACAACCTCCTCTCCCTTCTCACCTTGGGCCTCTGAAACTACCACAGGCATGGGGCAGAGGTCCTGGACCCTCTGTCCGGTTGTCAGCGCTTCAGCTGGCGGCCCCCCGGCTGGTTCCTCCTCAGTAAAAAAAATCAATCAAATCCCCAGCCTCTGGAACTGGTGTTTGGGGATCGGGGCTCACCATCTCCTGTTCGTGGAACTCAGGAGACATTACCAGTGCTGGGCAGAGTTCAGTAATGTTTGGCCCTGTTGCCAGGTCTACTGCTGGTTCCTCCTCAGCTGAGAGGTCTACCAGATCCCCAGTCTCTGGAATTTCCACTGATGACTCTTGGGCATGCTGCCGAACATGTCCTAGCAGCTGCCTGTATGCCCTTTCCAGATGCAGTTCTTTCATCAGCAGGTATTGCAGATCTGGCTCAAGCTTTGAGACCCCTGTGAGACCGAACATAGCCTCTCTGCCTTCCCGCAACTCCTCCAGAGTAGGTTCTCCTCTATCACCAAACACAAAAAGGTCTGTAAGGCTCTCCCACAACAATCCAGGCCCACCAAAGTCATGTCCCTCAGGAGAGCATTCTGTTGTCACCCCTAAATATTCCTGCTCTGCATACCACCGCAGAGCCCGATATCTATTGTCCAGTTCTATCTCCTGCTGGACCAGCCTGTCCAACTCAGCCACCCATTGCTCCTGGGGTTGCTCTCCCAGGAATGGCATCCATGACTGCTGATGGTCCCTGGCCCGTTCCCCTGGGGTTGGATACCACTTGCCTTTGTCCATACCAGCAGCCTGGACCGCTCCTCTCCAAAGCACCTCCCAAATCCGCTGCCTGAGCTCCAGGTACTGATCCGTAGACATAGTCCTGGGGTATGTTGCAAGGATGATCTGCAGCAGCCCTGGGAACTCTGATGCCAGGTCCATATCTCCACTGGGGTGACTGATGTCTCCTTTCCTGATCTTGAATCCCGGTGGTGGTTTGGATGTGTTTACAGTTGGAAGCACAATCCCACCGCTTGCCACCAATGTAACGGAACCGGAACCCAGACCGCACTGAGTTTTTCCGTTATACCACAGCTTCCCTGTCCGAACACCATCCACGGACCACACCCTGAAATCCCTCAGGAAAAAGACAGCACCCAGCTCTTCTTAATACAGAAAGCCAACACTTCTTTATTTTAACCCAAAACACAGGATATATACAGAGGGCGGGGAAAGCAACCAAGAACAGGAAATACATCATCAGCCCTCCCCATCCCACCAAGACACAGAACAATGGGGGGTAGCACATGGCAAACAGACAATGGACAACCATGTGGCCTAGACAAAGGAAAACACACAAATGCACAATACTGGGACATTCACATGTACACCCTGTACCCTTAAACAGGCACAGGGTGGGTTAAACATAATGATTTGGGGAGATGATACAGAGGTCCCCCCACCCCCAAAAGTCACTCCTGTCACAGGGGGGATTTGTACCATCCTGGCATTTGGGGGGTATTTGTACTGTCCTGACATTTGGGGGGATTTGTACTGTCCTGACATTTGGGGGGTATTTGTACTGTCTTGACATTTGGGGGATTTGTACTGACCTGGCATTTGGGGGGATTTGGGGCAGCACAGTGGCTAAATGGTTAGCATTTCCGCCTGGCAGTACTCGGGTTGTTGGTTCAAATCCCAGCCACGGCTCCACCTGCCAGGAGTTTGCATGTTCTTCCTGTGCCTGCGTGGGTTTCCTCCGGGTACTCCGGTTTCCTCCCACACTCCAAAGACATGCTGGTAGGTGAATTGGCTCCTGTCTAAATTGGCCCTAGTATGTGTATGTATGAATGTGAGTTAGGGCCCTTAGATTGTACACCCCTTGAGGGTTAGGGCCCTTAGATTGTACACCCCTTGAGGGTTAGGGCCCTTAGATTGTACACCCCTTGAGGGTTAGGGACTGATGTGAATGTAGAATAAATGTGTAAAAACGCTGCGTAAATTGACAGCGCTATAGAAGTAATTGAAATAAATAATCTGTACTGTCCTGACATTTGGGGGGATTTGTACCGTCCTGACATTTGGGGGGATTTGTACCGTCCTGACATCTGGGGGGATTTGTACCATCCTGACATTTGGGGGGATTTGTACTGTCCTGACATCTGGGGGGATTTGTACTGTCCTGACATTTGGGGGGATTTGTACTGTCCTGACATCTGGGGGGATTTGTACTGTCCTGACATTTGGGGGGGATTTGTACCGTCCTGACATTTGGGGGGATTTGTACCGTCCTAACATTTGGGAGGTATTTGTACTGTCCTGACATTTGGGGGGGTTTGTACTGTCCTGACATTTGGGGGGCTTTGTACCATCCTGACATTTGGGGGGGATTTATACCGTCCTGACATTGGGGGGGATTTGTACCATCCTGACATTTGGAGGGATTTGTACCGTCCTGACATTTGGGGGAGATTTGTACATCTTGACATTTGGGGGGATTTGTACTGTCCTGACATTTGGGGGGGATTTGAACCATCCTGACATTTGGGGGGGATTTGTACCGTCCTGACATTTGGGGGGGATTTGTACCGTCCTGACATTTGGGGGGGATTTGTACCGTCCTGACATTTGAGGGGATTTGCACTGTCCTGACATTTGAGGGGATTTGTACCGTCCTGACATTTGAGGGGATTTGTACCGTCCTGACATTTGAGGGGATTTGTACTGTCTGTTTTAGGGCCATAAGAAATGATACCGGCTGTCAGTACATCAGGATTGATCGATTTGTATATATCCCGTAGTTTGCAGTCACAGACTAAATAATAAACACTGATTTTGGTTTTTAATAGAAACGTTCTGCGCTGCTATAGGTATAGATAGGACTACTGAAAAAAGCTGCAAACACCTCGACCCGACACCAGCAGCACAAGGAGACAAACGTAACGTGGTGTTGTGCTAATATCAGTACATTTATTATTTCTGTTCACTTGGTGACTATTGTTCACGTTGTTTCATCACAATCCGTATTGCACTTAGTCTGGTCGGGGTTCAGGCCTTTCCATGTATTATTTCTGTCCACTTGCTGATTATTGCTCACGTTGTCACAGTTCATATTGCACCTCATCATGTCTGGATTCAGCCTTTATACTGATCTCCTCTGTTTTGGGGATATTATTTCTGTCTCCTCGCTCTTCCAATAGTACTATTGATATTAGCACAACACCATTTTATTTTTGATTTTGGGTTTTGTTACCAAGAAAATGGAGCAGAATATATTTTGGTGTAAATTTAGGAAGAAAGATTATTTATTTGCAAAATTTTATAACAGAAACAAAGAAACACTTTTTTTTTCTAATTATTAGGTCATTTGTCTCTATATTGTAAATAATGAAAACCTCCCGCGGGGATGACATTCCCCCAAAACAAAGATGGATCAGAAACATAATAGAAAGTGTCATTTGGGTGCCGTGTTGTGTGACAGAATAATTGTCATTCAAAGTGTGACAACCCTGAAAACAGAACAATGTCCCTGAGCAGGAAGGGGGGACAGTCCACTCTGGAAGGGGATCAGTAATGGGACATACTTGGGGCCCTCAGATAGAGCCGGGACAAGACATAAAGGACAACAAGTCCCCCCATGAATGCTCCACAAGGCGGTCACCTCTTTTACCAAACATTTGGGTCAGCCTGGCCCCAGACCTTACAAAATATTTGGGGCCCCCAGAGATTGTTATATTATCCATCATTCCTGGCAATGTGACAAACTTGAGAATATCACATACTTTGGGGCCCCCGGCCATGTGACAGATTTGGCCCCTGGCTTCCCTCAGACTCTTCCAGAAAGATAAAGTGACAGAATAACTCCGTGTTCTCCTCTCTCCCATCTGATTGGGGCAGCAGTGCAGAGTGTGAGAGCCGGAGCAACCAATCAGAGGGGGGAGTGCAGGCAGCACTGTGATGTCTATTACTGATCAGCATGTTCCCCGCTCTCACCCTCTTCATCTTCCCGTCTATTCTACATATTAGCAGCCTGATGTATGACGGCTCTCTGTAGAATATCGTCTTCTCTGGGGGGGAAGATGAGGAGGGTGAGAGCGGAGAACACGCTGCACAGCAACATCCATCTCAGTGCTGCTTCCACTGACACCGACACCCACACTGCTCCAATTCTAGGAAGGAGATGTTCTATTACAGTCCATGCCAAGACAAAGACTTGATTTCTAGTTGTGGATGGTGTGGGGAAGGAGGAGAACCCCGGCTGGCTTTTCCTACTATAGGGGGCTCTGGGACAAGGAGTGAGGGCCAATCTGTACCAGGAACACAGACATAGAAAGATCTGACAGGGGCCCCAAACCTTCCCCTTCTTTACTCCACTAAACATGGGATTCTTATTTCACTCTGTGTTTCTGTTGGAGAGTTCCCCTCATTTCCTGTCTAGGAAAATGTTGTCACAGGGACAGGAAGTGAGGAGAAATCTCTGTAACGGAGCCCCAGATAGGAAACACCTGACCGGGGATCTAATCCTGACCCACTCGGCCTACAAACTAAGTCTTCAGTCCCACTGGATCCCACTTTGTAATCTGGAAATGTCACTTGAAGTCGCTCGATTCCAAAGTCGGATGTCAGTGGGACTTCAGGTGCGACTTGCAGGACATCTGTGTGACTTTATATACAAGTCTATGCAAGTCGCAGCTGAACTTGGAAAAAGTAGTGCAGGAAGAACTTTCCTAATCGGTGCGACTCGGATGGAGGGGGATTTGTACCGGTATGACCGCTTCCATTGTGGGCAATAGAGTGCGACTTGTCATGTGATGAGAAACTATCAACTCACATGACGAGTCGCACCGCTGTGACCGGGGACTAAGAAACACAGTCTGGGCTCTCTGGTACATCAGATTATTTCTTTCAGTAGTAAATCTGTAGAAGACGTCTTCATATATTTCCTCTCAGATTGTTACATTTATTTCCATCTCTTTGTAGTATACATTGTATGGAGGAGGGGCAGGAAAGAGGGGGATGAGCTAAGAGAAGGGGGAGGGGCAGGAAAGATGGGGAAGGGCAGAGAGAAGAGGGAGGGGTGACCTCATCCTATCCCATCACAGTGACCACACCCCACATTCTATGTCTGATCATGGTGCCAACCCACACATGGGGGAGGGGCAAAGATGAGGGGGAGGAGCATGGAGGAGAGGTGACCCCGTCCCATCACAGTGACTACACCCCACTTTCTATGTCTGATCATGGTGCCACCCCACACAGAGGGACAACATGAGGGAGGGGCAGGGAGGAGGAGAAGGGTGCAGGGGGAAGGGTAGAGAGAAGAGGTAACCCCATCTTATCCCATCACCGTGACAGCACCCCACCCTCTATGTCTGATCATGGCTGCCACCCCACACAGAAGGACCACGTGGGGGAGGGGCAGGGAGGAGGGGGAGAGGCAAGAGGAGCTGATGACTGATGTACATTGTGATGGCTTTCTGCCTAAAATTTTATAATCTATTATGTAAGATTATTATGGGATGGATGGATGGATGGATCGATCGATTGCATCATCATCATCATCACTGACCATTAGGACCAATGTTATTGTGACTCCAGTAATTGGACAGAAATTCTACCCAATCACAGAGATCGGTGACAGAGGAGAAATCTCACAATTATTTATAATACAAAATCTTGCAGGATGCCCCGCCCACCTCTATATACTATTGGAGGAATATGAAATTAATTCCAATTCTTCATCTGACATCACGAGACTGTGGGCGGAGTTCTCACATCTCCCCCCTCCCCCCACATATCTTTATACAACCTTCCCATACACATACCCCAGCATGGAGGGGCTCAGTGAAGGTGGTGGTGAAGGTGTGGAGGTGTCGGATCGGGTCACACAGATCATAGAAGGAGATCCGCCCGGCCTCATAATCCAGATATATCCTGACTCTGTTACTGGAGAGATTGGGGGGTAATGGGATCCGATGTCTGTCATGTATCACTGAATACTGATCATCATCATCATCATCATCATCCCTGTCCAAACACCAGGACTTGTTATTCCATCCAATCTCTGACCCCTTTCCTCTCCGGTCTATACTGGGGTAACACATCCCGACTGTCCATTCATCTGACCCCCCGACATCCACTTCCCAGTAATGTCTCCCTGAGGAGAACCTCTGACTGCTCATCACCTGAGAACACTGGAATCTCTCTGGTGTTTCTGGATGCTTCTGGTTCCTATATGACTTGGATGCAGTTTTCCCGCCATCTGATATCTGTAGATCATTAGCAGCTGTGTTTCCATCCAGTAATATGTCTGCAGCCCCCGGTATATAGAAGGATACATTTCCCCCTGTTATTATATCAGATAAACCTGTGTGTAAGACCCCCGCCACACCCAGCCCCCCTCCATCATGGAGGAGGTCCTCATGTCTCTCTCTGTCCTCATCATCTCCATCCTCAGTATCACACAAGTCACCTGTGTCTGATTCCTGTAGGACAGTCAGTGGATCCATCATGTTACACATCTCCTCAATGTCACGCATCTTCCTGGACAGCTCCTCCTTCTTTATTTCCAGATCCTGGATGAAGATGGAGACCCGCTCTGCCCTCCCGGAGATGTCCCTCAGGACTCTCTTCTCCAGGTCTTCCAGACGTCTCCTGAGGTCTATAAACAGGGCAGTGACTCTCTCGGTGTCACCAGCTTCTTCTTCTTCTACTTTCCTCCTGTGTTCCTGCAGACTCTGGACTCTTTCCTCCATCTCCTCTCTCTTTGTCAGAAGTTTCTGCAGAACATTCCTCAGTGTCTCCTTCTTCTTCTCAGAAGCCCCATCCAGTGACATCATCTTATGTCCTTTGTGTCCTCCAATCAGACAACAAGACACACAGATACAGGTCTCATCCTCAGTGCAGTAATACTCCAGGATCTTCTTATGGATGGAGCATTTCCTGCTCTCCATGGACAAGGTGGGGTCACATAAGATGTGTTCTGGGGACTTTTTGTGGACTTTCAGGTGTTTATCACACAGAGAAACCTCACAGTGTAGACAGGATCTAACAGCAGGTACAGGAGACTCCACACAGTAAGTACAGAAGACCCCGCAGTCCTCCTGACCTGGCTGAGCAGACAGGAAATTCTCTGCTATGTTACGTAGTTTCATGTTCTTCTGCAGTGGAGGACGACCCGGAAACTTCTCTCTGCATTCAGGACAGGAATATCCTCCAGACCCCTCCTGTGTATCCAGCACACCATCAATACAGACCCGGCAGAAGTTGTGTCCACATTTCAGGGTCACAGGATCGGTATAAATGTTCAGACAGACGGAACATTCCAGCTCAGCTCTCAGAGCAGAAGACGCCATCGCTGACAGCAGAAGAGAAACGAAACTGAAAGTCTCTGACACCGGAGAGGAATGCAGTGGGGGAGGGGTGACACCCTCCTACACAGGGGGAGGCTGGGCTGGGTGATTATTATTGGACACGGAGATCAGAGTACAGAAGGAGGAGTTTGTTTCTGCCGTAGTAACAATAATCACACCTCCCAACGTTAGAAGACAGAGAACGAGGGAAAGACGGATGTGAGGGAGAAGGAGGAGCACTAAGTGCATTGAGATGGGAAGTGGAGGTGACCAGGCCAGGACTGGCCATAGGGCACACCGCGCATTTGCTCAGTGGGCTGGGGCCACCAGCCAGCATGCCCAGTGCATCATGGGGCAGACTTTATCAGCACAGCAGCTTGCAGAGTGGCAGCGGGGTGCCGAGTGCTGGAAGTGTTCTCTACCCTCCAGCACCCAGCAGGAGAAGAAACCACACTCTACTGTCACACAGGGCCGACGGGGGAAGGGGAGCTCCGGCCTTCTGCTCTTCAGTGTGACATCTGCATTATCCTGCATTAGTGGCAGTGTTTATTATCCCCTTTATGTTACATTAGTGGCAGTGTTTATTATCCCCTTTATGTTACATTAGTGGCAGTGTTTATTATCCCCTTTATGTTACATTAGTGGCAGTGTTTATTATCCCCTTTATGTTACATTAGTGGCAGTGTTTATTATCCCCTTTATCCTACATTAGTGGCAGTGTTTATTATCCCCTTTATGTTACATTAGTGGCAGTGTTTATTATCCCCTTTATGTTACATTAGTGGCAGTGTTTATTATCCCCTTTATGTTACATTAGTGGCAGTGTTTATTATCCCCTTTATGTTACATTAGTGGCAGTGTTTATTATCCCCTTTATGTTACATTAGTGGCAGTGTTTATTATCCCCTTTATGCTGCATTAGTGGCAGTGTTTATTATCCCCTTTATGTTACATTAGTGGCAGTGTTTATTATCCCCTTTATGTTACATTAGTGGCAGTGTTTATTATCCCCTTTTTGTTACATTAGTGGCAGTGTTTATTATCCCCTTTATCCTACATTAGTGGAAGTGTTTATTATCCCCTTTATCCTACATTAGTGGCAGTGTTTATTATCCCCTTTATCCTACATTAGTGGCAGTGTTTATTATCCCCTTTATGTTACATTAGTGGCAGTGTTTATTACCCCCTTTATGTTACATTAGTGGCAGTGTTTATTATTCCCTTTATGTTACATTAGTGGCAGTGTTTATTATCCCCTTTATGTTACATTAGTGGCAGTGTTTATTACCCCCTTTATGCTGCATTAGTGGCAGTGTTTATTATCCCCTTTATGTTGCATTAGTGGCAGTGTTTATTATTCCCTTTATGTTACATTAGTGGCAGTGTTTATTACCCCCTTTATGCTGCATTAGTGGCAGTGTTTATTATCCCCTTTATGCTGCATTAGTGGCAGTGTTTATTATCCCCTTTATGTTACATTAGTGGCAGTGTTTATTATCCCCTTTATGCTACATTAGTGGCAGTGTTTATTATCCCCTTTATGTTACATTAGTGGCAGTGTTTATTATCCCCTTTATGTTACATTAGTGGCAGTGTTTATTATCCCCTTTATGTTACATTAGTGGCAGTGTTTATTATCCCCTTTATGTTACATTAGTGGCAGTGTTTATTATCCCCTTTATGTTACATTAGTGGCAGTGTTTATTATCCCTTTATGTTACATTAGTGGCAGTGTTTATTATCCCCTTTATGTTACATTAGTGGCAGTGTTTATTATCCCCTTTATGTTACATTAGTGGCAGTGTTTATTATCCCCTTTATGTTACATTAGTGGCAGTGTTTATTATCCCTTTATGTTACATTAGTGGCAGTGTTTATTATCCCCTTTATTTTACATTAGTGGCAGTGATTATTATCCCCTTTATGCTGCATTAGTGGCAGTGTTTATTATCCCCTTTATGTTACATTAGTGGCAGTGTTTATTATCCCCTTTATGTTACATTAGTGGCAGTGTTTATTATCCCCTTTAGGCTACATTAGTGGCAGTGTTTATTATCCCCTTTATGCTGCATTAGTGGCAGTGTTTATTATCCCCTTTATGTTACATTAGTGGCAGTGTTTATTATCCCCTTTAGGCTACATTAGTGGCAGTGTTTATTACCCCCTTTATGTTACATTAGTGGCAGTGTTTGTTATCCCCTTTATGTTACATTAGTGGCAGTGTTTATTATCCCCTTTATGCTGCATTAGTGGCAGTGTTTATTACCCCCTTTATGTTACATTAGTGGCAGTGTTTATTATCCCCTTTATGTTACATTAGTGGCAGTGTTTATTATCCCCTTTATGTTACATTAGTGGCAGTGTTTATTATCCCCTTTAGGCTACATTAGTGGCAGTGTTTATTATCCCCTTTATGCTGCATTAGTGGCAGTGTTTATTATCCCCTTTATGTTACATTAGTGGCAGTGTTTATTATCCCCTTTAGGCTACATTAGTGGCAGTGTTTATTACCCCCTTTATGTTACATTAGTGGCAGTGTTTGTTATCCCCTTTATGTTACATTAGTGGCAGTGTTTATTATCCCCTTTATGTTACATTAGTGGCAGTGTTTATTATCCACTTTATGTTACATTAGTGGCAGTGTTTATTATCCCCTTTATGTTACATTAGTGGCAGTGTTTATTATCCCCTTTATGTTACATTAGTGGCAGTGTTTATTATCCCCTTTATGTTACATTAGTGGCAGTGTTTATTATCCCCTTTATGTTACATTAGTGGCAGTGTTTATTATCCCCTTTATGTTACATTAGTGGCAGTGTTTATTACCCCCTTTATGCTGCATTAGTGGCAGTGTTTATTATCCCCTTTATGTTACATTAGTGGCAGTGTTTATTATCCCCTTTATTTTACATTAGTGGCAGTGATTATTATCCCCTTTATGCTGCATTAGTGGCAGTGTTTATTATCCCCTTTATGTTACATTAGTGGCAGTGTTTATTATCCCCTTTATGTTACATTAGTGGCAGTGTTTATTATCCCCTTTAGGCTACATTAGTGGCAGTGTTTATTATCCCCTTTATGCTGCATTAGTGGCAGTGTTTATTATCCCCTTTATGTTACATTAGTGGCAGTGTTTATTATCCCCTTTAGGCTACATTAGTGGCAGTGTTTATTACCCCCTTTATGTTACATTAGTGGCAGTGTTTGTTATCCCCTTTATGTTACATTAGTGGCAGTGTTTATTATCCCCTTTATGCTGCATTAGTGGCAGTGTTTATTACCCCCTTTATGTTACATTAGTGGCAGTGTTTATTATCCCCTTTATGTTACATTAGTGGCAGTGTTTATTATCCACTTTATGTTACATTAGTGGCAGTGTTTATTATCCCCTTTATGTTACATTAGTGGCAGTGTTTATTATCCCCTTTATGTTACATTAGTGGCAGTGTTTATTATCCCCTTTATGTTACATTAGTGGCAGTGTTTATTATCCCCTTTATGTTACATTAGTGGCAGTGTTTATTATCCCCTTTATGTTACATTAGTGGCAGTGTTTATTATCCCCTTTATATTGCATTAGTGGCAGTGTTTATTATTCCCTTTATGTTACATTAGTGGCAGTGTTTATTATCCCCTTTATCCTGCATTAGTGGCAGTGTTTATTATCCCCTTTATGCTGCATTAGTGGCAGTGTTTATTATCCCCTTTATGTTGCATTAGTGGCAGTGTTTATTATCCCCTTTATGCTGCATTAGTGGCAGTGTTTATTATCCCTTTATGTTACATTAGTGGCAGTGTTTATTATCCCCTTTATGCTGCATTAGTGGCAGTGTTTATTATCCCCTTTATATTGCATTAGTGGCAGTGTTTATTATCCCCTTTATGCTGCATTAGTGGCAGTGTTTATTATCCCCTTTATCCTGCATTAGTGGCAGTGTTTATTATCCCCTTTATGCTGCATTAGTGGCAGTGTTTATTATCCCCTTTATCCTGCATTAGTGGCAGTGTTTATTATCCCCTTTATCCTGCATTAGTGGCAGTGTTTATTATCCCCTTTATGTTGCATTAGTGGCAGTGTTTATTATCCCCTTTATGCTGCATTAGTGGCAGTGTTTATTATCCCCTTTATGTTACATTAGTGGCATTGTTTATTATCCCCTTTATGTTACATTAGTGGCAGTTGTTTATTATCCCCTTTATGTTACATTAGTGGCAGTGTTTATTATCCCCTTTATGTTACATTAGTGGCAGTGTTTATTATCCCCTTTATTTTACATTAGTGGCAGTGATTATTATCCCCTTTATGCTGCATTAGTGGCAGTGTTTATTATCCCCTTTATGTTACATTAGTGGCAGTGTTTATTATCCCCTTTATGTTACATTAGTGGCAGTGTTTATTATCCCCTTTATGTTACATTAGTGGCAGTGTTTATTACCCCCTTTATGCTGCATTAGTGGCAGTGTTTATTATCCCCTTTATATTGCATTAGTGGCAGTGTTTATTATTCCCTTTATGTTACATTAGTGGCAGTGTTTATTACCCCCTTTATGCTGCATTAGTGGCAGTGTTTATTATCCCCTTTATCCTGCATTAGTGGCAGTGTTTATTATCCCCTTTATGTTACATTAGTGGCAGTGTTTATTATCCCCTTTATGTTACATTAGTGGCAGTGTTTATTATCCCCTTTATTTTACATTAGTGGCAGTGATTATTATCCCCTTTATGCTGCATTAGTGGCAGTGTTTATTATCCCCTTTATGTTACATTAGTGGCAGTGTTTATTATCCCCTTTATGTTACATTAGTGGCAGTGTTTATTATCCCCTTTAGGCTACATTAGTGGCAGTGTTTATTATCCCCTTTATGCTGCATTAGTGGCAGTGTTTATTATCCCCTTTATGTTACATTAGTGGCAGTGTTTATTATCCCCTTTATGTTACATTAGTGGCAGTGTTTATTATCCCCTTTATGTTGCATTAGTGGCAGTGTTTATTATCCCCTTTAGGCTACATTAGTGGCAGTGTTTATTATCCCCTTTATGCTGCATTAGTGGCAGTGTTTATTATCCCCTTTCTGTTACATTAGTGGCAGTGTTTATTATCCCCTTTAGGCTACATTAGTGGCAGTGTTTATTATCCCCTTTATGCTGTATTAGTGGCAGTGTTTATTATCCCCTTTAGGCTACATTAGTGGCAGTGTTTATTATCCCCTTTATGCTGCATTAGTGGCAGTGTTTATTACCCCCTTTATGTTACATTAGTGGCAGTGTTTATTATCCCCTTTAGGCTACATTAGTGGCAGTGTTTATTATCCCCTTTATGTTACATTAGTGGCAGTGTTTATTATCCCCTTTATGTTACATTAGTGGCAGTGTTTATTATCCCCTTTAGGCTACATTAGTGGCAGTGTTTATTATCCCCTTTATGCTGTATTAGTGGCAGTGTTTATTATCCCCTTTAGGCTACATTAGTGGCAGTGTTTATTATCCCCTTTATGCTGCATTAGTGGCAGTGTTTATTACCCCCTTTATGTTACATTAGTGGCAGTGTTTATTATCCCCTTTATGTTACATTAGTGGCAGTGTTTATTATCCACTTTATCTTTTATTAGTGGCAGTGTTTATTATCCCCTTTATGTTACATTAGTGGCAGTGTTTATTATCCCCCTTTATGTTACATTAGTGGCAGTGTTTATTATCCCCTTTATGTTACATTAGTGGCAGTGTTTATTATCCCCTTTATGTTACATTAGTGGCAGTGTTTATTATCCCCTTTATGTTACATTAGTGGCAGTGTTTATTATCCCCTTTATGTTACATTAGTGGCAGTGTTTATTATCCCCTTTATGTTACATTAGTGGCAGTGTTTATTATCCCCTTTATGTTACATTAGTGGCAGTGTTTATTATCCCCTTTATGCTGTATTAGTGGCAGTGTTTATTACCCCCTTTATGCTGCATTAGTGGCAGTGTTTATTACCCCCTTTATGTTACATTAGTGGCAGTGTTTATTATCCCCTTTATGTTACATTAGTGGCAGTGTTTATTATCCCCTTTATGTTACATTAGTGGCAGTGTTTATTATCCCCTTTATGTTACATTAGTGGCAGTGTTTATTATCCCCTTTATGCTACATTAGTGGCAGTGTTTATTATCCACTTTATCTTTTATTAGTGGCAGTGTTTATTATCCCCTTTATGTTACATTAGTGGCAGTGTTTATTATCCCCTTTATGTTACATTAGTGGCAGCGTTTATTATCCCCTTTATCCTGCATTATTGGCAGTTGTTTATGATCCCCTTTATGTTACATTAGTGGCAGCGTTTATTATCCCCTTTATGTTACATTAGTGGCAGTGTTTATTATCCCCTTTATGTTACATTAGTGGCAGTGTTTATTATCTCCTTTATCCTGCATTAGTGGCAGTTTTTATTATCCCCTTTATGTTACATTAGTGGCAGTGTTTATTATCCCCTTTATGTTACATTAGTGGCAGTGTTTATGATCCCCTTTATGCTGCATTAGTGGCAGTGTTTATTATCCCCTTTATGCTGCATGAGACATGCAGAATATTGAGGCTAGTACTTACCACCTACACCATAAAAACAACCACCCCCTTCAACCTCCCCCCCCACCTGAACAACCACGCAACTCTCTTTTTTGGTGAAAAAAACGTCTATAGCAGCCCATTTACTGAACATAACTCTTACATAACATAACACTTCTTCTGGTACAATTAAATAATAATAACTGACATTAACAATCCCCAACTGGGTCCCAGGTCTTCAAAGGCACTGTTACTCACATCAATTACTTGGCTGTATCTGACGCCCAACGAAAAGGCTCCCAGCCACTGCCACACCGCCTCGGGGACAATACTACAGTCACATAGTCCCAGATACAGCCAATGACCTCCCACCTTACCAACAACCTTATAATTGGGAAGGGACACCCACACCTACGATGGGCCCAACCCATAATCCACCAACTTGTCACTCCAGCACCGCCTTCAAAGACCCAGCGACCCCTGCCACAGCACACGAGTGTGAACCCTTACACTCGTGTAGCCCGCCACACCCTCAATGCCCGCTGGATACCATCTTGGAGGCCTAACGACCACAAATCAATTCCTACAGCATTGAGATGCACTCCATCCGCCCGAAAATACCACCAGGACTCCTCTTCCAACTCACGATGACGGACTGCTAGGCCACCATTTCACACAAAAAACGCGCCACCTCCTTGTTGACCTTAATCCGGGCCTTGTTACGTTTCACGACCGAACGGGCCTGTCACCAAGCAGTACAGGCCACCCTGTCAGACCAGACCATAACAGTCTGCAGAAAGACGGACCGAGGGCGCAAAAAAACAGAATTTAATGTCCAGAATCACCGCACGCATAGAGCGCAACCCGAGGTCATTGCCGCCCACATGCAACAACAGAACATCTGGAGGGTGGTCTAACTTGGAATTACGATGGACCTCAGGTACCACCCATGACCACAACATCCCAGGCACACCAAGCCAATGAAGCTTGGTCTCACACCTATCAAAACCCAATTGCTGACCCTCCTCCTGGACTGTCGCCCGCTTAGCCCCCCAAAAGACGTAAGAATGGCCCAGGATCCACACCAAACAGACAGCAGAACCTGTAAAGATACAGAACACCAAGAACAGAAAAAGACAGTTACCGTAAAGACAAAAACACAAAACCAACCAACCGAACACCCCCCCATCACAATAGCTGAGGACTCACATATAACCAGAAGCTAGAAGAATCCCAATGACCAATGCACCGAATGACGTGATCACCGGGCAGCTTCCGTAGCCGCCCTTATACGAAAAGAATGGGACGAGTAGTGCTCTGCACCCAATCCCAACGCCTGCAAACACCGTTTAAACACCGCCCCAAATTGTAAACGAGACAAAGCCGTCCCATTCACATGCAAAAAGCAAAACCCCAGGAATAGCGGGTCTCAACCCAAGAAATCCCAGAATGGCCTGAACAGGAGAAATCCAGGACTCTGGAATCCCCGTCAAGTCCACCCAAGTGCCACGACCCAAACGATCTGTTTTTTATCTGCACAGAAAAATACATAACCCATCACACATGGCAAGACTACATCATCAACAACCAAACCGGCCTCCCCCCGCATGTTCCAACTAACCAGCTCCCCAACTCAAAAAGCCCCCAAAAAAGGCTAGCACAAATGCCGCCTGAAACAAAGTAGCCTCGTACAATGAGGCACAAAGACCATCCAACTGGTCCACCACCCCATGGAGAACCTCAAAAGAAACAGGCCATCTAGCATCAGGAATTGAACGGCCGTTTCGATAACCCTGCATAGTCTGCCTAACAAGGAAATCGTTGGTAACATCACAGCGACCCGCCAAGTTTAAAACGGAAAGCCAACCCCGCCAGCTTCTTGGACATCAAAGATGCAGAAACACCAGCTTCAAAATTCCGACCGATGAAATAAAGGAGGAGGCACCGAGCATCGTCCACCCTGGACCAACACCCAACCTCACTCACCAAATCCAGCCATTCCCGCCAAACCTTTCCGTAAAAGGCCCAAGTGGACTCCCAAGCTGATTGTCTAATGAAAGCTGCAGAAGAGGCAAGGCGACGCTCCACAAATGATCCCGGCAAGAGATTCCACGCTGCTCCGCCTCCGGTGCCAGCCGACGGAATCTGTCCCACTGAAAACAAGACAGAGCATCAGCCACTGAGTTATCCACACCCGGAACGTAAACAGTCCAAAACCAAGCGCCAAAGCAAACGAACCACAGGCATAGAGAAGGCCGAGACATTGTTAATGGCCTGAACCACACTCAGATTGTCACAACGAAAATGATCCCGTTTATTCTGGAAAACCAGATCCCACAAAGAAATAGCCAAAACAATCGGAAAAAGCTCCAGTAAAGTGAGATTGCCCAACAAACCTGCCTCCTTCCATGGCAACGGCCACGGACCCGCATACCACTGACCCTGAAAATAAGCCCCAAAACCAGTAACGCCCGCCGCATCCATCCACAACTCCAAATCAAAGTTAGATACAGCCGCATCCAACCTCAGTGATTTGCCATAGTAGGAATCAAGAAACGTCCTCCACACCTCCAAATCTTCCCGTAGCTCACAATTCAGCTGGACCCTGTGATGATGGGCAGCCACTCCAGCCGTGGCAGCCGCCAAGCGCCTGGAAAATACACGCCCTGTGGGCATGATGCGGCAAGCAACATTCAGGACTGCAAATCGCGAAGTCAAATTTTTCTGCACTTGCCCACTGCAGTTACCAACCCCCAGAGCTCCTCCAACTTATCCAGAGGCAAACGACATTCCATGGCCACCATATCGATAGTAATGCCCAAAAAACACAACTCTGTGTGCGGGCCCACCGTCTTATCTGGAGCCAAGGGAACACCAAAATATTCAAACACATGCTGCCCCGTGCTCAGTAGCGTTGCACAGATGGAGCTCCCCAGGGGGGCCAATGCACAGGAAATCGTCCAAATAATGGATGACGGATGCAAGCCCAGCAACATCCCTCACCGCCCATTCCAAAAAGGAACTAAATGTATTGAACAGGGAACAAGAAATGGCACAGCCTATAGGTAAACAATGATCCACAAAAATGCGTCCGTGTCATTTGCAACCCAACAGGCGGAGACAACTGGGATGTACCGGCAAGAGGCGAAAAGCCGCTTCAATATAGTTTTTTGCCAACAAGGAACGCCCCACCCATGTGACCGCCGCATCAAATGAAGCGTACGAAACGGAACACAAATCCGGGTCAATCGCGTCATTGACCGATCCCCCTCTCGGATGCGACAGGTGATGGATGAGTCTAAATTTATTGGGCTCCTTTTTAGGAACGACACCCAACGGCGAGATGACCAGATCAGGCATCGGTGAGCAAACAAACGGGCCCGCCATGAGACCCAAGGACACCTCCTTGTCCAGTTTAGCAAGGACAACGTCCGGATGCAGCCGCTCCGATCTTAAATTATCCGCTGCGGGAGGAACAACCGCCAACGTACAAGGGATCATAAAACCATCCGCAAAACCCCGCTGCAACAGGCAAGCCACCGCCCAATCAGGGTACCACTTTATAACCGGCACCATCCTTCCTACTCTCACTGGTGTCATCCCTTTTTCCAGTGTCACCACCCCTCCCCCTTCCTTGTTTAAAACACCGGGACAAGGAATGGAACCCCCCACAGCCCGAGCACTCGTGACGAAATCAGCAGCCAGACCCAAACTTGCACGACCCCTCGTTGAATTGCCAGCAGTATCCTTTTTTATGTGTGGCTGGCTGCACACCAGAAGCTGCACCTCTGGCCCCCCCTTGAAAGGGATTAGCTGTGGTCCGCACCGGCGTCATCAGCTTCATCCACAAACCTATGTCCTTGTGGTCCCAACGCAGAGACGGCCGAACCGCCTTCCGTTGCCGAAACTGCTCGTCATAACGCAACCACGCAATGCCCCCATAAACCCGCTGTGCTTCGCCGATAGCATCCAAGTAACAAAAAAGAGCGGAACAATGTTCCGGCGTCCGCTCCCCGAGTACAGAAAGAGCCTGAAGCCAATTAGAGAAAGTGCGGGGGATCAAATGGTACCGCCATTTTTCCTCCTCCCCCCTCTTACTCTCATCCGACCGCACTTTATCCAAGTTGAATTTCTCCAATGGTAACAAAGAAAAGATCTCCACATATTCACCCCCCAAATGTGCTCCTTCACCTCTTGCTTCAGATGAGCCTGCAAGGGCCCCGCAAAGCAGACATCAACCTTGCATTTTGCCGCATCCGCCAAACACACCCCATCAAACCCCGGCACCACTTTGTCCACGCCGTGAGCCCCTGGACCCTCCACAGCCACAGCCCCCCAAAGCACCTCAGACTCAGGGCCTGAGGAACCACCCACTGCTGGAGCCACCCCCGTTCTAAGGACTGAAGCAGCCCCAGCGACTTGGGGAACCGGCACTGGAAATACCCGAGGGGGAACCACCCCAGCAGCATCTCTACTTCCTACGTTGACAACCCCGCCCCCCGAGGTCGCTTCCTGAACAGCCGACCACGCAGCCAAGGATGGCGCAGAAGCCTGAGCCACCACCCCCACCTTACAGCACGTCAGCACGTCCCTAAAACCTGCCAGCAGCATGCCTACAACCCCCCCAGTGCCCAAGGAACCCCCCAGCGATGATGCATCAACCCCTTTACCCCCGGAACTGCCCACCGCCACATACCTGGGAACGCTACCCCCAACGTCCCGAAAACCCCCCGGCAAAGAAGAAGAGGAAGATAGGGAAAAAACAGCCCCAGAAGAAAACTCACCAGGCTGCGTCTGCCCCTGGGGACTCCCAGCTGCCACTCCGGTCCAAGCAGGGATGTAGGGACCGTACCTTCTTCAGAGCCGCTGAGCTCCCCCTCCAATCGGCTCACCTCTTCCTCTTGCTCCAGGACAGAATGGCTATCTGCACGTGGACCGATCCAGGCTCCTGAGCCCGAAGTTGCCGTCTTCAGCCACCGCAACAGGGCCCAGAGCTGCTGCAGCATTCATCCCTCGTTGGGCTCACTGGGAGGCAGAAGAACTCCCAGCAGCCGAAGACCCTTCCTGTGACTGTTGTTTGCCTGATCCCATGGCCAGAGCTGCTGCTCCATGATTCCTCCCTCATTGGACTCGCTAGGAGGCAGAGAAACTCCCAGCAGCTGAAGACCCCTTCTGTGAATGCTAAAACCCGGCTCCCAAGCCTGGGCAGCGCATGGGGGTGACGTCATCAGCCACCACTCCCTCATCCCCGGAACTCAGAGCCGCAGCTCCTCCCTGTACTCATTGGGCTCGCTCTGCCCCATAGGAGGGGCCAGCAGCCGAATCCCCATGATCCACTGGAGCTCGGCCCACGGGAGTGACATCATCCATGGGCACCTCCCCTTAGCTCAGAGCCGCCGAGCCCCACCCACGTCGAGCTCGCTGGGCGGCCAAAGGCCCAGCAGCTGGCAGTCTGGGTCACCTTAGCTGCAGGCCCAGATGCCTCATGGCCAGCCACGTGGTCCCGACCTGAAGGTGAGTTTTGGGTGGTCACTGAAATGATTCCGCCGGGTGCCCGCCGTTGGCGCGGATTCCTCCCAGCTCCCCCCCCTTGGAGAATCAGGCCGAAGCTTCACTGGGGGGGCTGGAGAGTCCCCAAAGGGGCTCCTAGAGCGGCGCCGAACCCGCAATGTGACATCTGGGCTGAAGCGCACTGGTGGCACTGACCGCCGAGCACGTGGACGCCCAGAAGAGGGGCTTGGGGACACGGGCCTGGGTGTTTTCAGCAGGTCGAATAGCCTCTCCCGCAGCCATCCCGAGCCATTTTCTTCCGCCGCTGCCCACAATTGGGAGTGAATTCCATCTACGTCACTCTTGGCCTAATTTTTTATTTGCAGGTTACCAAGAATGACGAAGAAAACCTCACCTGGCTGGTAGAAATCTCACCCGTGCTGGTAGAAACCTCACCCGTGCTGGTAAAAACCTCACCCGTGCTGGTAAAAACCTCACCCGTGCTGGTAGAAATCTCACCTGTGCTGGTAGAAACCTCACCCGTGCTGGTACAAGCTCCGACTAACCCCCGACAAATTCCAGCCCCTCTCCTCATCCTAGCAAGACCACCCTCCAGCCCAATTGCTCCATTCCGGTAAGTAACCATCCCCCATCTCCTATACTCCCACCCAGCTCCCGTCTCCGCCTCGTCTGCGAGCCCCATTCATGCTGGCCCTCCCTTTAGCTTCACTCCGTCCAGGCCCTGACTTGAATGAGGCAGCCATCATTGTAGGCAGATTAACTGCATAACTGACAAAGAATCAAAGAGAAATAATGGTATAGCAGAAATGGAATTTATCATTAACCCTTTCCCGTCCGGTCCATGTATATAAACAGCCGGATGGGAGCAGTGCAGGGGCGGGTGGACGTTTATAAATGTCCTCCCCGCTTCCCTGGGAATGCGCAGCACTGCAATCCAGTGCCCGCTGTGTCATGTGGTTGCATCCTATTGTTCTATTATGTGTCTTGCTTGGGAACAAACTAATATGCGATGTATATGTATGTGTGTTGGCTTGGTGGGGGGTGTCTGCTGTGTGTCTCTTGTCAGTAAATGTAGATTGCCCCGCCCTGTGACATCATGTAGGGAGGGGGGATTGTTCCCTTGAATGTATATATCTTGTATCTGTGTTAAAATAAAGGAGTCTATTTCCTGGTTTTCATTCAAGAGTGGTGTCCGTGGATTTGTGTTCGGACAGGGAAGCGGGAGTCTGACGGAAATACCCGAGTGCAGTCGGGGTCCGGTTCTGTTAAAAGGAGTTTAGGTAAAATGTTCATTTTTGCCATCGTGACTCTACCCAGAAATGAAATAGGGCTCCCAGGCCAAATTTTGAGTAAAGTATAAAGACGAGATACACCTGGTGGGTAATTGGCTCACCTTAAGGCGCTCCCTGAAAACCCACCTCTTCAGGGAAGCCTACCCCACCCTCACCTAACAGCCGCTGCCCTTCCCTCCTCCTACCACTCCATCCCCCACAGCCGTTTCCTCCTGTGCCTCTACCCCCTCCCTCCTAGATTGTAAGCTCGAAAGAGTAGGGCCCCCTTACCCCTCGTGTGCTGTTTGTTGTTACTGTAATGTTTTATGTATTGTCCCCCCTATTGTACAGCGCTGAGCAAACCCTTTGGCGCTATATAAACTCGATAAATAAATAAATAGTCCAGAATCCCTGGGTGTAAGATAAACACCCAATTATTGAATGCAGTCCATGGCCCAGCAAAATGGGAAGGAGCTACAAAGGGATTCCCCAGAGGCTCAGTAACATTGATCGGCATAACTACCGATTTAGAAAAATTTACGGAGAGGCCTGATATGGATGCAAAATCATTCAACACCGAACACAAATTAGGGAAAGATACTAATGGGTTAGTAAGAAAGAGCATGACATCATCAGCATACATACATAGTTTAAATTGGGAAACCCAAGAGCGGGTACCCCGAAATATCAGGGTGTGACCTCATGACAATGGCTGAAGGTTCTAAAATCAGCGCAGACAGTAGGGGTGAGAGCGAGCAATCCTGTCAGGTGCCTCTTCCCGGGGTAAAAAAGTCAGAATTGCAGCCAGGAAGTCTAATCCTTGTTTGGGGGAGTTGTATAAAGTCCGCACACCAGAGAGAAATTCATCACTAAAACCCAAACTCTGTAATAGCCAAAACAAATATGGCCAAAGGATGCTATCAAAGGCCTCATTAATGTCCAAACTCATCAACAAAACCTCCTTGGAGCGTAAATTAGCATCTTGGATAACATTTACAGTGAGACGTATATTATCTGTAGTAGGCCTGTTGGGGATAAAGCCCGATTGGTCAGATGAAACCAATGAAGAGATACCGGGGGCCAATCTATCAGCCAAGATACGGCTAAAGATCTTTAAATCATTATTCATGACAGAAACGGGCCTATAGTTTTGTGGTAGAAGGTGATCCTTTAAGGGTTTGTTCAACAGCGACATATTGGCCAAAAGCATTTCGTCAGGAAACTTCCCCCCCACAAAACCTCATTGAACATAGACACCAAAGATGGGGTTAGAAGAGGAGCAAAGTGTTTATAATAACTGGCCGAGAACCCATCCAGGCCTGGGGCCATGGAACTGTTCAATGTGCTAGTTATTCGAGTAATTTCCTCCAATGAACAAGGGGCATTAAGGGTTGAAATCTGAGAGGGTGTAAGAACGGGAAGAGGTATAAAATCCAGCCAAAAGGCAGCAGGGGGAGGGGACTCTACCCGGGGAGCAACCAACAGGGAGGAGTAAAACTCTTCAAAAATATTCAAACCTTCACGGGGCAAAGAGGAGACCTTACCGTGCTTATTACGTAATTTACATATATGTGGGGGGCGGATTGAGTGGTAAGTTTCCGAGTGAACATGGTTGATGCTGAATTGCTATGCAGCAAAAAGGATTGCTTAGTCCAGTGTAAGGCTTTTTCAGTTCTTTGAGGTATTAGGATATTCAGTCCCAAGCGCTTCTGTGATATCATTACTTATTCATTAGGGCCGGGTTACCTATATGAGTTCTAGAAAGTGTTTCCAATTCCCTGATGAGTGTTTGAATCTGTTTTCCAGTGGTCCCAATTCCTGGCGGCTGTCATAGAAATATGGTGGCCACAAAGAACCACCTTGTGAGCCACCCACAGCGTAGTCGGGGAGGTATCAGGCGTGTTGTTCCACTGAAAATACTCTTGGATTGCTATAGACACTTCCAGTCTGGAGGTGGGGTCGGTGAGCATAGAGTCATTCAACCACCAGGAATAAGGAGGACACGCTAGTCCTATAAAGGTGATAGACAACGGCCACAATAATATGATCCGACCAAGTACATGTATGTATTCCAGCCTTCGTAGAGTTGGCCAAAATGATCGGAGAGCAATATATGTAATCCAACCTGGCGTAGGAGTCATGTGGGTGGGAATAAAAGGTATAGTCCCTGGCCCCCACATTGTGAGCTCTCCAGGAATCAATCCATTGGAACAAATCCAGGAGTTTCGTAAGGGGCTTTGGGAAGGCCAGAGAAGAGGGAAAAGAGAAGCTTCTATCCATCAAAGGCTTGGCCACCAAGTTAAAGACTCCTCCCAAAAGTAGGTGGGGGGGACAGAAATATATCAAGAGTATCAAAAAAATTTGAGAAAAAATTAACCCAAACTTGGTGGACACCGCTAAAGGTAAAACGTCATAGACATGTCCCAACAGGAAATCAGGTGATGGGTGTAACAGCCAAAGGGGAGAGTCATCATCATCCCGCCTTGTGTCTGACCCTCCCCCTGTCCTGCCATGGAGATGGGGTGTTCCAAATAGGAGATACTCGAGGAGTTGAGGGTGGGCGTTGAGGCGTGGGAACACAGTCCAGTGTAGCAACTAATAGTCCATTCCATATAATGTGATGTGAAAAAATCCACTTCAGTCAAATGAGCTCTTCAGGGGTCCTGCACCACCAAGTGCACCGGCTTCTTACCAAAAAGAAATGAGCTCTCAGTTATAGGAGGTCTTCAGTACATATGGTAGTACATGTCTCCGCCCCCCAATATAATGCGCCTGCACCATTCCAAAGGAAAGCACGCAATGGACCTCAAATCCTGCCTCAATGAAACCAGCATGTAGAGGGAAACACACAGGCTACCATGTGTAATACGGCCAAATAAACCCGCCATTTAGTAGTAAAACAGGAACTACAATGAAGTCTTAGGAAACAGACATAATAGAATTGCTGAATTTGCACTGGCAGGCATGATGACGTCACTGCTAGGCTCCACCCATTGAATTTCATCACAAGTGGATGTTCTCAGGGGACTGAATCTCATAAAAAACTATTTTGCTGGGATGGGGGATTTTTGGGGGGTAGACAATCTATGCTGGGAGAAGGGATCTGGGGGGGGGGGGGTGATTTGTGCTGGGCAGGTGATTTGGCGTATAAAGAGAAATTTGGGGTGGGAGTTTTGTTTGGGGCAGGGGAAATTTGGGTGGGGGACACATTTTGTGCTGGGTGGAGAGGATTTGTGCTTGGAGGGTTTTGGGGGCTTAAGGGATTAGTGCTGGTAGGAGAGATTTCATGAGGGAGAGGATTTGTGGTGCCAGGAGGATTGATTGGAGGAAGAGGATTTGAGCTGAATGGGGGAGAGGTAGGGAAATTTGTGTTTGGGGAAGATTTTAGTGGGAAGAGGATTTGTGCTGGGAGGAGAGATTTGGGTGGGTAAGAAAGATCGGTGCCTAAAGGGGGGATTTAGGGGGAAACGTTTTGTGCTGGGTTGGGCAAGATAGATTTACTGGAGGAGAGGATTTGTGAGTGGATGAGGGATTTGCGTGTCAGAAAAATATTTTTTATGGGGGGGGGGGGGGGTTGGTAGGGAGGTGAAATTGTGCTGGAAGGGAGTTTAGGAATGAGGCTATTTGTGCTGGGAGGGGATTTTAAAGTGATATAAGGGGAGATTTGGGGAAGAGAGGATTTGTGTTGGGAGGCTGGATTTTGGGGAAGATGAATTTGTACTGATAGGTTTGATTTGGGGGATTGCAGGAAGGAGGGATTTGTGCTGGGAGGAAATATTTAGGTGAGGGATAAAAATTTGTGCTGGGAGGGGGATTTGGTTGGGGGAGAGGATTTATTTTGGAAGGCGGGATTTGGACAATAGATATCATTTGTGCTGTGAGGGGGGATTTGGTTGGGGGAGAGGACTTGTGCTGGGAGGGGGGACTTGGGTGGGGAACAAGATCTATGCTGATGGGGATTTGAGATCCCTAGGAGAGATATTTGTGCTGGGAGGGGCGATTTGGTGTGCTGGGAGGGGGAGAAGGAGTGGCTCAGTAATAAAGTATCAGTTCTGGGTCCCAGGAGACTCAGCATTTATGTAACGATGTCCCTGTATCCTCTCCCATTGGGAACACAATCTGTATACAACCGCTGGTGGCTGTGTCACATTTTTACCCCCCCCCGGGTATTTTACAATCCTAGCAACACCCCTGGATGCTGAGCATATAATGAGAGGAATGGAAGGAGTCCACACTTCCCCTGTGTCACCTGCTGGGGGCGCTCTGCTCGGGGCTTGTTACCATCCACCCTTCACCAGAGGGTGTCACTGAAGCTCCAACTCCCCTCGTCGATCTCCTCCTGCATTGCTTGTTTGCTGTGCATTGTTTGTCACATTCCCCTCAGTAGCTGACCTTTCTTTCAGGGAGTGTCTGTCCTGTATAACCGGTTCTCGGCGCTGTAAGTGACAATTGTGCGGTCATGCAACGCTGCACCCAAATGAAATTTCTGTCCTTTTTTCCCACTAATTGAGCTTTCTTTCGGTGGTATTTGATCGTCTGTGCGTTTTTCATTTTTTGCGCTATAAAAAAAAAGACCGACAATTTTTAGAAAAAAAAAAACAATAATTTGGACTTTTTGCTATAAAACATGTCCAGTAAAAAAATGTAAAAGTCAAATTTCGTCATAAGTTTCAGCCAAAATGTCTCCCGCTCCGTGTCTTTGCTGAAAAAAATGCCAATACGTGTAAATTAATTGGTTTACGTGAAGGTTATAGCGCCTACAAATGGCGGGATAGATACGGGGATTTTTATTTATGCTAATAAAGGCGGCAATCAGTGACTTATAGTGGGACTGCGCTGGACATTCTGACACTGGGGGGGGGGGACTGATTTGGTGTCACTGACATCCCCAGTGACACCAATACAGTGATCAGTGCTAATAAAAAGCCCCGACACTGTACTAATGGCACTGGGCAGGAAGGGGTTAACATGAGGGGCGATCAAAGGGGTTAACTGTGTGCTGGGGGTGCTTTACTAGGGGGCGGGGTGTGTGTTACTAGGGGGCGGGGTCTGTGTGCTTCACTGTAAGCATCGGGATGGCTGTGCTGTGCAGTGTGCCCGAGCTGACAGGGAGGAGGACTGTTGATAAACAAAGCAGCCCTTCTCCCTGTCAGTGATCGCCGGTAATCACGGGGCGCCGGTGGGTAATCACCGGCCGGGACACGGTGATTGACACCCGTGGCCACGAATGGCGGCGCATGTAGCTCGCGAGCGCCCTCAACCTGGAAATACAAAATGATGTTTATATACGTGATTCTGCGCACAGAGGCCATCCTGTATCAGTATATCTGCTATAGACGCTCCTCAAGTGGTTAAAAGTGTATTTAAACTGAAGAGCAAACATGTAATCTAGTCCAGGCACTGATGGGTAACTGGCCCACAGGTCACCAGTACCCCCACCTGGTCCTCAATTTGAATCCTCACCCAGGTGATGCCTTTGACCAGGATAGATAGACTATTGGCTGGTCTGAGGTTCAGCCAGCAGGGGTCCAGTAGTTCCCATGCAGCAAATGACTCTACATAAAAGTCATACTCCATGACAGTGACCTCTGACCCGGTGTCACTCAAGCATGGGACTTTTTGCCTGTTGACTAGTGTGGATACCACTGAGCTCAGTGCGGCAATGTCCTCTGGCTTGCTGGGACTTTGAATTGCCTGTCTGGGGTTTCCCTCAGCCTCAGGAGCCACTAGTTTAATGACAGCCTGGAGGAGTTTTTGAATCCAGACCAGCCACAGTTCTTGGATATATGTCAATAACGGCCACACTGCCAGCATTTCTGGTCCTCCTCGGGGCCCCTACACAACAGGTTCTCCCCCCCAGAGGTTGTGGAATGGCCTTAGAGGAGCTATCTCCTGTTTTAAGGAGGCCACGTCCTGAGCCAGCTCTCTCAGTGAAGGTTGCAGGGCTGACAGTGGTGAAGATGCCAAGGCCTCCTCCTTGGGATACAGTTTCATACTTTTTGGTCACCTCCATCACTGCTTCCATATCTTCTGACTCGTGTGCAACCACATCCACCACGGCACCATTGAAGAAAATGGCGGCTTGCACATTAACCTTCTCTTGCAGGGCTCTCTGGACTGGATCAGGTTTCATGTCAGCTATGAACTAATCCCTCAGCATGTGCTCAGATTTAGTGATGTCAGCCCCCTGCACACATCCTGCTTCCCCAAAAATAAAACTCTCTAGCATTACACACTAAACTGAGCATGTGCAAAGTGCCTACTAGAGCTCTCTACTATCGGCAGATGGATTGGGGACAGAAAAAGAAGGGGAGGATCAGAGAAGACGGGATCAAACAGCCTTTTTACACAATGTGGAGGATTAACCCCTTAGGTTCCACAGTGAGTATAACAAGCATGCTTTCCTGCATCTGCAGACTGATTGGACTGTTGGGGGTTTAGGAATATTTTAATGTATCCCCAGCACAGGGCGCCATGTGGCTCAAGGACAATCCTACTTATCCCCAGCTGCAACCCACCGGCTCGGGGACAATCCTACTTACCCCCAGCCACAACCTCAGGTACTTGTATAGCGCCGTCAATGTACTCCGCGCTTTACACATATATATTGTATATTCCCATCAGTCCCCGCCCCCGAGGGGCGTACAATCTAAGGTCCCTAACTCACATTCATACATACACATACTAGGGACAATTTAGACAGGAGCCAATTCACCTACCAGCATGTCTTTGGAGTGTGGGAGGAAACCGGAGTACCCGGAGGAAACCCACACAAGCACAGGGAGAGCATGCAAACTCCAGGCAGGAGGTGCCGTGGCTGGGATTTGAACCAACAACCCTAGTACTGCCAGGCAGAAGTGATAACCATTCAGCCACTGTGCTACTTATTCCCAGCCACAACCCACCATCTCAGGGACAATCATACTTATCCCCAGCCACAACCCACCATCTCAGAGACAATCCTACTTATCTCCAGCCGCAACCCACCATCTCAGGGACAATCCTACTTATCCCCAGCCACAACCCACCATCTCAGGGACAGTCCTACTTATCCCCAGCCACAACCCACCATCTCAGAGACAATCCTACTTATCTCCAGCCGCAACCCACCATCTCAGGGACAATCCTACTTATCCCCAGCCACAACCCACCATCTCAGAGACAATCCTACTTATCTCCAGCCGCAACCCACCATCTCAGGGACAATCCTACTTATCCCCAGCCACAACCCACCATCTCAGGGACAGTCCTACTTATCCCCAGCCACAACCCACCATCTCAGAGACAATCCTACTTATCTCCAGCCGCAACCCACCATCTCAGGGACAATCCTACTTATCCCCAGCCACAACCCACCATCTCAGAGACAATCCTACTTATCCCCAGCCGCAACTCACCATCTCAGAGACAATCCTACTTATCCCCAGCCACAACCCACCATCTCAGGGACAATCCTACTTATCCCCAGCCGCAACTCACCATCTCAGAGACAATCCTACTTATCCCCAGCCACAACCCACCATCTCAGGGACAATCCTACTTATCCCCAGCCGCAACCCACCATCTCAGGGACAGTCCTACTTATCCCCAGCCACAACCCACCATCTCAGGGACAGTCCTACTTATCCCCAGCCACAACCCACCATCTCAGGGACAGTCCTACTTATCTCCAGCCACAACCCACCATCTCAGGGACAGTCCTACTTATCCCCAGCCACAACCCACCATCTCAGGGACAATCCTACTTATCCCCAGCCGCAACCCACCATCTCAGGGACAATCCTACTTATCCGCAGCCACAACCCACCATCTCAGGGACAGTCCTACTTATCCCCAGCCGCAACCCACCATCTCAGGGACAATCCTACTTATCCCCAGCCACAACCCACCATCTCAGGGACAGTCCTACTTATCCCCAGCCGCAACCCACCATCTCAGGGACAATCCTACTTATCCCCAGTCACAACCCACCATCTCAGGGACAATCCTACTTATCCCCAGCCACAACCCACCATCTCAGGGACAATCCTACTTATCCCCAGCCGCAACCCACCATCTCAGGGACAATCCTACTTATCCCCAGTCACAACCCACCATCTCAGGGACAATCCTACTTATCCCCAGTCACAACCCACCATCTCAGGGACAATCCTACTTATCCCCAGCCACAACCCACCATCTCAGGGACAATCCTACTTATCCCCAGCCGCAACCCACCGGCTCGGGGACAATCCTACTTATCCCCAGCAGCAACCCACCATCTCAGGGACAATCCTACTTATCCCCAGTCACAACCCACCATCTCAGGGACAATCCTACTTATCCCCAGCCGCAACCCACCATCTCAGGGACAATCCTACTTATCCCCAGCCGCAACCCACCGGCTCGGGGACAATCCTACTTATCCCCAGCCGCAACCCACCATCTCAGGGACAATCCTACTTATCCCCAGCCGCAACCCACCATCTCAGGGACAATCCTACTTATCCCCAGTCACAACCCACCATCTCAGGGACAATCCTACTTATCCCCAGCCACAACCCACCATCTCAGGGACAATCCTACTTATCCCCAGCCGCAACCCACCGGCTCGGGGACAATCCTACTTATCCCCAGCCACAACCCACCGCCTCAGGGACAATCCTACTTATCCCCAGTCACAACCCACCGGCTCAGGGACAATCCTACTTATCCCCAGTCACAAGCCACCGGCTCAGGGACAATCCTACTTATCCCCAGCTGCAACCCACCGGCTCGGGGACAATCCTACTTATCCGCAGTGACCACTAGAGATGAGCGAAGAAATGAAAAATTCGATTCGACTGATTCGGCGAATTCGTGGACAATATTCGATTCGAGTCGAATAAATTCGCTGTGAATTTAACTTAAAAAAGGGTGTTTCTAGGCTTCAGAGAGACTTAATATTAGTGCAGAACACTGTACCTTTAATTGAAATGCCCTTGGAGTCTGCTGGGGAAGAGAAATAATACTGTCTGTCAGTATGACATGCAGATGAGTGCCGTCGATCTTAGAATCACTGCACACTTCACTCCTTTGGCCAGTCACGGGGCCAAAACCAGTGTTTGGAGCCACAGTGTGGCGGTGGAGGCAGCAGCAATGGGAGGCCATACAGCAACCTATGACAAAATGGAAACCAGCAGGAGCGTGAGGAGACCTGAAAGTGGCACATGGCAGAGTGGGAGCAATGGGAGGCCGTACAGGGACCCAGGTCACACTGTGGGCCCAGCAGCAGCGTGACCAGGCGGTACGGGGGCCCATGGCCGATATGGGGCTTGGTGGCACCTATGGAAGGCCTGTAATCTGCCAGCAACCTATGACAAAATGGACAACCGCAGGAGTGTGAGGAGATTTCAAAGTGGCACATGGCAGAGTGGAAGCAATGGGAGGACGTACAGGGACCCAGGTCACACTGTGGGCTCAGCAGCAGCGTGACCAGGAGGTACGGGGGCCCATGGCCGATATGGGGCCTGGCGGCACCTATGGGAGGCCGCTAATCTGCCAGCAACCTATGACAAAATGGAACCCTGGGCTGGGGCAGGCAGAACCGCCGTATCTTTATCACGTTTTTCACAGGCCACCGAATGGCGACGCTGCATATGCTGACGCAACGCTGTAGTCCCAACATGGGCCCCCTGGCCACGCTTGACTTTCTGGCCACATAGTCGACATTAGGCTACGTTTACTTCCTCGGGCGGCTTGACGAAAACTTGCCACACCGCCGAGTAGGAAACTTTGCACCCGCTACTCCTCACTGGCTGACTGCTACTTCCTCCGTGCACACCGGCACCACTACTGGCCGTGGTGGTAGGCTGCAGTGGAGCTGCTGCTCTACTCCGTGGCCGTTTGCCTCCACTGACAAAGCTGCGACCCTGCTGCCTCCTGGCAGCAGCAATGGGAGGCCGTACAGGGACCCAGGTCACACTGTGGGCTCAGCAGCAGCGTGACCAGGCGGTACGGGGGCCCATGGCCGATTTGACCTCATTCATCCCATAGTCCTGCCGACTCACGAATAGCGTGGCCTCCTCAAAGGGCCTGAGCAAGCGCAGGTGTCACGCATGAGATGACAATGGCTGACATCTAAGTTACACAGGGAGTACCTTTATCCGCTTTTAACATCAGGAAATCTGTGATGGCCTTTAGCTGTTCGTAAAGGCGGTCTAACATATGTAGGGTTGAATTACACCTTGTTGCAACGTCACAGCATGAGGAGTCGGTACGGGGGCCCATGGCAGATTACATGTCTGGCAGCAGCAATGGGAGGCCCGTAATCTGCCAGCACCCTATGTCAAAAAATTCAACACACCAGCAGTGTGAGGAGACCTGAAAGTGGCACATGGCAGAGTGTGGCGATGGAGACAGCAGCAATGGGAGGCCGTACAGGGACCCATGAGAGACTCTGGACCTAGCAGCAGCATGAGGAGGCGGTATATAGGGGCCTATGGCAGATTAGGGGCCTGGCAGCAGCTATGGGAGGCCCGTAATCTGCCTGCACCCTATGTCAAAAAATTCAACACACCAGCAGTGTGAGGAGACCTGAAAGTGGCACATGGCATGAGAGACTCTGGACCTGGCAGCAGCAGGAGGAGGCGGTATATAGGGGCCCATGGCTGATTAGGGGCCTGGCAGCAGCTATGTGAGGCCCGTTATCTTGCAGCACCCTATGTCAAAAAATTAAACACAACTAAAGTGTGAAGAGACCTGAAAGTGGCACATGGCAGCAGAGTGTGGTGATGGAGACAGCAGCAATGGGAGGCCGTACAGGGACCCATGAGAGACTCTGGACTTGGCAGCAGCATGAGGAGGCGGTATATAGGGGCCCATGGCAGATTAGGGGCCTGGCAGCAGCTATGTGAGGCCCGTTATCTTGCAGCACCCTATGTCAAAAAATTAAACACACCAGCAGTGTGAAGAGACCTGAAAGTGGCACATGGCAGCAGAGTGTGGTGATGGAGACAGCAGCAATGGGAGGCCGTACAGGGACCCATGAGAGACTCTGGACTTGGCAGCAGCATGAGGAGGCGGTATATAGGGGCCCATGGCAGATTAGGGGCCTGGCAGCAGCTATGTGAGGCCCGTAATCTGCCTGCACCCTATGTCAAAAAATTAAACACACCAGCAGTGTGAAGAGACCTGAAAGTGGCACATGGCAGCAGAGTGTGGCGATGGAGACAGCAGCAATGGGAGGCCGTACAGGGACCCATGAGAGACTCTAGACTTGGCAGCAGCATGAGGAGGCGGTATATAGGGGCCCATGGCAGATTAGGGGCCTGGCAGCAGCTATGTGAGGCCCGTTATCTTGCAGCACCCTATGTCAAAAAATTAAACACAACTAAAGTGTGAAGAGACCTGAAAGTGGCACATGGCAGCAGAGTGTGGCGATGGAGACAGCAGCAATGGGAGGCCGTACAGGGACCCATGAGAGACTCTAGACTTGGCAGCAGCATGAGGAGGCGGTATATAGGGGCCCATGGCAGATTAGGGGCCTGGCAGCAGCTATGTGAGGCCCGTTATCTTGCAGCACCCTATGTCAAAAAATTAAACACAACTAAAGTGTGAAGAGACCTGAAAGTGGCACATGGCAGCAGAGTGTGGCGATGGAGACAGCAGCAATGGGAGGCCGTACAGGGACCCATGAGAGACTCTAGACCTAGCAGCAGCATGAGGAGGCGGTATATAGGGGCCTATGGCAGATTAGGGGCCTGGCAGCAGCTATAGGAGGCCCGTAATCTGCCAGCACCCTATGTCAAAAAATTCAACACACCAGCAGTGAGGAGACCTGAAAGTGGCACATGTTTGAGGCATGATTCATGGCGGATTTAGTCAGTTGTGTCAGGAACTGGTGGTTTGAAATCCAGACTAATCCACGCCTGATTCATTTTCACAAACGTGAGTCTCTCCACACTTTGGGTGGACAGTCGTGTCCTCCGCGGAGTTACAATACCTCCTGCCGCACTAAACACGCGCTCCGATGCCACGCTACTGGCCGGGCATGACAGCCTTTCAAGGGCAAATTCAGCTAGTTGGGGCCAAAGGTCAAGTTTCGTTGCCCAGTAGTCAAGGGGATTGTCTACCTCGGTTGGCAGGGTGCTGTCCAAGTAGGCCCAAGCCTGTTGTTTGAGCTCCTGCTCCAGGTCCACCTGATGCTGCTGCTGCTGCTGCTGCGGCTGGTTAGTAGTTTCCTCACTGCGCTGGTGAAGAAAGCTACTCATCATCGACTGCAGACTGAGGCAGCCGCTGCTGGTGGAGCTGCCACTGCTCCTACCACCCCACCCCTCCCCTGCTGCCATGCCAGCGGAACGTGAGCGCACAGGGCCCACAGTGTCTGAGGATGGACGTTGGCGCACAAAGGCAGAGACCAACTGACTACATAGGTGGTTTTTATAGTACGTAATTTTGGCCTCCCTCTCAGCAGGTGTGAAAAAGGCCACCATTTTGGACCGGTAGCGAGGGTCCAACAAGGTGGACAGCCAAAAGTCATCCCTCTGTCTGATGGTTATTATTCGGCTGTCGCTACGCAAGCAACCGAGCATGCTATGGGCCATTTGTGCCAAGGAATGCGAGGGACTCCCTGCCTCCATCTCCACAGCATACTGCCACGGTGCGTCTGGGTCCTCTGTCTCCTCCTCCTCCTCCTCTACCAGATGCTCCTGCTCCTCCACTCCTGTCCGCTGAGTGGAAAAAACACCCATTTCACTCAATAATTCCTGAGCACAAATGTCCTCCTCTACCTCCTCCTCTTCTTCCTGTCCTGCCCCCACAGGGGTCATGTGGCGTTGACATCTGTGCGCCACGTCTACCGCACCCTGACCAGCCATTGTTAACAGCATTTGTTCCAGGACGTGCAACAGAGGAATGACGTCGTTCATCCCATAGTCCTGCCGACTCACGAATAGCGTGGCCTCCTCAAAGGGCCTGAGCAAGCGGCAGGTGTCACGCATGAGCTGCCAATGGCTGACATCTAAGTTACACAGGGGAGTACCTTTATCCGCTTGTAACATCAGGAAATCGGTGATGGCCTTTCGCTGCTCGTAAAGGCGGTCTAACATGTGTAGGGTTGAATTCCACCTTGTTGCAACGTCGCAGATCAGGCGATGCTGTGGAATTCCGTTCTGCCGCTGCAGCTCAATGAGGGTGTTCTTTGCGGTGTAGGAATGGCTGAAATGCATGCACAGTTTACGTGACATTTTAAGGATGTCTTGCAGTGGGATGGTGGATTTTAGGAACCGCTTGACAACCAGATTGAACACGTGAGCCATGCATGGCGCATGGCACAACCTTCCTTGACGCAGAGCAGACACCATGTTCTTTCCGTTGTCGGTCAACATGGTTCCGATTTTTAGTTTGCGCGGAGACAGCCATCTGTCGATTTCTCTGTTCATTACACTCAGCAGTTCCTCCCCTGTGTGACTACGTTCGCCAAGGCATACCAGGTGCAGCACAGCGTGACACCGTTGCGCCCTGCACATGTGATATGCCGGTCGGGTAATGGGACTTGGCACGGGGGTGGCGGCTGAGGACACGGCGGAAAAAGAGGTGGTAGAGGCGGACATGCTTGCTGGACCAAGGACGTGCAAACGTGGAGGCAAAAGCGTCGTGACCTGTCCAAGTTGCTGGTGCGGCTGTGCCGGCACCACGTTCACCCAGTGGGCCGTAAATGACATGTACTGTCCCTGACCGTAGTTACAGCTCCACACGTCAGCGCTGCCGTGCACTTTGGCAGAGACCGACATGCTCAAAGACTGGCCCACCATCTCTTCTACATGTGAATGCAGGGCTGGCACTGCCTTTTGGGCAAAGAAATGACGGCTTGGCACTCTCCACCGCGGCGCGGCACAAGCCATCATTTCTCGGAAAGGTGCTGAGTCCACCAGTTGGAAAGGGAGGGACTGCAGCACCAGCAACTTGGACAGGAGGACGTTCAGCTTTTGCACCGTCGGGTGCGTGCTCGCAAACTGTTGTCTCTTGGAAACGGATTCCAAGAAAGACTGCTGACGGAATCCGAGAAGAGGAATAGCAGGAGAAGGAGCATCTGAACGAGCGGAAGATGCCAATGAGCGACAACTCCCCTCAGCAGAGGTGTTGGAGCCTTGACTGGCTGATAGAGGGCGATTGACGACGTCGGGTGACGGAGCAAGTAACGGAGCGGGTGATGGAGCGGGGGCTGGGGCAGGCAGAACCGCCGTATCTTTATCACGGTTTTCCCAGGCCACCGAATGGTGACGCTGCATATGCTGACGCAACGCTGTAGTCCCAACATGGGCCCCCTGGCCACGCTTGCATTTCTGGCCACATAGTCGACATACGGCTACGTTTACTTCCTCGGGCGGCTTGACGAAAAATTGCCACACCACCGAGTAGGAAACTTTGCCCCCGCTACTCCTCACTGGCTGACTGCTACTTCCTCCGTGCGCACCGGCACCACTACTGGCCGTGGTGGTAGGCTGCAGTGGAGCTGGTGCTCTACTCCGTGGACGTTTGGCTCCACTGACACTGATGCGACCCTGCTGCCTCCTGGGCAACCCACCGACTGTTTCGCTCGCTGCCAAGCTGGCACCCTCTTCTCCTGATGATGCGGAAGAAATTGCCTGATGACGACGAGGCAGCCAAGTGCGATCAACCTCCTCATCATCAAGTAGGGTCTCCGCCTCACTACTAGCCCCCTCGGCTGCGTCTGGGTCAGGAGACAGACCTGTCTCTAGACCGGCTACCGAGCCACTCTCCTCGCCAGTACTTGTTCGCTTGGCTGCTGAAAAGGCCGATGTCTCCCCCCGTTCCTGACCGCCCTCTGTTAGCTCTTCCTCACTGTACAGTGGGGCTGAGCCCACAGCATGCGATACTTCGCTTGGTGAGGGAACAGCAAAGGACAGGGGCAGGTAGAGGACACGTGATTTCAGTGGGCTTGCTCCCGGGCCATGCCAACTAACGGTTGTGTCTGACGTACCCACCGACCGTTGGCTGTAGGTGTCAGAGGTGACCTGGGAAGAGGAAGACGACCGAGCCAACCAATCAATGACGGCAGGGTTGTCGGTGGAGACACGACCGCTGGATGACACCGGGAGCACTGGCCTCTGGCTGCGAATACTGCTGCCTCGACCCCTTCCTCTGCTGCCACGTCTGCTCGCTCCTAAAACATTGCCTCCTCTGCCACTCCTCTGCATGTTGTCTGACATACTCTTTAATTCAACGATTAGGTGTCCCTGAGTAACAATTCTCTGGCACTCAGTAACAATTCTGTCTGTCCCTGAGTATGAATTCTGTGGCCCTGAGTAACAATTCTGTCTCTGTGCGAGTAACAATTCTGTGTCTGTGCAAGTAACAATTTTGTGTCTGTGCGAGTAACAATTCTCTGGCACTCAGTAACAATTCTGTCTGTCCCTGAGTAACAATTCTCTGGCACTCAGTAACAATTGTGTCTGTCCCTGAGTAACAATTCTCTGGCACTCAGTAACAATTCTGTCTGTCCCTGAGTAACAATTCTCTGGCACTCAGTAACAATTCTGTCTGTCCCTGAGTATGAATTCTGTGGCCCTGAGTAACAATTCTGTCTCTGTGCGAGTAACAATTCTGTGTCTGTGCAAGTAACAATTTTGTGTCTGTGAGAGTAACAATTCTCTGGCACTCAGTAACAATTCTGTCTGTCCCTGAGTAACAATTCTCTGGCACTCAGTAACAATTCTGTCTGTCCCTGAGTAACAATTCTCTGGCACTCAGTAACAATTCTGTCTGTCCCTGAGTATGAATTCTGTGGCCCTGAGTAACAATTCTGTCTCTGTGCGAGTAACAATTCTGTGTCTGTGCAAGTAACAATTTTGTGTCTGTGCGAGTAACAATTCTCTGGCACTCAGTAACAATTCTGTCTGTCCCTGAGTAACAATTCTCTGGCACTCAGTAACAATTGTGTCTGTCCCTGAGTAACAATTCTCTGGCACTCAGTAACAATTCTGTCTGTCCCTGAGTAACAATTCTCTGGCACTCAGTAACAATTCTGTCTGTCCCTGAGTATGAATTCTGTGGCCCTGAGTAACAATTCTGTCTCTGTGCGAGTAACAATTCTGTGTCTGTGCAAGTAACAATTTTGTGTCTGTGAGAGTAACAATTCTCTGGCACTCAGTAACAATTCTGTCTGTCCCTGAGTAACAATTCTCTGGCACTCAGTAACAATTCTGTCTGTCCCTGAGTAACAATTCTCTGGCACTCAGTAACAATTCTGTCTGTCCCTGAGTATGAATTCTGTGGCCCTGAGTAACAATTCTGTCTCTGTGCGAGTAACAATTCTGTGTCTGTGCAAGTAACAATTTTGTGTCTGTGCGAGTAACAATTCTCTGGCACTCAGTAACAATTCTGTCTGTCCCTGAGTAACAATTCTCTGGCACTCAGTAACAATTCTGTCTGTCCCTGAGTATGAATTCTGTGGCCCTGAGTAACAATTCTGTCTCTGTGCGAGTAACAATTCTGTGTCTGTGCAAGTAACAATTTTGTGTCTGTGAGAGTAACAATTCTCTGGCACTCAGTAACAATTCTGTCTGTCCCTGAGTAACAATTCTCTGGCACTCAGTAACAATTCTGTCTGTCCCTGAGTAACAATTCTCTGGCACTCAGTAACAATTCTGTCTGTCCCTGAGTAACAATTCTCTGGCACTCAGTAACAATTCTGTCTGTCCCTGAGTATGAATTCTGTGGCCCTGAGTAACAATTCTGTGTCTGTGCAAGTAACAATTCTGTGTCTGTGCAAGTAACAATTTTGTGTCTGTGAGAGTAACAATTCTCTGGCACTCAGTAACAATTCTGTCTGTCCCTGAGTAACAATTCTCTGGCACTCAGTAACAATTCTGTCTGTCCCTGAGTATGAATTCTGTGGCCCTGAGTAACAATTCTGTCTCTGTGCGAGTAACAATTATGTGTCTGTGCAAGTAACAATTTTGTGTCTGTGAGAGTAACAATTCTCTGGCACTCAGTAACAATTCTGTCTGTCCCTGAGTAACAATTCTCTGGCACTCAGTAACAATTCTGTCTGTCCCTGAGTAACAATTCTCTGGCACTCAGTAACAATTCTGTCTGTCCCTGAGTATGAATTCTGTGGCCCTGAGTAACAATTCTGTCTCTGTGCGAGTAACAATTCTGTGTCTGTGCAAGTAACAATTTTGTGTCTGTGAGAGTAACAATTCTCTGGCACTCAGTAACAATTCTGTCTGTCCCTGAGTAACAATTCTCTGGCACTCAGTAACAATTGTGTCTGTCCCTGAGTAACAATTCTCTGGCACTCAGTAACAATTCTGTCTGTCCCTGAGTAACAATTCTCTGGCACTCAGTAACAATTCTGTCTGTCCCTGAGTATGAATTCTGTGGCCCTGAGTAACAATTCTGTGTCTGTGCAAGTAACAATTCTGTGTCTGTGCAAGTAACAATTTTGTGTCTGTGAGAGTAACAATTCTCTGGCACTCAGTAACAATTCTGTCTGTCCCTGATTAACAATTCTCTGGCACTCAGTAACAATTCTGTCTGTCCCTGAGTAACAATTCTCTGGCACTCAGTAACAATTCTGTCTGTCCCTGAGTATGAATTCTGTGGCCCTGAGTAACAATTCTGTCTCTGTGCGAGTAACAATTCTGTGTCTGTGCAAGTAACAATTTTGTGTCTGTGCGAGTAACAATTCTCTGGCACTCAGTAACAATTCTGTCTGTCCCTGAGTAACAATTCTCTGGCACTCAGTAACAATTGTGTCTGTCCCTGAGTAACAATTCTCTGGCACTCAGTAACAATTCTGTCTGTCCCTGAGTAACAATTCTCTGGCACTCAGTAACAATTCTGTCTGTCCCTGAGTATGAATTCTGTGGCCCTGAGTAACAATTCTGTGTCTGTGCAAGTAACAATTCTGTGTCTGTGCAAGTAACAATTTTGTGTCTGTGAGAGTAACAATTCTCTGGCACTCAGTAACAATTCTGTCTGTCCCTGAGTAACAATTCTCTGGCACTCAGTAACAATTCTGTCTGTCCCTGAGTAACAATTCTCTGGCACTCAGTAACAATTCTGTCTGTCCCTGAGTATGAATTCTGTGGCCCTGAGTAACAATTCTGTCTCTGTGCGAGTAACAATTCTGTGTCTGTGCAAGTAACAATTTTGTGTCTGTGCGAGTAACAATTCTCTGGCACTCAGTAACAATTCTGTCTGTCCCTGAGTAACAATTCTCTGGCACTCAGTAACAATTCTGTCTGTCCCTGAGTAACAATTCTCTGGCACTCAGTAACAATTCTGTCTGTCCCTGAGTAACAATTCTCTGGCACTCAGTAACAATTCTGTCTGTCCCTGAGTATGAATTCTGTGGCCCTGAGTAACAATTCTGTGTCTGTGCAAGTAACAATTCTGTGTCTGTGCAAGTAACAATTTTGTGTCTGTGAGAGTAACAATTCTCTGGCACTCAGTAACAATTCTGTCTGTCCCTGAGTAACAATTCTCTGGCACTCAGTAACAATTCTGTCTGTCCCTGAGTAACAATTCTCTGGCACTCAGTAACAATTCTGTCTGTCCCTGATTAACAATTCTCTGGCACTCAGTAACAATTCTGTCTGTCCCTGAGTAACAATTCTCTGGCACTCAGTAACAATTCTGTCTGTCCCTGAGTATGAATTCTGTGGCCCTGAGAAACAATTCTGTCTCTGTGCGAGTAACAATTCTGTGTCTGTGCAAGTAACAATTTTGTGTCTGTGCGAGTAACAATTCTCTGGCACTCAGTAACAATTCTGTCTGTCCCTGAGTAACAATTCTCTGGCACTCAGTAACAATTGTGTCTGTCCCTGAGTAACAATTCTCTGGCACTCAGTAACAATTCTGTCTGTCCCTGAGTAACAATTCTCTGGCACTCAGTAACAATTCTGTCTGTCCCTGAGTATGAATTCTGTGGCCCTGAGTAACAATTCTGTGTCTGTGCAAGTAACAATTCTGTGTCTGTGCAAGTAACAATTTTGTGTCTGTGAGAGTAACAATTCTCTGGCACTCAGTAACAATTCTGTCTGTCCCTGAGTAACAATTCTCTGGCACTCAGTAACAATTCTGTCTGTCCCTGAGTAACAATTCTCTGGCACTCAGTAACAATTCTGTCTGTCCCTGAGTATGAATTCTGTGGCCCTGAGTAACAATTCTGTCTCTGTGCGAGTAACAATTCTGTGTCTGTGCAAGTAACAATTTTGTGTCTGTGCGAGTAACAATTCTCTGGCACTCAGTAACAATTCTGTCTGTCCCTGAGTAACAATTCTCTGGCACTCAGTAACAATTGTGTCTGTCCCTGAGTAACAATTCTCTGGCACTCAGTAACAATTCTGTCTGTCCCTGAGTAACAATTCTCTGGCACTCAGTAACAATTATGTCTGTCCCTGAGTATGAATTCTGTGGCCCTGAGTAACAATTCTGTGTCTGTGCAAGTAACAATTCTGTGTCTGTGCAAGTAACAATTTTGTATCTGTGAGAGTAACAATTCTCTGGCACTCAGTAACAATTCTGTCTGTCCCTGAGTAACAATTCTCTGGCACTCAGTAACAATTCTGTCTGTCCCTGAGTAACAATTCTCTGGCACTCAGTAACAATTCTGTCTGTCCCTGAGTAACAATTCTCTGGCACTCAGTAACAATTCTGTCTGTCCCTGAGTATGAATTCTGTGGCCCTGAGTAACAATTCTGTGTCTGTGCAAGTAACAATTCTGTGTCTGTGCAAGTAACAATTTTGTGTCTGTGAGAGTAACAATTCTCTGGCACTCAGTAACAATTCTGTCTTTCCCTGAGTAACAATTCTCTGGCACTCAGTAACAATTCTGTCTGTCCCTGAGTAACAATTCTCTGGCACTCAGTAACAATTCTGTCTGTCCCTGAGTATGAATTCTGTGGCCCTGAGTAACAATTCTGTCTCTGTGCGAGTAACAATTCTGTGTCTGTGCAAGTAACATTTTTGTGTCTGTGAGAGTAACAATTCTCTGGCACTCAGTAACAATTGTGTCTGTCCCTGAGTAACAATTCTCTGGCACTCAGTAACAATTCTGTCTGTCCCTGAGTAACAATTCTCTGGCACTCAGTAACAATTCTGTCTGTCCCTGAGTATGAATTCTGTGGCCCTGAGTAACAATTCTGTGTCTGTGCAAGTAACAATTCTGTGTCTGTGCAAGTAACAATTTTGTGTCTGTGAGAGTAACAATTCTCTGGCACTCAGTAACAATTCTGTCTGTCCCTGAGTAACAATTCTCTGGCACTCAGTAACAATTCTGTCTGTCCCTGAGTAACAATTCTCTGGCACTCAGTAACAATTCTGTCTGTCCCTGAGTATGAATTCTGTGGCCCTGAGTAACAATTCTGTCTCTGTGCGAGTAACAATTCTGTGTCTGTGCAAGTAACAATTTTGTGTCTGTGCGAGTAACAATTCTCTGGCACTCAGTAACAATTCTGTCTGTCCCTGAGTAACAATTCTCTGGCACTCAGTAACAATTGTGTCTGTCCCTGAGTAACAATTCTCTGGCACTCAGTAACAATTCTGTCTGTCCCTGAGTAACAATTCTCTGGCACTCAGTAACAATTCTGTCTGTCCCTGAGTATGAATTCTGTGGCCCTGAGTAACAATTCTGTGTCTGTGCAAGTAACAATTCTGTGTCTGTGCAAGTAACAATTTTGTGTCTGTGAGAGTAACAATTCTCTGGCACTCAGTAACAATTCTGTCTGTCCCTGAGTAACAATTCTCTGGCACTCAGTAACAATTGTGTCTGTCCCTGAGTAACAATTCTCTGGCACTCAGTAACAATTCTGTCTGTCCCTGAGTAACAATTCTCTGGCACTCAGTAACAATTCTGTCTGTCCCTGAGTATGAATTCTGTGGCCCTGAGTAACAATTCTGTGTCTGTGCAAGTAACAATTCTGTGTCTGTGCAAGTAACAATTTTGTGTCTGTGAGAGTAACAATTCTCTGGCACTCAGTAACAATTCTGTCTGTCCCTGAGTAACAATTCTCTGGCACTCAGTAACAATTCTGTCTGTCCCTGAGTAACAATTCTCTGGCACTCAGTAACAATTCTGTCTGTCCCTGAGTATGAATTCTGTGGCCCTGAGTAACAATTCTGTGTCTGTGCAAGTAACAATTCTGTGTCTGTGCAAGTAACAATTTTGTGTCTGTGAGAGTAACAATTCTCTGGCACTCAGTAACAATTCTGTCTGTCCCTGAGTAACAATTCTCTGGCACTCAGTAACAATTCTGTCTGTCCCTGAGTAACAATTCTCTGGCACTCAGTAACAATTCTGTCTGTCCCTGAGTAACAATTCTCTGGCACTCAGTAACAATTCTGTCTGTCCCTGAGTATGAATTCTGTGGCCCTGAGTAACAATTCTGTGTCTGTGCAAGTAACAATTCTGTGTCTGTGCAAGTAACAATTTTGTGTCTGTGAGAGTAACAATTCTCTGGCACTCAGTAACAATTCTGTCTGTCCCTGAGTAACAATTCTCTGGCACTCAGTAACAATTCTGTCTGTCCCTGAGTAACAATTCTCTGGCACTCAGTAACAATTCTGTCTGTCCCTGAGTATGAATTCTGTGGCCCTGAGTAACAATTCTGTGTCTGTGCAAGTAACAATTCTGTGTCTGTGCAAGTAACAATTTTGTGTCTGTGAGAGTAACAATTCTCTGGCACTCAGTAACAATTCTGTCTGTCCCTGAGTAACAATTCTCTGGCACTCAGTAACAATTCTGTCTGTCCCTGAGTAACAATTCTCTGGCACTCAGTAACAATTCTGTCTGTCCCTGAGTATGAATTCTGTGGCCCTGAGTAACAATTCTGTCTCTGTGCGAGTAACAATTCTGTGTCTGTGCAAGTAACAATTTTGTGTCTGTGAGAGTAACAATTCTCTGGCACTCAGTAACAATTGTGTCTGTCCCTGAGTAACAATTCTCTGGCACTCAGTAACAATTCTGTCTGTCCCTGAGTAACAATTCTCTGGCACTCAGTAACAATTCTGTCTGTCCCTGAGTATGAATTCTGTGGCCCTGAGTAACAATTCTGTCTCTGTGCGAGTAACAATTCTGTGTCTGTGCAAGTAACAATTTTGTGTCTGTGAGAGTAACAATTCTCTGGCACTCAGTAACAATTGTGTCTGTCCCTGAGTAACAATTCTCTGGCACTCAGTAACAATTCTGTCTGTCCCTGAGTAACAATTCTCTGGCACTCAGTAACAATTCTGTCTGTCCCTGAGTATGAATTCTGTGGCCCTGAGTAACAATTCTGTGTCTGTGCAAGTAACAATTCTGTGTCTGTGCAAGTAACAATTTTGTGTCTGTGAGAGTAACAATTCTCTGGCACTCAGTAACAATTCTGTCTGTCCCTGAGTAACAATTCTCTGGCACTCAGTAACAATTCTGTCTGTCCCTGAGTAACAATTCTGTCTGTCCCTGAGTATGAATTCTGTGGCCCTGAGTAACAATTCTCTGGCACTCAGTAACAATTCTGTCTGTCCCTGAGTAAAAATTCTGTGGCCCTAATAACGTTTCTGTGGCCCTAAGTAACAATTCTCTGGCACTGAGTGAAAATTCTGTCTGTCCCTGAGTATGAATTCTGTGGCCCTAACTAGCGTTTCTTTGTCCCTAAATAACGATTCTGTGGCCCTCATTAACAAGTCTGTGTCCCTGAGTAATGGTTCTCTGTCCCTAAGTAACTTCTCTCTGTCCCCAATTCTCGTTTCTGTGGCCCTAACTCTGTCCCTGTCCCTAGTACAGAGCGGTCTGCCTCTGTTCAATGACTGCAGGCAAATGAAGATTTCCAAAATGGCCGCTATATATACCTCGACCATTACACAGTGCTGGCTGGCTGGCTGCTGATTGGCTGATGCGATCACATGTCGTTGAGGAATGCATTATGGGGCAGCGCGCCTTGTCTGCGCGCCTTCCCAGACATCCCCGCTCCGTCGCCGCACATGTCAGCCGCCATTTTCGGAAAAATTTCGATTCGCGCGTCCGAATTAGGCTGTTTTTCGGATTCGGCAATCGAAATTTTTCCGATATTCGACTCGAATTCCACTTCGGATACTTCGATTCGCTCATCTCTAGTGACCACCATTTTACCTATTCCGAGTTAACCCCTTGTTAACTGGACTGTACCGAGGTCTCCATACCACCGATGGGTCCCGAATCTGTCTCCATACAGAATTCTTTCCTCCTTCAAAGACCAACCCCCGCCAAGGCCGCTGTGACAATCCAAACCAAAGCATGAAAGGGAGGGAGGGTGGGAAGCTTCTTCTTCTTCTTCCAAACTTACCCCACTGGACTTCCTGAGGGTAGACCCTCCTTTTCCTTCCTGGGAGACCCTCCCCAACATCCCCCATCCAATAAGGTAAGCCATAATCCCCAAAACTTCCTTCCCATAATATAACCCTCTGTTGTCCCTCTATTCCCCCCAATCATGTCGATCCTGCGCTTGTTTTTTATTATTTTTTGTTGCTCCTGGCCTACCCATATATCATATTGAGTATATCAGTCCTCAGATGTGGTGGCTGCATTAGTTTTCTTTTTTTCAGGATTTGAATATTATTTTTCTGGTACAGAAAATATCAGTGGATCCTGATAAAAATACAATGTCTCGGTAACGTCTTGTGAGCTGAACTACATCAGTGTTATAGACTTTCTCTATTATCTTCTGGAAACTATCCCTCCCCCTCCCCCCCTCCCAGTTGTATAATCTATAAGTGACACACTTCCTTGGCTAGAATGACAATGTTGCTTCTCCACAGATGCAGTAAAATGAGCGTTGTCACCCTAGGACAGGGAGTGTGTTACCGGCAGGATTTCCAGGTGAAACAAAGAAAAAGTAAAAAGAGTGACTAAAGCAAACACTGCAGCCACCACATGGAAGGACTGGTGATCCGCCATAGATGACATTTTCTTCTTGGGTTCAGATACACTTATTATCAGGGGCGGACTGACCATTTGGATACTCAGGCACTGCCCGAGGGCCCGGGGTCATTAGGGGGCTCCATGAGATGCCCCTGGTACCTTTTTCAAAGGCTTTTTTGAGTTTGGGCAAGGACACAGGGGCCCCATGATCCCCTATTGAGGGCCGGGGTCAGTAGGGGGCCCCATGAGATGCCCCTGGTTCCTTTTTCATAGGCTTTTTTGAGTTTGAGCAAGGACACAGGGGCCCCATGATCCCCTATTGAGGGCCGGGGTCAGTAGGGGGCCCCACGAGATGCCCCTAGTACCTTTTTCATGGGCTTTATTGAGTTTGGGCAAGGACACAGGGGCCCCATGATCCCCTATTGCCCGGGGGCCCCATGAGTTGTCAGTTCGCCCCTGCTTATTATACAGAATGTTAGAGAACTGTCGGTTACTTTTGTGGCTCGATTGTTTCATAACTGTAAAAAGGATCTGGTGGACTGACAGGTCCCCTTTAGGAGGCCATTGATGTTTTATGACATCTCAGGACAAGGCCGGTTCCATCATTGGATTCTCTTTCTGTCATTAAAGTTCTTAATTCAATGAAATCATTTCTCAGGTTTACCAATTGGCAATACATTTTGGGTATTATTTGATGGATATGGCGGGTCACACTCCGTGTTTGTGTCTCCTGGTTCCATGGCACCTCTCTATCCCATCATCTGATATATAATACATCTCAGCTTCAGGTTTCCTTCATTATATAAAGCTTTGCCCTTTCCCTTCTCCTCTGCTGCCCCTCCCCCTCCTGTTTTGCACCTCCAGTGGTTGGACCAGTTTTCTATTTTTCACAATCACATTACATTCCTTTTCAAAGTATGAAAAACATCCTCAAATCTCAGATTTTCTAGTCTGTAGTTCAAGAATAATTTGTATCCATTTTACATTTGTTATTTCAGTATTCTAGTTCTCTGACACAATTGCCTTTTACATGACAAGAACATTATTTTGTTAGGATACAACACCTTCCGGGAATAATATAAAGCTGTTTATATACAGAAGGTCAGATGTGTAAGAATTGTCCATCAGGAATGGGGCTCAGGTCCACAACTCTGCCTGGTCACAGTTGGCGGTTCAGACGAACGATTTTCTCCATTTGCCTGCCTGAACCTCTTGCTGGAAGCAGCAGGAAGTCCTTGATTTATTGGTGGTATTACATCCCCCAATCATAGACAACTTCCCGTTGTGCAGGCCACTAATGTCTGGTTACTAGGATGCCAGCAGCTGCACGGTGTCATTGATTGCTTAGCAACCGCTATCCTGCTGCCTGCTGACTTGTAGGCAAGCTGATCGGCATCCTGGGTGTTGTCATTGATCGGCCGGCATCCTGGGTGTTGTCATTGATCGGCCGGCATCCTGGGTGTTGTCATTGATCGGCCGGCATCCTGGGTGTTGTCATTGATCGGCCGGCATCCTGGGTGTTGTCATTGATCGGCCGGCATCCTGGGTGTTGTCATTGATCGGCCGGCATCCTGGGTGTTGTCATTGATCGGCCGGCATCCTGGGTGTTGTCATTGATCGGCCGGCATCCTGGGTGTTGTCATTGATCGGCCGGCATCCTGGGTGTGTGTATTGATCGGCCGGCATCCTGGGTGTTGTCATTGATCGGCCGGCATCCTGGGTGTTGTCATTGATCGGCCGGCATCCTGGGTGTTGTCATTGATCGGCCGGCATCCTGGGTGTGTGTATTGATCGGCCGGCATCCTGGGTGTTGTCATTGATCGGCTGGCATCCTGGGTGTTGTCATTGATCGGCAGCACCCAGAGCCTTTTGTTTCATAAAGGATTTCTGTCATGGTGTGGTGGGTTCATTTGCTATTTATTTTGTATGTTTTTGGAATAAGCAATCAGGGGGGATCTTATTTTAAGGGGAGCCTCAAGATTTTAATATGGCTCCTCCCACAGACCCCCAGATCCACCAGGCCAGGGATGTGGGAAGGAGACCCTTGGCCCCATCCATAAAAAGAGTATAGTATAGATTTGGAGGAGACCCCATACAATAAAAGTGTGCACCCCCCACCCAAATTAATAACATGTAGCACTACCCATGTAAGGGGCGCTGGATTTGATAGGGTCCCCCTATGATCTGCATGGCCAGGCCACACATATTTCCCACACCTTGCACACTGGAGTCAGTAAACAGTCCTTGTACTTGGTTTTGTGATTTTATTGAGGGTTAAACTTGGATGGGGTCTAGGAGTATATGGGATGCCTGAGGAACTGTAGAATTCGAGAACAACTCCTTAGCAACTATGTACAGAGATTTGTATTAGCAACAGTCTCTTCTTGAAGAGCACTAAAGGCTTTCTAGTGTACCTCCTCTTACCCTGGATGATTCCTTCTCTTCACCCAGCTGCCTGAGGGTATCCCTGAGCAAGAGGTCCCAAGAGCTGCCAATTGAACAGTCCCAGATGAGAAGGTAGTTGGGTCTTGCACCTGACCACCCTCTCCCTTATCTGGCCCAGGGGGTGTAGGAGGACTCACACTGTCCTCACCTGTTAGCTTGGTGGGTTGGTGACTGACGTCAGGCCTTATGCTGGGCTGGCTCCTTCCCTGCTACAAAAGGCTGTCCTCCCCAGGAGATGTTGAGGCAGTGAAGATTCTCTTCTCCAGCAACCTGCCTGTAGGTAGGCTCTCCTCCTTGAGGCCCCCTCCCAGGCTCCTCACTCCAGCCTTCCTCAATCTCTTTTTCACCTGACAATGTAAACCTCCCCCCAGGCTCAGCCACATTTGAGGGTTGCACTGGTCACTGTGCTCAGCCTCCTGCCAAGGGATTGGCCGGGGGGGTCCCTAAAACATGCAGATCTGGGCTTCCTCCCCTCTTCCTACCCTGTTCTAGAAAGTTCCCATGTTTCTGAAAAGGTGGGAGGGCTCCAGAAGCCCTTATCTGTTAGAGCCTCCCAGCCTATCCTGAGGTAAGCTCACTATCCCACTCCCAGGGCTCACTCATCCCCATCACTCATAAAGATTCGGTATAGAAAGATTTGTCAGGACACCTGACCCATCCTAGGACAGCCGGCTTCAGTTCCTCATCATTGTGTTCATTGTTCCCACAGAAAGATTTCATGACAGGTGATGCGTCAATTATCCAGAATCAGGCGTTCCATGCTCTGAATGTTCACAGGAATGAGTGCTGTGGGCTGGGAACCACCACAGCTGGGATCGTCATTGATGGACGTACCGCCATCTTTGAAACGTTTACACCATTCAGATGTCTTACTGTGGCTGAGTGTCTCTGGACTGGCCACATGTGTGCCACCTATCAGTAATAGGACACACTTGCCACTTATTACTGCGTGTCGTACCGCCACGCCAGCAGCCATTGTTATACCTGTAAAATTAAAAGTCCCGATTTGACTTTAACGCCCCTCGTATATTTCCTGATCACTCATATAAACTCTCCGGCTCTTTATTGGGTCCACCTGTTCAATTGTTGGTAATAGTGAAGGGCTGAACACCCCCTGTTTGGTTCGCAGGTTGAATATTCGAACCTACAGAATGTTCGACTACAAACTTCAACCACAAACAATATACTGAGCGGTATCTTCCTGCATCTGAGCATGTGGTGCGATCCCGCTCAGCGACTACAATCCGGCAGGAGTTCTATGATGAAGTCACGTGGTATTTTAGTAGTGAGACATTCATTCATGTTTCAGCTGTCAGAGGGGTTCCCGGCTGACATGTGAATGGAAAAAGAATTGTCCGCATTGCCCGACAATTACATTTTTTTTTAAAAAACGGCATGGGGTCCCCCCTCCCATCCATACCAAGCCCTTCGGGTTTTGAGGGGAATCCCCATGATAACATTTAAAGAAAAATGGCGTGGGGGTCCCCCCTACAATCCCTACCAGATCCTTACCCGAGCATGCAGCCTAGCAGGTCAGGAAAAGGGGATGAGCGCCCCTCTCCTGAACCATACCAGGCCACATGCCCTCAACATGAGGGGTGCTTTGGGACAGGAGGTCTCCCCCCCAAAGCACCTTGTCTTCCTCGCAACCCTGGGCTGCAGTTGTGGGGTTCTGCAGGCAGGGGGCTTATTGGAATCTGGGAGCCCCCAGTATGGGGTACATGGTACCACTACCCATTCACAAAAAAAAGCGTAGTGTAAAAAAGACAGGAGACAGTCTGTGACAAATCCTTTATTAAAGATAAAAATAAAAAAAGTCTCCCAAAGTAGATCCAACGTCAATCACGATGCCCGCCGCTACCGCTACCCAAAAAAAGATGAAAAAAAAGCTCCATTTGTGACGCTGGCCGCCGGCTGTCTGACAGCTGCGCCCCGATGACAGTTCTTAAATACTGTCATAATGTCACAAGGGGGTGGGGTGAACCATGCCCCCTTGTGACATCATCCTGTGCTGTGATTGGCCAAAGCTTTGCACCTGACCTGCGGTCAGGTGCATTGCTTTGATTACTCACAATGCACTGTCAGGGTGCAGTGCATTGTGGGCTGTGGCAGGCGAATTGATCATGGAGCGGCCGTATCGTTCATGTGTTCATTAAACACACAAACGGTCAATGTTCGAGTCAAACATGAAGCCCAACATTACTTGGTAACACAAGCTGCCGATCAGCCAATCACATGGCAGCAACTCAAAGTATTTAGGCATCTTGATGGGGTGAAGATGACTTGCTGAGGTTCAAACCGAGCTTCAGAATGGGGAAGAAAGGGGATTTAAGTGACTTTGAATGTGGGATGGTCATTGGTGCCTGACGGGCTGGTCTGAGTATTTCAAAAACTGCTGATCTACTGGGATTTTCCTCCACAACCATCTCTAGGGTCTACAGAGAATGGTCCGAAAAAGAGAAAATATCCAGTGAGTGGCGGATATGTGAGGTCAGAGGAGAATTGGCAGACAACAGAAGATGTTCCAAATTATAGAAAGGCAACAGTAACTCATCTCAATATGGAGCAAAATCTCTGAGAAATGTTTACAACACCTTGATGAATCTATGCCACGAAGAATGATGGCAAAGGGGGGTCCAACCCGGGACTAGCAAGGTGGACCTCATAAAGTGGCCGGTGAGTGTAGAAGTGACCATTACAGTCCATTGGTTTTATACACTTAGTTGGTTTGTGTGATACACAAGATTTAATGTCCAGTATATAATCAGTCCAGACAATGAAGAAGACTCACTCCTGTGGTATCCCCATATTTGGGAGTTTTGGGGTGTAATTCTATGTCCTTGCTGTGTGTGAGAAATATCTTATTAAATTGACAACTTTGTGTAAAAAAATGTAATTTTCCTTTTCTTTCTGCATTTACCAAAAAATGTTTGGCAAAGAAATGTTCAAAAGTCTCACTATACCTCCTAAAAATACTTTGGGATCTTTTGCGCTCTATAATGTGGGCATTTTGTGGGTGTTTCTCCTTTCCTGGTGCTCCAAGGATCGAAAGATGTGATACTTAGTCAGGAAATAAAATGCGTAATTTATGACTCTAGAATGCCTGAAGGTGCTCCTTGGGTGTTGGGCCTCTCTATGTGGCTAGGCTGTGAAAAAGTCTCACACACATGCTATCACCATACTCAGAAGGAGTAGAAGAAAGTGTTTTTGGGGTGTACATCTAAGTATGCCTATGCTGTGTGTGAACCATAATTTGTTAAAATGACAACTTTGTGAAAAAGATCCAAAAAATGTGACAAAAATTTACAAATGATAAAAAACTTGCCATGCCTCTCATTAGATATCCCAGACTTTCTACTTTCCAAAAATAGGTCATTTGTGGGGATTTGTACTGTCCTGACATTTGGGGGGCTTTGTACCATCCTGACATTTGGGGGATTTGTACCGTCCTGACATTTGGGGGATTTCTACTGTCCTGACATTAGGGCGGGGATTTCTACTGTCCTGATATTTTGGGCGATTTGTACTGTCCTGACATTTGTGGGGTATTTGTACTTTCCTGACATTTGTGGGGTATTTGTACCGTCCTGACATTTGGGGGGGATTTGTACCGTCCTGACATTTGGGGGGATTTGTACTATCCTGACATTTGGGGGAGATCTGTACTGTCCTGACGTTTAGGGGGGATTTGTACTGTCCTGACATTTGGGGGATTTCTACTGTCCTGACATTTGAGGGGATTTGTACCATCCTGACATTTGGGGGGATTTCTACTGTCCTGATATTTTGGGCGATTTGTACTGTCCTGACATTTGGGGGGATTTGTACTATCCTGACATTTGGGGGGATTTGTACTATCCTGACATTTGGGGGGTTTGTACTCTCCTGACATTTGGGGGGATTTGTACTGTCCTGAAATTTGGGGGGGATTTGTACTGTTCTGACATTTAGGAGGGATTTGAACTGTCCTGACATTTGGGGGGGATTTGTACTGTCCTGAAATTTGGGGGGATTTGTACTGTTCTGACATTTGGACATTGGGTGGGATTTGTACTGTCGTGACATTTGGGGGGTTTTGTACTGTCCTGACATTTGGGGGGTTTTGTACTGTCCTGACATTTTTGGGGATTTGTATTGTTCTGGAATTTGGGGGGATTTGTACTGTCCTGACATTTGGGGGGATTTGTACCGTCCTGATTTTTGGGGGGTTTGTACTGTCCTGACATTTAGGGGTGATTTGAACTGTCCTGACATTTGGGGGGGGGGGGTTGTACTGTCCTGACATTTGGGGGGGGGGGTTTGTACTGTCCTGACATTTGGGGGGATTTATATTGTCTGTTTTAGGGCCATAAGAAATGAGATCAGCCATCAGTACATCAGGATTGATCGATTTTCAGATTCTGTATATATCCCGTAGTTTGCAGACACAGACTAAATAATAAACACTGATTTTGGTTTTTGTTACCAAGAAAATGGAGAAGAACATATTTTGGTGTAAATTTATGAAGAAAGATTATTTATTTGCAAAATTTTATACCAGAAAAAAAGAAAAACTTTTTTTTCTAATTATTTGGTCATTTGTCTCTATATTGTAAATAATGAAAACCTCCCGTGGGGATGACATTCCCCCAAAACAAAGATGGATCTGTCTCAGGAACATAATAGAAAGTGTCATTTGGGTGCCGTGTTGTGTGACAGAATAATTGTCATTCTAAGTGTGACAACCCTGAAAACAGAACAATGTCCCTGGGCAGGAAGGGGGGACAGTCCACTCTGGAAGGGGATTAGTAAGGGGGCATACTTGGGGCCCTCAGATAGAGCCGGGACAGGACATAAAGGACAACAAGTCCCCCCATGAATGCTCCACAAGGTGGTCACCTCTTTTACTAAACATTTGGGTCAGCCTGGCCCCAGACCTTACAAAATATTTGGGGCCCCCAGAGATTGTTATATTATCCATCATTCCTGGCAATGTGACAAACTTGAGAATATCACATACTTTGGGGCCCCGGCCATGTGACAGATTTGGCCCCCAGCTTCCCTCAGACTCTTCCAGAAAGATAAAGTGACAGATTAACCCCGTGTTCTCCTCTCTCCCATCTGATTGGGGGCAGCAGTGCAGAGTGTGAGAGCCGGAGCAACCAATCAGAGGGGGGAGTGCAGGCAGCACTGTGATGTCTATTACTGATCAGCATGTTCCCCGCTCTCACCCTCTTCATCTTCCCGTCTATTCTACATATTAGCAGCCTGATGTATGACGGCTCTCTGTAGAATATCGTCTTCTCTGGTGGGGAAGATGAGGAGGGTGAGAGCGGAGAACACGCTGCACAGCAACATCCATCTCAGTGCTGCTTCCACTGACACCGACACCCACACTGCTCCAATTCTAGGAAGGAGATGTTCTATTACAGTCCATGCCAAGACAAAGACTTGATTTCTAGTTGTGGATGGTGTGGGGAAGGAGGAGAACCCCGGCTGGCTTTTCCTACTATAGGGGGCTCTGGGACAAGGAGTGAGGGCCAATCTGTACCAGGAACACAGACATAGAAAGATCTGACAGGGGCCCCAAACCTTCCCCTTCTTTACTCCACTAAACATGGGATTCTTATTTCACTCTGTGTTTCTGTTGGAGAGTTCCCCTCATTTCCTGTCTAGGAAAATGTTGTCACCGGCACAGGAAGTGAGGAGAACTCTTTCTAACGGAGCCCCAGATAGGAAACACCTGACCGGGGATCTAATCCTGACCCACTCTGCCTACAAACTAAGTCTTCAGTCCCACTGGATCCCACTTTGTCATCTGGAAACGTCACTTGAAGTCACTCGATTCCAAAGTCGGATGTCAGTGGGACTTCAGGTGCGACTTGCAGGACATCTGTGTGACTTTATATACAAGTCTATGCAAGTCGCAGCTGAACTTGGAATAAGTAGTGCAGGAAGAACTTTCATAATCGGTGCGACTCGGATGGAGGGGGATTTGTACCGGTATGACCGCTTCCATTGTGGGCAATAGAGTGCGACTTGTCATGTGATGAGAAACTATCAACTCACATGACGAGTCGCACCGCTGTGACCGGGGACTAAGAAACACAGTCTGGGCTCTCTGGTACATCAGATTATTTCTTTCAGTAGTAAATCTGTAGAAGACGTCTTCATATATTTCCTCTCAGATTGTTACATTTATTTCCATCTCTTTGTAGTATACATTGTATGGAGGAGGGGAGGGGCAGAGAGAAGAGGGAGGGGCAGAGAGAAGAGGGAGGGGCAGAGAGGATAGGAGGGGCAGGGAGGAGAGGTGACCTCATCCTATCCCATCACAGTGACTGCACCCCACCCTCTATGTCTGATCATGGTGTGACCCCATACAGAGGGACCACATGGGGGAGGGGCAGAGATGAGGAGGAGGGGCATGGAGGAAAGCTGATCCCATCTTACCCTATCCCAGTGACTGCACCCCATCCTCTACTCTATGTCTGGTCATGGCTGCCACCCCATACAGAGGGACCACATGGGTGAGTGGCATGGAGGAGGGGGAGCGGCAAGAGTAGCTGATGACTGATGTACATTGTGATGGCTTTCCACCTAAAATTTTATAATGTATCATGTAAGATTGTTATGGGATGGATGGATGGATGGATGGATGGATCGATCACATCATCATCATCATCACTGACCATTAGGACCAATGTTATTGTGACTCCAGTAATTGCACAGAAATTCTACCCAATCACAGAGATCGGTGACAGAGGAGAAATCTCACATTTATTTATAGTACAAAATCTTGCAGGAAGCCCCGCCCACCTCTATATACTATTGGATGAATTTGAAATGAATTCCAATTCTTCATCTGACATCATCAGACTGTGGGCGGAGTTCTCACATCCCCCCCCCCCTCCCCCCACATATCTTTATACAACCTCTCACTACACATACCCCAGCATGGAGGGGCTCAGTGAAGGTGGTGGTGAAGGTGTGGAGGTGTCGGATCGGGTCACACAGATCATAGAAGGAGATCCGCCCGGCCTCATAATCCAGATATATCCTGACTCTGGTACTGGAGGGATTGGGAGGTAATGGGATCCAATGTCTGTTATGTATCACTGAATACTCATCACCTTCCCTGTCCAAACCCCAGGATTTGTTATTCCTTCCAATCCATGACTCATCTCCTTTCCGGTCTATACTGGGGTAACACATCCCGACTCTCCAGCTCTCTGACCCCCCGACATCCACTTCCCAGTAATGTCTCCCTGAGGAGAACCTCTGACTGCTCATCACCTGAGAATACAAGAATCTCTCTGGTGTTTCTGGGCGATTCTGGTTCCTATATGACCCGGACACAGTTTTCCTGTCATCTGATATCTGTAGATAATTATGAGCTGTGTTTCCATCCAGTAATATGTCTGCAGCCCCCTGTATATAGAAGGATACATTTCCCCCTGTTATTATATCAGATAAACCTGTGTGTAAGACCCCCGCCACATCCAGCCCCCCTCCATCATGGAGGAGTTCCTCATGTCTCTCTCTGTCCTCATCATCTCCATCCTCAGTATCACACAAGTCACCTGTGTCTGATTCCTGTAGGACAGTCAGTGGATCCGTCATGTTACACATCTCCTCAATGTCACGTATCTTCCTGGACAGCTCCTCCTTCTTTACTTCCAGATCCTGGATGAAGATGGAGACCCGCTCTGCCCTCCCAGAGATGTCCCTCAGGACTCTCTTCTCCAGGTCTTCCAGACGTCTCCTGAGGTCTATAAACAGGGCAGTGACTCTCTCAGTGTCACCAGCTTCTTCTTCTTCTACTTTCCTCCTGTGTTCCTGCAGACTCTGGACTCTTTCCTCCATCTCCTCTCTCTTTGTCAGAAGTTTCTGCAGAACGTTCCTCAGTGTCTCCTTCTTCTTCTCAGAAGCCTCATCCAGTGACACCATCTTATGTCCTGTGTGTTCTCCAATCATACAACAAGACATACAGATACAGGTCTCATCCTCAGTGCAGAAATACTCCAGGATCTTCTTATGGACGGAGCATTTCCTGCTCTCCATGGACAAGGTGGGGTCAGATAAGATGTGTTCTGGGGACTTTTTGTGGACTTTCAGGTGTTTATCACACAGAGAAACCTCACAGTGTAGACAGGATCTAACAGCAGGTACAGGAGAGTCCACACAGTGAGTACAGAAGACCCCGGAGTCCTCCTGACCTGGCTGAGCAGACAGGAAATTCTCTGCTATGTTACGTAGTTTCATGTTCTTCTGCAGTGGAGGACGACCCGGAAACTTCTCTCTGCATTCAGGACAGGAATATCCTCCAGACCCTCCATGTACATCAATCACACGACCAATACAGACCAGGCAGAAGCAGTGTCCACATTTCAGGGTCACAGGATCTGTATAAATGTTCAGACAGACGGAACATTCCAGCTCAGCTCTCAGAGCAGAAGACGCCATCGCTGACTGCAGAAGAGAAACGAAACTGAAAGTCTCTGACACCGGAGAGGAATGCAGTGGGGGAGGGGTGACACCCTCCTACACAGGGTGAGGCTGGGCTGGGTGAGTATTATAGGACATGGAGATCAGAGTACAGGAGGAAGAAGCTTGTTTGTTTCTGCCGTAGTAACAATAATCGCACCTCCCAACGTTAGAAGACAGAGAACGAGGGAAAGATGGATGTGAGGGAGAAACGAGGAGGACTAAGTGCATTGAGATGGGAAGTGGATGTGACCAGGCCAGGACTGGCCATAGGGCACACCGCACATTTGCTCAGTGGGCTGGGGCCACCAGCCAGCATGCCCAGTGCATCATGGAGCAGACTTTATCAGCACAGCAGCATGCAGAGTGGCAGCGGGGTGCCGAGTGCTGGAAGTGTTCTCTGCCCTCCGGCACCCAGCAGGAGAAGAAACCACGCTCTACTGTCACACAGGGCCGACGGGGGAAGGGGAGCTCTGGCCTTCTGCTCTTCAGTGTGACATCTGCATTATGTTACATTAGTGGCAGTGTTTATTATCCCCTTTATGTTACATTAGTGGCAGTGTTTATTACCCCCTTTATGTTACATTAGTGGCAGTGTTTATTACCCCCTTTATGTTACATTAGTGGCAGTGTTTATTACCCCCTTTATGTTACATTAGTGGCAGTGTTTATTATCCCCTTTATGTTACATTAGTGGCAGTGTTTATTATCCCCTTTATGTTACATTAGTGGCAGTGTTTATTATCCCCTTTATGTTACATTAGTGGCAGTGTTTATTATCCCTTTATGTTACATTAGTGGCAGTTAGAGATGAGCGAATCAAACATGACGAAGTGGAATTCGTTCCGAAGATTAGGAAAAATTAGATTTGCGACGAATCCGAAGATTAGCAAACTTCGGATGGACGAATCGAATTTTCCCAAAAATGGCGGCGACATGTGTGGCGATGGAGAAAATGGACAGAGAAGATGGGGCGGGGATCTCTGGGAACAGACCTGTTATTACTCGCTCAAGCATGGCTGAACAAAACCAGCCTCTACTACAAATTGGACCCAGACCTGCCCAGGGTCTCGTAACTAGATTGCACGGAGGAGTAGAGTCCGTTATCGGAATTAAATAGACAAAACGCCACACCAAAAAGAGTGGCCATTTCCAACACTTATTCCAGAAAGAGGAACAACCCGTTTCATATACGGCCCGTAGACGTTTCACGTCTGCCACATTCGGTCGATTTAAGACGCAAGCTCCACTTCCTGTGGTCTCTGACCATCGATATACCTTTAAGTGTCAGCTTTGAAGCTATATTCCCTCCGGAGCACTGACACTGGTGCCCTTCCGTCAACATGCCTTTAAGTTTCAGTTTTCAACCATATTCCCCACAGAAGCCAAACTCTTGGGTATCCCAGAAGCTGCTCAGCGGGTCAGGGCAATAAAGCTCCCGGTTCGCAGGTTGTTCCGTCTTATGGATGGAAGTACGACGGTATATGATCTTCTTCGCACCCACGGCATCACCTCATAGAATCTCTGCATTGCATCTGCAATCACAACGCTGACTTCCCGGATCGCCACTCAGCCATTGGACTCTTGATAGTCGTCTCCCCACGCTGCTGCTGGGGGGACTTTTTAACCTAGGCCTGTGTATGGCCTTCAATTGAAGCTGCTTACGCTTCGCCACTCTGCCATGGGCCCCTGTACCGCCTCCTCTTGCTGCTGCCAGGTCCAGAGTGTGTCATGGGTCCCTGTATGGCCTCCCATTGCTGCTGACTTCATCGCCAGACTCTGCCATGTGCCACTTTCAGGTCTCCTTACACTGTTGGTGGGTTCCATTTTGTGATAGGGTGCTGTATGGCCTTCCATTGCTGCTGCCTCCACCGCCACCCTGCGCCATGTGCCTCTGTCGTCTGCTCACGCTGCTGCCAGGTCCATACTGATTCATGGCCCCCTGTACCGGCTCCTCATGAACGTGGTTCAGCGGGTTTGCATCACTTAACGGCAAATCGTTGACAAACGCTGGGACGTTCAGTGTTGTGCGCATTAAGCCAGACACCAAAGGGCAGCACAGACCTGTTATTACTCGCTCAAGCATGGCTGAACAAAACCAGTCTCTACCACAAATTGGACCCAGACCTGCCCAGGGTCTCGTAAGTAGATTGCACGGAGGAGTAGAGTTCGTTATTGGAAATAACTGTGAGGGACTTTTAAACCTAGGCCTGTGTATGGCCTTCAATTGAAGCTGCTTCTGCTCCGCCACTCTGCCATTGGACTCTTGATAGTCGTCTCCCCACGCTGCTGCTGGGGGGACTTTTTAACATAGGCCTCTGTATGGCCTTCAATTTTAGCTGCTTACGCTCCGCCACTCTGCCATGGGCCCCTGTACCGCCTCCTCATGCTGCTGCCAGGCCCGTAATCTGCCATGGGCCCCCGTACCGACTCCTCATGCTGCTGCCAGGCCCGTAATCTGTCATGGGCCCCTGTACCGCCTCCTCATGCTGCTGCCAGGTCCAGAGTGTGTCATGGGTCCCTGTACCGCCTCCCATTGCTGCTGTCTCTATCGCCACACTCTGCCATGTGCCACTTTCAGGTCTCCTCACACTCCTGCTGGTTTCCATTTTGTCATAGGGTGCTGTATGGCCTCCCATTGCTGCTGCCTCCACCGCCACACTGTGGCTCCACACTCTGGTTTTGGCCCCGTGACTGCCCAAATGAGTGAAGTGTGCGGGGATTCTAAGATCGACGGCACTCATCTGCATGTCATACTGACTGACAGTATTATTTCTCTTCCCCAGCAGACTCCAAGGGCATTTAAATTAAAGGTACAGTGTTCTGCACTAATATAAAGGCTCTCTGAAGCCTAGAAACACCCTTTTATAAGTTAAATTCGCAGAGAATATATTCGGCTCGAAGCGAATTTATTCGGCGAATTCGGTGAATCAGCCGAACCGAATTTTTGAATAATTCGCTCATCTCTAGTGGCAGTGTTTATTATCCCCTTTATGTTACATTAGTGGCAGTGTTTATTATCCCCTTTATGTTACATTAGTGGCAGTGTTTATTATCCCCTTTATCCTGCATTAGTGGCAGTGTTTATTATCCCCTTTATGTTACATTAGTGGCAGTGTTTATTACCCCCTTTATGTTACATTAGTGGCAGTGTTTATTATCCCCTTTATGTTACATTAGTGGCAGTGTTTATTATCCCCTTTATCTTACATTAGTGGCAGTGTTTATTATCCCCTTATGTTACATTAGTGGCAGTGTTTATTATCCCCTTTATGCTGCATTAGTGGCAGTGTTTATTATCCCCTTTATCCTGCATTAGTGGCAGTGTTTATTATCCCCTTTATGTTACATTAGTGGCAGTGTTTATTATCCCCTTTATGTTACATTAGTGGCAGTGTTTATTATCCCCTTTATGTTACATTAGTGGCAGTGTTTATATAAAAAAAATAAAAAATATTAACTATATAGAGAAAATAAAAAACCCCAAGGGGGAAATGGTTTATTCTACTAAAGAGATTATTAAGGTGTTTAAAGAATACTATAGTAAACTGTATAATATTGCCCCCCAAGACCCAGTAAATATTATTGGGAATGAGAGAAGAGAGAAAAGAAGGGAATACCTAAAAAATGCAGGACTACCGAAGCTAAGCTATGACCAACTGAATTCCCTTGATTTGGAAATAACACAGGAAGAAATAATAAGAGCATTAAAGAGTACTATGACGGGGAAAAGCCCGGGCCCAGATGGTTATACATCGAGATACTATAAAAAATACAGTGACCTGTTAATACCCAAATTGAAGAAATATATGAATGTCCTGGGAGGAGAGAATGAGATGAGGCGGGAATCTTTACAGGCCCATGTAGTGCTGATACAAAAGGAAGGGAAGGATGTCTCTCAGTGCTCTAGCTATAGACCGATATCACTTTTGAACATAGACACTAAGTTATACGTAAAGGTCCTAGCAAATAGGATAAAGAATTTTATGCCAGAATGGATCCAGGGGGACCAGGTGGGATTTGTCCCAGGGAGGGAGGGTAGAAATAATGGGCTGAGAACTCTGTTGTTAATCCAAAAAGCTAGGAAGGGGAAAACCCCGGTAGTAGTGCTTTCTATCGATGCTGAAAAGGCATTCGATAGAGTAGATTGGGGTTTTATGATGGATGCCCTGGAAACTCTAGGAATGGGAGTAAGAATGAGAGAGTGGATAGGAAAGTTGTATAGAGAGCCCTCAGCGATTGTCATGGTTAATGGAGAGAGGTCGGAACCTATTGGGATGTCAAATGGAACTAGACAGGGATGTCCATTATCCCCATTGTTGTATGCCTTGACATTGGAACCTTTATTGGCAAATATTAGGAAGAATATAGATATAAAAGGAGTGCAGATAGGAGGAGTTGAACATAAAGTAGCTGCCTTTGCGGATGACCTGTTGTTCTATGTGGGAAATCCTAGGATAACACTCCCCAATCTAATGAAGAGCTTAAAGGACTATGGGGAGCTATCAAACTTGAAAATCAATCCAACAAAAACTGAGATCTTAAATGTAAACCTTTCAAATAGTGAAAAAGAAAAAATACAAAAAGAATTCCCCTTTATATGGAAAAATAGAGAGATAAAGTATCTGGGGGTTAAACTTTCTGCTTCATATACGAACCTGTATAAATTAAACTGTATCCCACTCTTAAATGAGATCAAGGAGGAATGAAGGAGATTGGGAGGAGGTAATCCGTCTTGGATAGGCCGTATAAACTTGATAAAAATGATAATTGTACCAAAAATCCTCTATAAATTCCAGATGATTCCAGTCAAAATCCCGGAGGTCTTTTTTAAAGTAATAAAAAGGATGTTAACAAAATACATATGGAAAAATAAAAAACCCAGAATATCATATGACTTGTTAAGTAGAAAAAAGGAGAAGGGAGGTTTGGGAGTGCCAGATATTAAGAGGTATTATAGAGCAGCCGTCCTAGCGAGAATTTATGATTGGACACATAACCAAGAGGGGAAAAGGTGGGTTCAGATTGAGAATGAACTAAGTGGAGTTACCTTGAGTAGAATTATATGGGCACCAGCACAATATAGAGGGTTAAAAGATACCACGAGTGTTTTTACATTAAATGTTTTAAAGGTTTGGGATAAATTGCATAAACTTATGAAATGGGATTTTAATTCACAATTAATATCACTGAGGAACACGGATTACTTTCCTCCAGGTAAGGAGGAGAGCACAGGAAAATGGTTTAAAAAAGAAGATATCCAATTGAGAGATATAATGGAAGGACAGGAATTGAGAACACTTAAGGATTTGAAAAAAGATAAAAGGGAACTTTTCATTAAAATAGATGAGTGGAAATATCACCAATTAAAACACTTTGTCAGAAACCTTCCAAAACCGTTGAGATCAAGAAAGGATTGGAATCTGTTTCAAAGGTTGTTAGAAACACGAGGTGATGGGAGGCGGGGTACGGCAAAAATGTATAAGACCGTCATTGAGTTAGACACTTACACAAAGCCAATGTATATAATAAATTGGGAAAGAGATTTGGGAATAGAGATAGATGAAGAGAAACAAAGGAAAATATATAGTATGAGGGAGGTGGAGGTAAATTATAAGTGTTTAATGAGATGGCACATTACACCGAAGATATGTGGGGAAAAGACACTAGAGTGCTGGAGGGGATGTGGAAAAATAGGCACGTTATATCATATATGGTGGGAGTGCCCGAAGATCCAAGGTTTCTGGGAGATAATTGTCCAACTAATTGAGAATATCTCTGGGATAAAGATAGGACTGGATCCAGCAGTATGTCTACTACATAGTACAGAGTTATCAGTGAATAAATACAAAGACTCGGGTATATGGTGCTACCTGAATGCGGCGAAGGGTCTGATACCTAAGTTTTGACAGAGACCAGAGATGCTGAAGATAGAGGATTGGGTGGAAAAAACGAATCAAATTTGCAAGATGGAGAGATTGTGTTATATGTAGGGATGAGCGAATCGAACCAGGTGAACCGGAATTCGATACGAATTTCAGGAAAAATTTGATTCGCGGCGAATCCGAATATTTGCCTACTTCGGGTGCGCGAATCGGATTTTTCCCGATCAGCCGGCAAAAGTGTCCCTGCAGAGAGCTCCGCTATTTCTGACATTTCTCTGACAGTTCCTTCACATGTACAGCGGTTGAAACATTGTATCTATTAGTTTCCATTTAGGATACAGATGTTTTTATTCGGAAACAGATGTTTCAACCGCTGTACATGTGAAGGAGCTGTCAGAGAACTGTCAGAAATAGAGGAACTCTGCAGATACACTTTTTGCCGGTTTGGAATTCTTATTTTCATCCTACTTCTTCTTCTTCTTCTTCATCCTCATCCTCATCATCATCAGAAGAAGAAGAGGATGAGGATGAGGATGAAGAAGAAGTAGGATGAAAATAAGAAGAATTCCAAGCCGGCAAAAAGTGTATCTGCAGAGCTCCTCTAAGTGTATCTGCAGAATAGAGGAGCTCTGCAGATACACATTTTGCCGGCTTGGAATTCTTCTTATTTTCATCCTACTTCTTCTTCTTCTTCCTCTTCATCCTTATCCTCATCCTCTTCTTCTTCTTCTGAGGATGAGGATGAAGAAGAAGAAGAAGATGTAGGATGAAAATAAGAATAATTTCAAGCCGGCAAAAAGTGTATCTGCAGAGCTCCTCTAAGTGTATCTGCAGAATGTCATTTATGGAAACAAATAGATACAATGTTTCAACCGCTGTATGGAGTGAATGTCACAAAACTGTCAGAAATAGACAGAAACTGTCACAGAACTGTCCTTCTTCTCATCCTTCTCCTTCTTCTCATCCTTCTTCTCATCCTTCTCCTTCTTCTCATCCTTCTCCTTCTTCTCATCCTTCTCCTTCTCCTTCTTCTCATCCTTCTCCTTCTTCTCATCCTTCTTCTCATCCTTCTCCTTCTTCTCATCCTTCTTCTCATCCTTCTCCTTCTTCTCATCCTTCTTCTCATCCTTCTTCTCATCCTTCTCCTTCTTCTCATCCTTCTCCTTCTTCTCATCCTTCTCCTTCTCCTTCTTCTCATCCTTCTCCTTCTTCTCATCCTTCTCCTTCTCCTTCTTCTCATCCTTCTCCTTCTCCTTCTTCTCATCCTTCTCCTTCTCCTTCTTCTCATCCTTCTCCTTCTCCATCTTCTCATCCTTCTCCTTCTTCTCATCCTTCTCCTTCTCCTTCTCCTTCTTCTCATCCTTCTCCTTCTTCTCATCCTTCTCCTTCTTCTCATCCTTCTCCTTCTTCTCATCCTTCTCCTTCTCCTTCTTCTCATCCTTCTCCTTCTTCTCATCCTTCTCCTTCTTCTCATCCTTCTCCTTCTTCTCCATCTTCTCATCCTTCTCCTTCTCTTTCTTCTCATCCTTCTCCTTCTCCTTCTTCTCATCCTTCTCCTTCTCCTTCTTCTCATCCTTCTCCTTCTCCATCTTCTCATCCTTCTCCTTCTCCTTCTTCTCGTCCTTCTCCTTCTCCTTCTCCTTCTTCTCATCCTTCTCCTTCTTCTCATCCTTCTCTTTCTTCTCATCCTTCTCCTTCTCCTTCTTCTCATCCTTCTCCTTCTTCTCATCCTTCTCCTTCTCCTTCTCCTTCTTCTCATCCTTCTTCTCATCCTTCTCCTTCTTCTCATCCTTCTCCTTCTTCTCATCCTTCTCCTTCTTCTCATCCTTCTCCTTCTCCTTCTTCTCATCCTTCTCCTTCTCCTTCTTCTCATCCTTCTCCTTCTCCTTCTCCTTCCTCATCTCCAAGGGCATTTAAATTAAAGGTACAGTGTTCTGCACTAATTTAAAGGCTCTCTGAAACCTAGAAACCCTTTTTATAAGTTAACTTCGTAGCGAATAAATTCGCATCGAATCAAATTTCTTCCTGAAATTCGCCGAATCAGCCGAATCGAATTTTTGAATAATTCGCTCATCTCTAGTTATATGCAGGAAGACATGGATGGGGTTGTTCTCTAGGAGGTGGAGAAAATGGGAAGAATTTATGGTGAAATATATGAAGTAGTAATGTGAGAAAGATGAAAGGATTTACATACCCCATATTCTTGTTGGGAAAAGAGATAATAGAATAATGCAGAGTGAGTGGCAGTGTTTATTATCCCCTTTATGTTACATTAGTGGCAGTGTTTATTATCTCCTTTATGTTACATTAGTGGCAGTGTTTATTATCCCCTTTATGTTACATTAGTGGCAGTGTTTATTATCCTCTTTATTAGAGATGAGCGAATCGAACCAGGTGAACCGGAATTCGAGTCGAATTTCAGGAAATATTCGATTCGCGTCGAATCCGAAATTTTGCCTACTTCGGGTGCGCGAATCGAACATTTCCCGATCAGCCGGCAAAAGTGTCCCTGCAGTGAGCTCCGCTATTTCTGACAGTTCTCTGACAGAAGGAACACATGTTTAGCGGTTGAAACATTGTATCTATTAGTTTCCATTTAGGATACAGATGTTTCAACCGCTGTACATGTGAATGTCCCAGAACTGTCAGAAATAGACAGAAACTGTCACAGAACTGTCCTTCTTCTCATCCTTCTCCTTCTTCTCATCCTTCTTCTCATCCTTCTTCTCATCCTTCTCCTTCTTCTCATCCTTCTCCTTCTTCTCATCCTTCTCCTTCTCCTTCTTCTCATCCTTCTCCTTCTTCTCATCCTTCTTCTCATCCTTCTCCTTCTTCTCATCCTTCTCCTTCTCCTTCTTCTCATCCTTCTCCTTCTCCTTCTTCTCATCCTTCTCCTTCTTCTCATCCTTCTCCTTCTCCATCTTCTCATCCTTCTCCTTTTCCTTCTTCTCATCCTTCTCCTTCTGCTTCTCCATCTCCTTCTCCTTCTCCTTCTTCTCATCCTTCTCCTTCTTCTCATCCTTCTCCTTCTTCTCATCCTTCTCCTTCTTCTCATCCTTCTCCTTCTCCTTCTTCTCATCCTTCTCCTACTTCTCATCCTTCTCCTTCTTCTCATCCTTCTCCTTCTCCTTCTTCTCATCCTTCTCCTTCTTCTCATCCTTCTCCTTCTCCTTCTCCTCATCCTTCTCCTTCTCCTTCTTCTCATCCTTCTCCTTCTCCTTCTTCTCATCCTTCTCCTTCTCCTTCTTCTCATCCTTCTCCTTCTCCATCTTCTCATCCTTCTCCTTCTCCTTCTTCTCATCCTTCTCCTTCTGCTTCTCCTTCTCCTTCTTCTCATCCTTCTCCTTCTTCTCATCCTTCTCCTTCTCCTTCTTCTCATCCTTCTCCTTCTCCTTCTTCTCATCCTTCTCCGTCTTCTCATCCTTCTCCTTCTTCTCATCCTTCTCCTTCTTCTCATCCTTCTCCTTCTTCTCATCCTTCTCCTTCTCCTTCTTCTCATCCTTCTCCTTCTTCTCATCCTTCTTCTTCTCCTCATCCTTCTCCTTCTTCTCATCCTTCTCCTTCTCCTTCTTCTCATCCTTCTCCTTCTCCTTCTTCTCATCCTTCTCCTTCTCCATCTTCTCATCCTTCTCCTTCTCCTTCTTCTCATCCTTCTCCTTCTCCTTCTTCTCATCCTTCTCCTTCTTCTCATCCTTCTCCTTCTTCTCATCCTTCTCCTTCTCCTTCTTCTCATCCTTCTCCTTCTTCTCATCCTTCTCCTTCTCCTTCTTCTCATCCTTCTCCTTCTCCTTCTCCTTCTTCTCATCCTTCTCCTTCTTCTCATCCTTCTCCTTCTCCTTCTTCTCATCCTTCTCCTTCTTCTCATCCTACTCCTTCTCCATCTTCTCATCCTTCTCCTTCTCCTTCTTCTCATCCTTCTCCTTCTCCTTCTTCTCATCCTTCTCCTTCTCCTTCTTCTCATCCTTCTCCTTCTCCTTCTTCTCATCCTTCTCCTTCTTCTCATCCTTCTTCTCATCCTTCTTCTTCTTCTCATCCTTCTTCTCATCCTTCTCCTTCTTCTCATCCTTCTTCTCATCCTTCTTCTCATCCTTCTCCTTCTTCTCATCCTTCTCCTTCTTCTCATCCTTCTCCTTCTCCTTCTTCTCATCCTTCTCCTTCTCCTTCTTCTCATCCTTCTCCTTCTCCTTCTCCTTCCTCATCTCCAAGGGCATTTAAATTAAAGGTACAGTGTTCTGCACTAATTTAAAGGCTCTCTGAAGCCTAGAAACCCTTTTTATAAGTCATCTTCGTAGCGGAGAAATTCGCATCGAATCGAATTTCATACTGGAATTCGCCGAATCAGCCGAATCGAATTTTTCAATTCTTCGCTCATCTCTACTCTTTATGTTACATTAGTGGCAGTGTTTATTATCCCCTTTATGATACATTCGTGGCAGTGTTTATTATCCCTTTATGTTACATTAGTGGCAGTGTTTATTATCCCCTTTATGTTACATTAGTGGCAGTGTTTATTATCCCCTTTATGTTACATTAGTGGCATTGTTTATTATCCCATTTATGCGGCATTAGTGGCAGTGTTTATTATCCACTTTATGTTACATTAGTGGCAATGTTTATTATCCTCTTTATGTTACATTAGTGGCAGTGTTTATTATCCCCTTTATGTTACATTAGTGGCAGTGTTTATTATCCCTTTATGTTACATTAGTGGCAGTGTTTATTATCCCTTTATGTTACATTAGTGGCAGTGTTTATTATCCCCTTTATGTTACATTAGCGGCAGTGTTTATTATCCCCTTTATGTTACGTTAGTGGCAGTGTTTATTATCCCCTTTATGTTACATTAGTGGCAGTGTTTATTATCCCCTTTATGTTACATTAGTGGCAGTGTTTATTATCCCCTTAATGTTACATTAGTGGCAGTGTTTATTATCCCCTTTATGTTTCATTAGTGGCAGTGTTTATTATCCCCTATATGTTACATTAGTGGCAGTGTTTATTATTCCCTTTATGTTACATTAGTGGCAGTGTTTATTATCCCCTTTATGTTACATTAGTGGCAGTGTTTATTATCCACTTTATCTTTTATTAGTGGCAGTGTTTATTATCCCCTTTATGTTACATTAGTGGCAGTGTTTATTATCCCCTTTATGTTACATTAGTGGCAGTGTTTATTATCCCCTTTATGTTACATTAGTGGCAGTGTTTATTATCCCCTTTATGTTACATTAGTGGCAGTGTTTATTATCCCCTTTATCCTGCATTAGTGGCAGTGTTTATTATCCCCTTTATGTTACATTAGTGGCAGTGTTTATTATCCCCCTTATGTTACATTAGTGGCAGTGTTATTATCCCCTTTATGTTGCATTAGTGGCAGTGTTTATTATCCCCTTTATCCTGCATTAGTGGCAGTGTTTATTATCCCCTTTATGCTGCATTAGTGGCAGTGTTTATTATAACTTTATGTTACATTAGTGGCAGTGTTTATTATCCCCTTTATGTTACATTAGTGGCAGTGTTTATTATCCCCTTTATGTTACATTAGTGGCAGTGTTTATTATAACTTTATGTTACATTAGTGGCAGTGTTTATTATCCCCTTTATGTTACATTAGTGGCAGTGTTTATTATCCCCTTTATGTTACATTAGTGGCAGTGTTTATTATCCCCTTTATGTTACATTAGTGGCAGTGTTTATTATCCCTTTATGTTACATTAGTGGCAGTGTTTATTATCCCCTTTATGTTACATTAGTGGCAGTGTTTATTATCCCCTTTATGCTGCATTAGTGGCAGTGTTTATTATCTCCTTTATGTTACATTAGTGGCAGTGTTTATTATCCGCTTTATGTTACATTAGTGGCAGTGTTTATTATCCGCTTTATGTTACATTAGTGGCAGTGTTTATTATCCACTTTATGTTACATTAGTGGCAGTGTTTATTATCCCCTTTATGTTACATTAGTGGCAGTGTTTATTATCCCCTTAATGTTACATTAGTGGCAGTGTTTATTATCCCTTATGTTACATTAGTGGCAGTGTTTATTATCCCCTTTATGTTACATTAGTGGCAGTGTTTATTATCCCCTTTATGTTGCATTAGTGGCAGTGTTTATTATCCCCTTTATGTTACATTAGTGGCAGTGTTTATTATTCCCTTTATGTTATATTAGTGGCAGTGTTTATTATCCCCTTTATCCTGCATTAGTGGCAGTGTTTATTATCCCCTTTATGTTACATTAGTGGCAGTGTTTATTATCCCCTTTATGTTACATTAGTGGCAGTGTTTATTATCCCCCTTATGTTACATTAGTGGCAGTGTTTATTATCCCCTTTATGTTACATTAGTGGCAGTGTTTATTATCCACTTTATCTTTTATTAGTGGCAGTGTTTATTATCCCCTTTATGTTACATTAGTGGCAGTGTTTATTATCCCCTTTATGTTACATTACTGGCAGTGTTTATTATCCCCTTTATCCTGCATTAGTGGCAGTGTTTTTTATCCCCTTTATGTTACATTAGTGGCAGTGTTTATTATCCCCCTTTTGTTACATTAGTAGCAGTGTTTATTATCCCCTTTATGTTGCATTAGTGGCAGTGTTTATTATCCCCTTTATCCTGCATTAGTGGCAGTGTTTATTATCCCCTTTATGCTGCATTAGTGGCAGTGTTTATTATCCCTTTATGTTACATTAGTGGCAGTGTTTATTATCCCCTTTATGTTACATTAGTGGCAGTGTTTATTATCCCCTTTATGTTACATTAGTGGCAGTGTTTATTATCCCCTTTATCCTGCATTAGTGGCAGTGTTTATTATCCCCTTTATGTTACATTAGTGGCAGTGTTTATTACCCCCTTTATGTTACATTAGTGGCAGTGTTAATTATCCCCTTTATGATACATTAGTGGCAGTGTTTATTATCCCCTTTATGTTGCATTAGTGGCAGTGTTTATTATCCCCTTTATGTTACATTAGTGGCAGTGTTTATTACCCCCTTTATGTTACATTAGTGGCAGTGTTAATTATCCCCTTTATGATACATTAGTGGCAGTGTTTATTATCCCCTTTATGTTGCATTAGTGGCAGTGTTTATTATCCCCTTTATGTTACATTAGTGGCATTGTTTATTATCCCCTTTATGCTGCATTGGTGGCAGTGTTTATTATCCTCTTTATGTTACATTAGTGGCAGTGTTTATTATCCTCTTTATGTTACATTAGTGGCATTGTTTATTATCCCCTTTATGTTACATTAGTGGCAGTGTTTATTATCCCCTTTATGTTACATTAGTGGCAGTGTTTATTATCCCCTTTATGTTACATTAGTGGCAGTGTTTATTATCCCCTTTATGTTACATTAGTGGCAGTGTTTATTATCCACTTTATCTTTTATTAGTGGCAGTGTTTATTATCCCCTTTATGTTACATTAGTGGCAGTGTTTATTATCCCCTTTATGTTACATTAGTGGCAGTGTTTATTATCCCCTTTATGTTACATTAGTGGCAGTGTTTATTATCCCCTTTATGTTACATTAGTGGCAGTGTTTATTATCCCCTTTATCCTGCATTAGTGGCAGTGTTTATTATCCCCTTTATGTTACATTAGTGGCAGTGTTTATTATCCCCTTTATGTTACATTAGTGGCAGTGTTCATTATCCCCTTTATGTTACATTAGTGGCAGTGTTTATTATCCCCTTTATGTTGCATTAGTGGCAGTGTTTATTATCCCCTTTATGTTACATTAGTGGCTGTGTTTATTATCCCCTTTATGTTACATTAGTTGCAGTGTTTATTATCCCTTTATGTTACATTAGTGGCAGTGTTTATTATCCCCTTTATGTTACATTAGTGGCAGTGTTTATTATCCCCTTTATGTTACATTAGTGGCAGTGTTTATTATCCCCTTTATGTTACATTAGTGGCAGTGTTTATTATCCCCTTTATGTTACATTAGTGGCAGTGTTTATTATCCCCTTTATGTTATATTAGTGGCAGTGTTTATTATCCCCTTTATGTTACATTAGTGGCAGTGTTTATTATCCCCTTTATGTTACATTAGTGGCAGTGTTTATTATCCCCTTTATGTTACATTAGTGGCAGTGTTTATTATCCGCTTTATGTTACATTAGTGACAGTGTATATTATCCCCTTTATGTTACATTAGTGGCTGTGTTTATTATTCCCTTTATGTTACATTAGTGGCAGTGTTTATTATCCGCTTTATGTTACATTAGTGACAGTGTATATTATCCCCTTTATGTTACATTAGTGGCTGTGTTTATTATTCCCTTTATGTTACATTATTGGCAGTGTTTATTATTCCCTTTATGTTACATTAGTGGCAGTGTTTATTATCCCCTTCATGTTACATTAGTGGCAGTGTTTATTATCCACTTTATCTTTTATTAGTGGCAGTGTTTATTATCCCCTTTATGTAACATTAGTGGCAGTGTTTATTATCCCCTTTATGTAACATTAGTGGCAGTGTTTATTATCCCCTTTATGTTACATTAGTGGCAGTGTTTATTATCCCCTTTATGTTACATTAGTGGCAGTGTTTATTATCCCCTTTATCCTGCATTAGTGGCAGTGTTTATTATCCCCTTTATGTTACATTACTGGCAGTGTTTATTATCCCCTTTATCCTGCATTAGTGGCAGTGTTATTATCCCCTTTATGTTGCATTAGTGGCAGTGTTTATTATCCCCTTTATCCTGCATTAGTGGCAGTGTTTATTATCCCCTTTATGCTGCATTAGTGGCAGTGTTTATTATCCCTTTATGTTACATTAGTGGCAGTGTTTATTATCCCCTTTATCCTACATTAGTGGAAGTGTTTATTATCCCCTTTATGTTACATTAGTGGCAGTGTTTATTATCCCCTTTATCCTGCATTAGTGGCAGTGTTTATTATCCCCTTTATGTTACATTAGTGGCAGTGTTTATTACCCCCTTTATGTTACATTAGTGGCAGTGTTAATTATCCCCTTTATGATACATTAGTGGCAGTGTTTATTATCCCCTTTATGTTGCATTAGTGGAAGTGTTTATTATCCCCTTTATGTTACATTAGTGGCAGTGTTTATTACCCCCTTTATGTTACATTAGTGGCAGTGTTTATTATCTCCTTTATGTTACATTAGTGGCAGTGTTTATTATCCCCTTTATGTTACATTAGTGGCAGTGTTTATTATCCCCTTTATGTTGCATTAGTGGCAGTGTTTATTATCCCCTTTATGTTACATTAGTGGCAGTGTTTATTATCCTCTTTATGTTACATTAGTGGCAGTGATTATTATCCCCTTTATGCTGCATTAGTGGCAGTGTTTATTATCCCCTTTATGTTACATTAGTGGCAGTGTTTATTATCCCCTTTATCCTGCATTAGTGGCAGTGTTTATTATCCCCTTTATGTTACATTAGTGGCAGTGTTTATTATCTCCTTTATCCTGCATTAGTGGCAGTGTTTATTATCCCCTTTATGTTACATTAGTGGCAGTGTTTATTATCCCCTTTATGTTACATTAGTGGCAGTGTTTATTATTCCCTTTATGTTACATTAGTGGCAGTGTTTATTATCCCCTTAATGTTACATTAGTGGCAGTGTTTATTATTCCCTTTATGTTACATTAGTGGCAGTGTTTATTATCCCCTTTATGTTACATTAGTGGCAGTGTTTATTATCCCCTTTATGCTGCATTAGTGGCAGTGTTTATTATCCCCTTTATGTTACATTAGTGGCAGTGTTTATTATCCCCTTTATCCTGCATTAGTGGCAGTGTTTATTATCCCCTTTATGTTACATTAGTGGCAGTGTTTATTATCTCCTTTATCCTGCATTAGTGGCAGTGTTTATTATCCCCTTTATGTTACATTAGTGGCAGTGTTTATTATCCCCTTTATGTTACATTAGTGGCAGTGTTTATTATTCCCTTTATATTACATTAGTGGCAGTGTTTATTATCCCCTTTATGCTGCATTAGTGGCAGTGTTTATTATCTCCTTTATGTTACATTAGTGGCAGTGTTTATTATCCCCTTTATCCTGCATTAGTGGCAGTGTTTATTATCCCCTTTATGTTACATTAGTGGCAGTGTTTATTATTCCCTTTATGTTACATTAGTGGCAGTGTTTATTATCCCCTTTATGCTGCATTAGTGGCAGTGTTTATTATCCCCTTTATGTTACATTAGTGGCAGTGTTTATTATCCCCTTTATCCTGCATTAGTGGCAGTGTTTATTATCCCCTTTATGTTACATTAGTGGCAGTGTTTATTATCTCCTTTATCCTGCATTAGTGGCAGTGTTTATTATCCCCTTTATGTTACATTAGTGGCAGTGTTTATTATCCCCTTTATGTTACATTAGTGGCAGTGTTTATTATTCCCTTTATATTACATTAGTGGCAGTGTTTATTATCCCCTTTATGCTGCATTAGTGGCAGTGTTTATTATCTCCTTTATGTTACATTAGTGGCAGTGTTTATTATCCCCTTTATCCTGCATTAGTGGCAGTGTTTATTATCCCCTTTATGTTACATTAGTGGCAGTGTTTATTATCCCCTTTATCCTGCATTAGTGGCAGTGTTTATTATCCCCTTTATGTTACATTAGTGGCAGTGTTTATTATCTCCTTTATATTACATTAGTGGCAGTGTTTATTATCCCCTTTATCCTGCATTAGTGGCAGTGTTTATTATCCCCTTTATGTTACATTAGTGGCAGTGTTTATTATCCCCTTTATGTTACATTAGTGGCAGTGTTTATTATCCCCTTTATCCTGCATTAATGGCAGTGTTTATTATCCCCTTTATGTTACATTAGTGGCAGTGTTTATTATCCCCTTTATCCTGCATTAGTGGCAGTGTTTATTATCCCCTTTATGTTACATTAGTGGCAGTGTTTATTATCCCCTTTATCCTGCATTAGTGGCAGTGTTTATTATCCCCTTTATGTTACATTAGTGGCAGTGTTTTTTATCCCCTTCATGTTACATTAGTGGCAGTGTTTATTATCCCCTTTATGTTACATTAGTGGCAGTGTTTATTATCCCCCTTATGTTACATTAGTGGCAGTGTTTATTATCCCCTTTATGTTACATTAGTGGCAGTGTTTATTATCCCCTTTATCCTGCATTAGTGGCAGTGTTTATTATCCCCTTTATGTTACATTAGTGGCAGTGTTTTTTTATCTCCTTTATCCTGCATTAGTGGCAGTGTTTATTATCCCCTTTATGTTACATTAGTGGCAGTGTTTATTATCCCCTTTATGTTACATTAGTGGCAGTGTTTATTATCCCCTTTATGTTACATTAGTGGCAGTGTTTATTATCCCCTTTATGTTGCATTAGAGGCAGTGTTTATTATCCCCTTTATGTTACATTAGTGGCAGTGTTTATTATCCCCTTTATCCTGCATTAGTGGCAGTGTTTATTATCCCCTTTATCCTGCATTAGTGGCAGTGTTTATTATCCCCTTTATGTTACATTAGTGGCAGTGTTTATTATCCCCTTTATGTTACATTACTGGCAGTGTTTATTATCCCTTTATGTTACATTAGTGGCAGTGTTTATTATCCCTCTTATGTTACATTAGTGGCAGTGTTTATTATCCCCTTTATCCTGCATTAGTGGCAGTGTTTATTATCCCCTTTATGTTACATTAGTGGCAGTGTTTATTATCCCCTTTATGTTACATTAGTGGCAGTGTTTATTATCCCCTTTATGTTACATTAGTGGCAGTGTTTATTATCCCCTTTATGTTACATTAGTGGCAGTGTTTATTATCCCTCTTATGTTACATTAGTGGCAGTGTTTATTATCCCCTTTATCCTGCATTAGTGGCAGTGTTTATTATCCCCTTTATGTTACATTAGTGGCAGTGTTTATTATCCCCTTTATGTTACATTAGTGGCAGTGTTTATTATCTCCTTTATATTACATTAGTGGCAGTGTTTATTATCCCCTTTATCCTGCATTAGTGGCAGTGTTTATTATCTCCTTTATGTTACATTAGTGGCAGTGTTTATTATCCCCTTTATCCTGCATTAGTGGCAGTGTTTATTATCCCCTTTATGTTACATTACTGGCAGTGTTTATTATCCCCTTTATCCTGCATTAGTGGCAGTGTTTATTATCCCCTTTATGTTACATTAGTGGCAGTGTTTTTTATCCCCTTCATGTTACATTAGTGGCAGTGTTTATTATCCCCTTTATGTTACATTAGTGGCAGTGTTTATTATCCCCTTTATCCTGCATTAGTGACAGTGTTTATTATCCCTTTTATGTTACATTAGTGGCAGTGTTTTTTTATCTCCTTTATCCTGCATTAGTGGCAGTGTTTATTATCCCCTTTATGTTACATTAGTGGCAGTGTTTATTATCCCCTTTATGTTACATTAGTGGCAGTGTTTATTATCCCCTTTATGTTACATTAGTGGCAGTGTTTATTATCCCCTTTATGTTACATTAGTGGCAGTGTTTATTATCCCCTTTATGTTACATTAGTGGCAGTGTTTATTATCCCCTTTATGTTACATTAGTGGCAGTGTTTATTATCTCCTTTATGCTACATGAGACGTGCAGCAGAATATCGAGGCTAGTACTTACCACCTACACCATAAAAACAACCACCCCCTTCAACCTTTACCCACCTGAATAACCACGCGACTCTCTTTTTTGGTGAAAAAACCGGCCATAGCAGCCCATTTTTTGAACATAACTCTTACATAACATAACACTTCTTCTGGTACAATTAAATAATAATAACTGACATTAACAATCCCCAACTGGGTCTCAGGTCTTGGAAGGCACTGTTACTCACATCAATTACTTGGCTGTATCTGACGCCCAACGAAAAGGCTCCCAGCCACTGCCACATCGCCTCGGGGACAATACTACAGTCACGTAGTCCCAGATACAGCCAATGACCTCCCACCTTACCAACAACCTTATAATTGGGAATGGACACCCATACCTACGATGGGCCCAACCCATTATCCACCAACTTGTCACTCCAGCACCGCCTTACACTCGTGTAGCCCGCCACTCCCTCAATGCCCGCTGGATACCATCTTGGAGGCCTAACGACCACATATTAATGCCTACAGCATTTAGATGCACTCCATCCGCCCGAAAATACCACCAGGACTCCTCTTCCAACTCACGATGACGGACTGCTAGGCCACCATTTCGCACAAAAAACGCGCCACCTCCTTGTTGCCCTTAATCCGGGTCTTGTTACATTTCATGACTGAAAGGGCCTGTAGCCAAGCAGTACCCTGTCAGACCAGACCATAACAGTCTGCAGAAAGAAGGACCGAGGGCTCAAAAAAAAAAGAATTTAATGTCCGGAATCATCGCATGCACAGAGCGCAACCCGAGGTCATTGCCGCCCACATGCAACAACTGAACATCTGGAGGGTGGTCTAACATGGAATTACGATGGACCTCAGGTACCACCCGTGACCACAACATCCCAGGCATACCAAGCCAACGAAGCTTGGTCTCACACCTATCAAAACCCAATTGCTAACCCTCCTCCTGGACTGTCGCCCGCTTAGCCCCCAAAAGACGTAAGAATGGCCCAGGATCCACACCAAACAGACAGCAGAACCTGTAAAGAAACAGAACACCAAGAACAGAAAAAGACAGTTACCGTAAAGACAAAAACACAAAACCAACCAACCGAACACCCCCCATCACAAAAGCTGAGGACTCACATATAGCCGGAAGCTAGAAGAATCCCAATGACCAATGCGCCGAATGACGTGATCACCGGGCAGCTTCCGTAGCCGCCCTAATGCAAAAAGAATAGGGACGAGTAGTGCTCTGCACCCAATCCCAACGCCTGCAAACACCGTTTAAACACCGCCCCAAATTGTAAACGAGACAAAGCCATCCCATTCGCATGCAAAAAGCAAAACCCCAGGAATAACGGGTCTCAACCCGAGAAATCCCAGAATGGCCTGAACAGGAGAAATCCAGGACTCTGGAATCCCTGTCAACTCCACCCAAGTGCCCGACCCAAACAATGTTTTTGATCTGCACAGAAAAATACGTAACCCATCACACATGGCAAGACCACATCATCAACAACCAAACTGGCCTCCCCCCGCATGTTCCAACTAACCAGCTCCCCAACTCAAAAAGCCCCAAAAAAGGCTAGCACAAATGCACTGAAACAAAGTAGCCTCGTACAATGAGGCACAAAGACCATCCAACTGGTCCACCACCCCATGGAGAACCTCAAAAGAAACAGGCCATCTAGCATCAGGAATCGAACGGCCCTTTCGATAACCCTGCATAGCCTGCCTAACAAGGAAATCGTTGGTAACATCACAGCGCCCCGCCAAGTTTAAAATGGAAAGCCAACCCCGCCAGCTTCTTGGACATCAAAGATGCAGAAACACCAGCTTCAAAATTCCGACCGATGAAATAAAGGAGGAGGCACCGAGCATCGTCCACCCTGGACCAACACCCAACCTCACTCACCAAATCCAGCCATTCCCACCAAACCTTTCCGTAAAAGGCCCAAGTGGACTCCCAAACTGATTGTCTAATGAAAGCTGCAGAAGAGGCAAGGCGACGCTCCACAAATGATCCCGGCAATAGATTCCACGCTGCTCCGCCTCCGGTGCCAGCCGACGGAATCTGTCCCACTGAAAACGAGACAGAGCATCAGCCACTGAATTATCCACACCCGGAACGTGAACAGCCAAAACAAAACAATTAAGACGTAAGCAGTCCTAAACCAATCGCCGAAGCAAATGAACCACAGGCGTAGAGAAGGCCGAGACATTGTTAATGGCCTGAACCACACTCACAATTCAGATGGACCCTGTGATGCAGGGCAACCACACCAGCCGTGGCAGCCGCCAAGGGCCTCGAAAATACACGCCCCATGGGCATGATGCGGCAAGCAAAATTCAACTTCCCCAATAAGGACTATAAATCGCGAAGTTGAATTTTTTTCCACTTGCACACCGCAGTTACCAACCCCTGGAGCTCCTCCAACTTATCCAGAGGCAAACGACATTCCATGGCCACCATATCGATAGTAATGCCCAAGAAACAAAACTCTGTGTGCGGACCCACCGTCTTATCCGGAGCCAAGGGAACGCTAAAATATTCAAACACATGCTGCCCCGTGCTCAGTAGCGTCGCACAGATGGAGCTCCCCGGGGGGCCAATGCACAGGAAATCGTCCAAATAATGGATGACGGATGCAAACCCAGCAACATCCCTCACCGCCCAAGAAATGGCACGACCCATAGGTAAACAATGATCCATAAAATTGCGTCCGTGCCATTTGCAACCCAACAGGCGGAGAAAACTGGGATGTACCGGCAAGAGGCGAAAAGCCGCTTCAATATAGTTTTTTGCCAACAAGGAACCTCGACCGAAACGCCCCACCCATGTGACCGCCGCATCAAATGAAGTGTACGAAATGAAACACAAATCCGGGTTGATCGCGTCATTGACCAATCCCCCTCTCGGATGTGACAGGTGATGGATGAGTCTAAATTTATTGGGCTCCTTTTTAGGAACAACACCCAACGGAGAGATGACCAGATCAGGCATCGGTGAGCAAACAAACGGGCCCGTCATGAGACCCAAGGACACCTCCTTGTCTAGTTTAGCAAGGACAACGTCCGGATGCAGCCACTCCGATCTTAAATTATCCGCTGCAGGAGGAACAACCGCCAACGTACAAGGGATCATAAAACCATCCGCAAAACCCCGCTGCAACAGGCAAGCCACCGCCCAATCAGGGTACCACTTTATAACCGGCACCATCCTTCCTACTCTCACCGGCGTCATCCCTTTTTCCAGTGTCACCACCCCTCCCCCTTCCTTGTTTAAAACACCGGGACAAGGAATGGAACCCCCCACAGCCCGAGCACTCGTGACGAAATCAGCATCCAGACCCAAACTTGCACGACCCCTCGTTGAATTGCCAGCAGTATCCTTTTTTATGTGTGGCTGGCTGCACACCAGAAGCTGCACCTCCGGCCCCCCCTTGAAAGGGATGAGCTGTGGTCCGCACCGACGTCATCAGCTTCATCCACAAACCTATGTCCTTGTGGTCCCAACGCAGAGATGGCCGAACCGCCTTCCGTTGCCGAAACTGCTCGTCATAACGCAACCACGCAATGCCCCCATAAACCCGCTGTGCTTCGCCGATAGCATCCAAGTAACAAAAAAGAGCAGAACAATGTTCCGGCGTCCGCTCCCCGAGTACAGAAAGAGCCTGAAGCCAGTTAGAGAAAGTGCGGGGGATCAAATGGTAGCGCCATTTTTCCTCCTCCTCCCTCTTACTCTCATCCGACCGCACTTTATCCAAGTTGAATTTCTCCAACGGTAACAAAGAAAAGATCTCCACATATTCACCCCCCAAATGCTCTCCTTCACCTCTTGCTTCAGATGAGCCCGCAAGGCCCCCTCAAAGCACACATAAACCTCGCATTTGGCCGCATCCGCCAAACACACCCCATCAAACCCCGGCACCACTTTGTCCCTGCTGTGAGCCCCTGGACCCTCCACAGCCACAGCCCCCCAAAGCACCTCAGACTCAGGGCCTGAGGAACCACCCACTGCTGGAGCCACCCCCATTCTAAGGACTGAAGCAGCCCCAGCGACTTGGGGAACCGGCACTGGAAATACCCGAGGGGGAACCACCCCAGCAGCTTCTCTACTTCCTACGTTGACAACCCCGCCCCCCGAGGTCGCTTCCTGAACAGCCGACCACGCAGCCAAGGATGGCGCAGAAGCCTGAGCCACCACCCCCGCCTCACAGCGCGTCAGCACGTCCCTAAAACCTGCCAGCAGCATGCCTACAACCCCCCCAGTGCCCAAGGAACCCCCCAGCGATGACGCTTCAACCCCTTTACCCCCGGAACTGCCCACCACCACATACCTGGGAACGCTACCCCCAACGTCCCGAAAACCCCCCAGCAAAGAAGAAGAGGAAGATAGGGAAAAAACAGCCCCAGAAGAAAACTCACCAGGCTGCGTCTGCCCCTGGGGACTCCCAGCTGCCACTCCGGATCCAAGCAGGGATGTAGGGACCGTACCTTCTTCAGAGCCGCTGAGCTCCCCCTCCAATCGGCTCACCTCTTCCTCTTGCTCCAGGACAGAACGGCTATCTGCACGTGGACCGATCCAGGTTCCTGAGCCAGTGTGGCACCCGAAGTTGCCGTCTTCAGCCACCGCAACAGGGCCCAGAGATGCTGCAGCATTCATCCCTCTTTGGGCTCGCTGGGAGGCAGAAGAACTCCCCGCAGCCGAAGACCCCTCCTGTGACTGCTGTTTGCCTGATCCCATGGCCAGAGCTGCTGCTCCATGATTCCTCCCTCGTTGGACTCGCTGGGAGGCAGAGAAACTCCCAGCAGCCGAAGACCCCTTCTGTGAATGCTGAAACCCAGCTCCCAAGCCTGGGCAGCGCATGGGGGTGACCTCATCAGCCACCGCCCCCTCATCCCCGGAACTCAGAGCTGCAGCTCCTCCCTGTACTCGTTGGGCTCGCTCTGCCCCATAGGAGGAGCCAGCAGCTGACTCCCCATGATCCACCAGAGCTTGGCACATGGGAGTGACATCATCCATGGGCGCCTCCTCTTAGCTCAGAGCCGCCGAGCCCCACCCACGTCAAGCTCGCTGGGCGGCCGAAGGCCCAGCAGCTGGCAGTCTGGGTCGCCTTAGCTGCAGGCCCGGATGCCTCATGGCCAGCCACGTGGTCCCGACCTGACGGTGAGTTTTGGGTGGTCACTGAAATGATTCTGCCGGGTGCCCGCCATTGGCGCGGATTCCTCCCAGCTCCCACCCTTGGAGAATCAGGCCAAAGCTTCACTGGTGGGGCTGGAGAGTCCCCGAAGGGGCTCCTAGAGCGGCGCCGAACCCGCAATGTGACATCTGGGCTGAAGCCCACTGGTGGCACGTGGACGCCCAGAAGAGGGGCTTGGGGACACGGGCCTGGGTGTTTTCAGCAGGTCGAATAGCCTCTCCCGCAACCATCCCGAGCCATTTTCTTCCGCCGCTGCCCACAATTGGGAGTGAATTCCATCTAAGTCACTCATGGCCTAATTTTTTATTCGCAGGTTACCAAGAATGACAAAGAAAACCTCACCCGTGCTGGTAGAAATCTCACCTGTGCTGGTAGAAACCTCACCCGTGCTGGTAGAAATCTCACCTGTGCTGGTAGAAACCTCACCCGTGCTGGTACAAGCTCCCACTAACCCCCGACAAATTCCAGCCCCTCTCCTCATCCTAGCAAGACCACCCTCCAGCCCAATTGCTCCATTCCGGTAAGTAACCATCCCCCATCTCCTATACTCCCACCCAGCTCCCGTCTCCGCCTCGTCTGCGAGCCCCATTCATGCTGGCCCTCCCTTAGCTTCACTCCGTCCAGGCCCTGACTTGAATGAGGCAGCCATCATTGTAGGCAGATTAACCGCATAACTGACAAAGAATCAAAGAGAAATAATGGTATAGCAGAAATGGAATCTATCATTAACCCCTTCCCGTCCAGCCCATGTATATAAACAGCCGAATGGGAGCAGTGCAGTGGCCGGCGGACGTTTATAAATGTCCTCCCCGCTTCCCTGGGAATGCGCAGCACTGCAATCCAGTGCCCGCTGTGTCATGTGGTTGCATCCCATTGTTCTATTGTGTGTCTTGCTTGAGAACAAACTAATATGGGATGTATATGTTTGTGTTTTGGCTTGGTGGGGGGTGTCTGCTGTGTGTCTCTTGTCACTAAATGTAGATTGCCCCGCCCTGTGACATCATGTAGGGAGGGGGGATTGTTCCCTTGAATGTATATATCTTGTATCTGTGTTAAAATAAAGGAGTCTATTTCCTGGTTTTCATTCAAGAGTGGTGTCTGTGGATCTGTGTTCGGACAGGGAAGCGTGAGTCTAACAGAAATACCCGAGTGCAGTCGGGGTCCAGTTCTAATACAAGGAGTTTTGGTAAAATGTTCATTTTTGCCTCCGTGACTCTACCCAGAAATGAAATAGGGCACCCAGGCCAAATTTTGAGTAAAGTATAAAGACGAGATACACCTGGTGGGTAATTGGCTGCAAATAGTCCAGAATCCCTGGGTGTAAGATAAACACCCAATTATTGAATCCGGTCCGTGGCCCAGCGAAATGGGAAGGAGCTACAAAGGGATTCCCCAGAGGCTCAGTAACATTGATCGGCATAACTACCGATTTAGAAAATTTACGGAGAGGCCTGATATGGATGCAAAATCATTCAACACCGAACACAAATTAGGCAAAGATACTAATGGGTTAGTAAGAAAGAGCATGACATCATCAGCATACATACATAGTTTAAATTGGGAGACCCAAGAGAGGGTACCCCGAAATATCAGGGTGTGACCTCATGGCAAAGGCTGAAGGTTCTAAAATCAGCGCAGACAGTAGGGGTGAGAGCGAGCAACCCTGTCAGGTGCCTCTTCCTGGGGTAAAAAAGTCAGAATTGCAGCCAGGAAGTCTAATCCTTGTTTGGGGGAGTTGTATAAAGTCCGCACACCAGAGAGAAATTCATCACTAAAACCCAAACGCTGTAATAGCCAAAACAAATAAGGCCAAAGGATGCTATCAAAGGCCTCATTAATGTCCAAACTCATCAACAAAACCTCCTTGGAGCGTAAATTAGCATCTTGGATAACATTTACAGTGAGACGTATATTATCTGTAGTAGGCCTGTTGGGGATAAAGCCTGATTGGTCAGATGAAACCAATGAAGAGATACCGGGGGCCAATCTATCAGCCAAGATACGGCTAAAGATCTTTAAATCATTATTCATGACAGAAACGGGCCTATAGTTTTGTGGTAGAAGGTGATCCTTTAAGGGTTTGTTCAACAGCGACATATTGGCCAAAAGCATCTTGTCAGGAAACTTCCCCCCCACAAAACCCTCATTGAACATAGACACCAAAGATGGGGCTAGAAGAGGAGCAAAGTGTTTATAATAACTGGCCGAGAACCCATCCGGTCCTGGGGCCATGGAACTGTTCAATGTGCTAGTTATTCGAGTAATTTCCTCCAATGAACAAGGGGAATTAAGGGTTGAAATCTGAGAGGGTGTAAGAACGGGAAGAGGTATAGAATCCAGCCAAGAGACAGCAGGGGGAGGGGACTCTAACAGCCAAAAGGGAGCAGCCAAAAGGGAGGAGTAAAACTCTTCAAAAATATTCAAACCTTCACGGGGCAAAGAGGAGACCTTACAGTGCTTATTACGTAATTTACATATATGTGGGGGGTGGATTGAGTGGTAAATTTCCGAGTGAACATGGTTGATGCCGAATTGCTATGTAGCAAAAAGGATTCCTTAGACCAGCGCAAGGCTTTTTCAGTTCTTTGAGGTATTAGGATATTCAGTCCCAAGCGCTTCTGTGATATCATTACTTATTCATTAGGGCCGGGTTACCTATATGAGTTCTAGAAAGTGTTTCCAATTCCCTGGTGAGTGTCTGAATCCGTTTCCAGTGGTCCCAATTCCTGGCGGCTGCCATAGAAATAAGTCGGCCACGAAGAACCGCCTTGTGAGCCACCCACAGCATAGCCGGGGAGGTATCAGACGTGTTGTTCCACTGAAAATCCTCTTGGATTGCTATAGACACTTCTGTCTGGAGGTGGGGTCTGTGAGCATAGAGTCATTCAACCACCAGGAATAAGGAGGACACGCTAGTCCTATAAAGGTGATAGACAACGGCCACAATAATATGATCCGACCAAGTACATGTATGTATTCCAGCCTTCGTAGAGTTGGCCAAAATGATCGGAGAGCAATATATGTAATCCAACCTGGTGTAGGAGTCATGTGGGTGGGAATAAAAGGTATAGTCCCTGGCCCCCACATTGTGAGCTCTCCAGGAATCAATCCATTGGAACAAATCCAGGAGTTTTGTAAGGGACTTTGGGAAGGCCAGAGAAGAGGGCAAAGAGGAGCTTCTATCTATCAAAGGCTTGGCCACCAAGTTAAAGTCTCCTAGCAGTAGGTGGGGGGACAGAAATATTTCAAGAGTGTCAAAAAATTTGATAAAAAGGTTGCTTGAGCTGAGTTTGGTGCATAAACATTAGCTATCGTAAGTTCATGACCTCAGAGGGTGCCCTTGATGATAATGAACCTTCTCTCTGGGTCACGATAGACCTGGTGCACTTCTAAAGGGACTGAGTTATGGAGGAATATCGCCACCCCCCCTACATTTGGAAGAGTGTAACGTATAGAAAGCTTGTTTATATGATTTGTGGAAGTATGTAGGGTGTTTATCTGCTGCAAAATGGGCTTCTTGTAATAAAAGGATCTTCACCCCTCGCCGTCTATACTGAAGGAAGGCTGTTTTACGTTTATGCGGGGAATGAAAATCCCGGACATCATGAGGCAATGGATCACCATTTCTGAACAAATAGCAAAGAGCACATAACAACATCTTACCAGGAAGCTCTGTATCAAAAGAGATTGGGCTGCATGGAGAATCACCCGGCTCTACAACCAGGAGGATGAAATCTGACCTGATTATTTCATGCGATACCCCCATATCTCCATATGTAGCAAATATTCAACAGAGAAGATGGAACTTTCAGGGTGCATGAACAGGAATACCAAACATATTAAAAGGTTATATCATTTTAATTTCATATTTTGTAAAAACAAAAAAAAGGAAAAAAATACAGAAACATAAAAACAATAGAAGACAGGATCAAACAGCCTTTTTACACAATGCGGAGGATTAACCCCTTAGGTTCCACAGTGAGTATAACCAGCATGCTTTCCTGCATCTACAGACTGATTGTACTGATGTGGGTTCAGGAACACTTTAATGTATCCCCAGCACAGGGCGCCATGCTGCGGAATGTTAATATACAGACTGCAGATGGGAAACTATTTATAACCAGTTAGCATTAATGAAAGACATTTACAATGTACAAAACCCAATAATACCTGACAAGGGTAAAATATACGCCTTCCAACCTAACCAAGCCTGCTAAGCCACACCCTCCACCATCCCACACCCTCCACCGTCCCACACCCTCCGCCGTCCCACACCCTCCACATTCCCACACCCTCCGCCGTCCCACACCCTCCGCCGTCCCACACCCTCCGCCGTCCCACACCCTCCACATTCCCACACCCTCCACCGTCCCATACCCTCCACCGTCCCACACCCTCCACCGTCCCACAACCTCCACCATCCCATACCCTCCACCATCCCACACCCTCCACCATCCCATACCCTCCACCGTCCCACACCCTCCACCGTCCCATAACCTCCACCATCCCACACCCTCCACCATCCCATACCCTCCACCATCCCATACCCTCCACCATCCCACACCCTCCACCGTCCCATACCCTCCACCATCCCACACCCTCCACCGTCCCATAACCTCCACCATCCCATACCCTCCACCATCCCACACCCTCCACCATCCCATACCCTCCACCATCCCACACCCTCCACCATCCCACACCCTCCACCATCTCACACCCTCCACCGTCCCACACCCTCCACCATCCCATACCCTCCACCATCCCACACCCTCCACCATCCCATACCCTCCACCATCCCACACCCTCCACCGTCCCACACCCTCCACCATCCCACACCCTCAACCATCCCACACCCTCCACCACCCCATAATCTCCACCATCCCACCCCCTCTACCATCCCATACCCTCCACCATCCCACACCCTCCGCCGTCCCACACCCTCCGCCGTCCCACACCCTCCACATTCCCACACCCTCCACCGTCCCATACCCTCCACCGTCCCACACCCTCCACCGTCCCACAACCTCCACCATCCCACACCCTCCACCATCCCATACCCTCCACCATCCCACACCCTCCACCGTCCCACACCCTCCACCATCCCATACCCTCCACCATCCCACACCCTCCACCATCCCATACCCTCCACCATCCCACACCCTCCACCGTCCCACACCCTCCACCATCCCACACCCTCCACCGCCCCATAATCTCCACCGTCCCACCTCCTCTACCATCCCACCCCCTCCACCATCCCACACCCTCCACCATCCCAGCTATACAAAATACACAAACCAAGTTTCTGGAGTTAAAATGTCCTTTTATTAACCAATAAATTATTGTAACATAGATAGAATTCCAGATTATAAACAGAGGAAAACATGGCGGTCTTTTGAGGACCATAAACCCAACTTCACTTCTGTGGAAAACATTCCTCCAACTTAGGCTCCCAGCTGCAACCCACCGGCTTGGGGACAATCCTACTTATCCCCAGCCACAACCCACCGACTCAGGGACAATCCTACTTATCCCCAGCCACAACCCACCATCTCGGGGACAATTCTACTTATCCCCAGCCACAACCCACCATCTCGGGGACAATCCTACTTATCCCCAGCCACAACCCACCATCTCAGGGACAATTCTACTTATCCCCAGCCACAACCCACCATCTCGGGGACAATCCTACTTATCCCCAGCCACAACCCACCATCTCGGGGACAATCCTACGTATCCCCAGCCACAACCCACCGACTCATGGACAATCCTACTTATCCCCAGCCACAACCCACCGACTCATGGACAATCCTACTTATCCCCAGCCACAACCCACCGACTCATGGACAATCCTACTTATCCCCAGCCACAACCCACCGACTCATGGACAATCCTACTTATCCCCAGCCACAACCCACCATCTCGGGGACAATCCTACTTATCCCCAGCCGCAACCCACTCGGGGACAATCCTACTTATCCCCAGCCACAACCCACTCGGGGACAATCCTACTTATCCCCAGCCACAACCCACCGGCTCGGGGACAATCCTACTTATCCCCAGCTTCAACACACCGGCTTGGGGATTACCCTACTTATCCGCAGTGACCACCATTTTACCTATTCCTATTAACCCCTTGTTAACTGGAATGTACCGAGGTCTCCATACCACTGATGGGTCCCGAATCTGTCTCCATACAGAATTCTTTCCTCCTCCAAAGACCAACCGCCGCCAAGGCCGCCGTGACAATCCAAACCAAAGCAGAAAGGGGAGGGAGGGTGGGAAGCATCTTCTTCTTCTTCCAAACTTCCCACACTGGACTTCCTGAGGGTAGATCCTCCTCTTCCTTCCTGGGAGACCCTCCCCAACATCCCCCATCCAATAAGGTAAGCCATAATCCCCAAAACTTCCTTCCCATAATATAACCCTCTGTTGTCCCTCCATTCCCCCCAATCATGTCGACCCTGCACTTATTTTTTTATTATTTTTTTTTCTCCTAGCCTACCCATATATTATATTGAGTATATCAGTCCTCAGATGTGGTGGCTGCATTTGTTTTCTTTTTTTCAGGATTTGAATATTATTTTTCTGGTACAGAAAATATCAGTGGATCCTGATAAAAATACAATGTCTCGGTAACGTCTTGTGAGCTGAACTACATCAGTGTTATAGACTTTCTCTATTATCTTCTGGAAACTATCCCTCCCCCGCTCCCAGTTGTATAATCTATAAGTGACACACTTCCTTGGCTAGAATGACAATGTTGCTTCTCCACAGATGCAGTAAAATTAGTGTTGTCACCCTAGGACAGGGAGTGTGTTACCGGCAGGATTTCCAGGTGAAACAAACAAAAGGTAAAAAGAGTGAGTAAAGCAAACACTGCAGCCACCACATGGAAGGACTGGTGATCCGCCATAGATGACATTTTCTTCTTGGGTTCAGATACACTTATTATCAGGGACGGACTGACCATTTGGAAACTCAGGCACTGCCCGAGGGCCCGGGGTCAGTAGGGGGCCCCATGAGATGCCCCTGGTACCTTTTTCAAAGGCTTTTTTGAGTTTGGGCAAGGATACAGGGGCCCCATGATCCCCTATTGAGAGCAGGGGTCAGTAGGGAGCCCCATGAGATGCCCCTGGTACCTTTTTCATAGGCTTTTTTGAGTTTGGGCAAGGACAGAGGGGCCCCACGATCCCCTATTGAGGGCCGGGGTCAGTAGGGGGCCCCATGAGATGCTCCTGGTACCTTTTTCATAGGCTTTTTTGAGTTTGGGCAAGGACACAGGGGCCCCATGATCCCCTATTGCCCGGGGGCCCCATGAGTTGTCAGTCCGCCCCTGCCTATTATACAGAATGTTAGAGAACTGTCGGTTACTTTTGTGGATCGATTGTTTCATAACTGTAAAAATGATCTGATGGACTGACAGGTCCCCTTTAAGAGGCCATTGATGTTTTATGACATCTCAGGACAAGGCCGGTTCCATCATTGGATTCTCTTTCAGTCAGTAAAGCTTTTAATGAAATCATTTCTCAGGTTTACCAATCGGCAATACATTTTGGGTATTATTTGATGGATATGGCGGGTCACACTCCGTGTTTGTGTCTCCTGGTTCCATGGCACCTCTCTATCCCATCATCTGATATATAATACATCTCAGCTTCAGGTTTCCTTCATTATATAAAGCTTTGCCCTTTTCCTTCTCCTCTGCTGCCCCTCCCCCTCCTGTTTTGCACCTCCAGTGGTTGGACCAGTTTTCTATTTTTCACAATCACATTACATTCCTTTTCAAAGTATGAAAAACATCCTCAAATCTCAGATTTTCTAGTCTATAGTTCAAGAATAATTTGTATCCATTTTACATTTGTTATTTCGGTATTCTAGTTCTCTGACACAATTGCCTTTTACATGACAAGAACTTTATTTTGTTAGAATACAACACCTTCAGGGAATAATATAAAGGTGTTTATATACAGAAGGTCAGATGTGTAAGAATTGTCCATCAGGAATGGGGCTCAGGTCCACAACTCTGCCTGGTCACAGTTGGCGGTTCAGATGAACTATTTTCTCCATTTGCCTGCCTGAACCTCTTGCTGGAAGCAGCAGGAAGTCATTGATTTATTGGTGGTATTACATCCCCCAATCATAGACAACTTCCCGTTGTGCAGGCCACTAATGTCTGGTTACTAGGATGCCAGCAGCTGCACGGTGTCATTGATTGCTTAGCAACCGCTATCCTGCTGCCTGCTGACTTGTAGGCAAGCTGATCGGCATCCTGGGTGTTGTCATTGATCGGCCGGCATCCTGGGTGTTGTCATTGATCGGCCGGCATCCTGGGTGTTGTCATTGATCGGCCGGCATCCTGGGTGTTGTCATTGATCGGCCGGCATCCTGGGTGTTGTCATTGATCGGCCGGCATCCTGGGTGTTGTCATTGATCGGCCGGCATCCTGGGTGTTGTCATTGATCGGCCGGCATCCTGGGTGTTGTCATTGATCGGCCGGCATCCTGGGTGTTGTCATTGATCGGCAGCACCCAGAGCCTTTTGTTTCATAAAGGATTTCTGTCACGGTGTGGTGGGTTCATTTGCTATTTATTTTGTATGTTTTTGGAATAAGCAATCAGGGGGGGATCTTATTTTAAGGGGAGCGTCAAGATTTTAATATGGCTCCTCCCACAGACCCCCAGATCCACCAGGCCAGGGATGTGGGAAGGAGGCCTTTGTCCCCACCTGGGAAAAGAGTATAGTATAGATTTGGAAGGAGACCCCATACAATAAAAGTGTGCACCCCCCACCCAAATTAATAACATGTAGTACTACCCATGTAAGGGGCGCTGGATTTAATAGGGTCCCCCTATGATCTGCATGGCCAGGCCACACCTATTTCCCACACCTTGCACACTGGAGTCAGTAAACAGTCCTTGTACTTGGTTTTGTGATTTTATTGAGGGGTTAAACTTGGATGGGGTCTAGGGGTATATGGGATGCCCGAGGAACTGTAGAACTTGAGAACAACTCCTTAGCAACTATGTACAGAGATTTGTATTAGCAACAGTCTCTTCTTGAAGAGCACTAAAGGCTTTCTAGTGTTCCTCCTCTTACCCTGGATGATTCCTTTTCTTCACCCAGCTGCCTGAGGGTGTCCCTGAGCAAGAGAGCCCAAGAGCTGCCGAATGAACAGTCCCAGATGAGAAGGTAGTTGGGTCTTGCACCTGACCACCCTCTCCCCTTATCTGGCCCAGGGGGTGTAGGAGGACTCACACTGTCCTCACCTGTTAGCTTGGTGGGTTGGTGGCTGCCTTCAGGCCTTATGCTGGGCTGGCTCCTTCCCTGCTACAAAGGCTGTCCTCCCCAGGAGACGCTGAGGCAGTGAAGATACTCTTCTCCAGCAACCTGCCTGTAGGTAGGCTCCCCTCCCTGGGGCCCCCTCCCAGGTTCCTCACTCCAGCCTTCTTCTATCTCTCTTTTACCTGACACTGAACCCCCCCCCCCCCCCAGGCTTAGCACCATTTGAGGGTTGCACTGGTTACTATTCTCTGCCTCCTGCCAAGGGATCGGCCAGGGAAAAGTCCCTAAAACATGCAAATCTGGGCTTCCTCCCCTTCTCCTCCCCTGTTCTAGAATGTTCCCGTGTTTCTGAAAAAGGTGGGAGGGTTCCAGAATCCCTGACCTGTAAGAGCCTCCCACATTGTCCTGAGGTAACCTCACTACTTCACTCGCCGGGCTGACTCATCCCCAGGCTGCTACTCAGCCTCAATAAAAAAAACTGCCTAACAGACCTGGAGGACGCTACAATCAGATCTGGATAAGGGTTTAGCATGAATTTTAAGAGGGAAACCCATGAAAAAAAACATCAAAATAAACATGTGAGATCCCTCCAAAATCATACCAGATCATTATCAAACCATGCAGCCTGGCCGGCTAGGAAATCTGAGAACCACATCCCACATGCCCTCAACATACAGAGGATACCTTGCCAGGGAGGCCCACCAACAAAACACCTTGTCCCTATGATGATGAAAACAAGGACCCCTTCCCCACATCCCTGATCTAGTGGATGTGGGGGTCTGAGGGGTGAATTATCTGAATTTTGAAGCCCTCTTGAAAATAAATGGCCCCCGGACATTCACTCCTCTATTTGAATGGGTAAAGGGTACATAGAAAAATGTATACAGTAAATAAACATACCACAGATTTCAAAAAGTCAGTTGTTAAAAAGAAAAAGTAAAATGATAAAAGGTCCCATGGTCCAAAGGTCTCATTGAGATTGATGATGATAATCAATGAAAGTAACCATAGGGCTGAGGCATCCCGGGTGACATCAACATGGTCAGTACAGCATTATGTGAATGACCATATACCGATAAATGAATTGTCCCCTCTATTGGAAGTACAAATGTTCGACTACAAACTGAACAGGGGGTGTTCAGCCCATCACTACCGGTCACATGAGAGTAGCTGTCATGCACCGCCTGGCGGAGTCTCTAGCAACCCACAGCACGGGGTTCCTCAGGGCACGGGGTCTAAGTCCCAATCTGCTTATTCACCAGGGCCCCTGATGGTGGGGATGGACTTGGAGCAGACTGAGACAAGGTCGCGACCCCCGAGTACGTCCAGCAGTGGTAGAGAGCACCGTCAGGGGTGTGTGGGAAATAGAGCCTGACGTGAAGAGGCTGGCAGGCCTGGTAACAGGGACAGATCTGGATGGATGGATGGATCGTCAGGGTAATGTAAGGCGTAGTCAGGCAGGCCAGGTCAGCAACGTGCGGGCAATGAGGTATCAGAGGAGCAGGCAGAGAATGGTCAGGGTCACGAGCCGGGTTCAGTAACTAACGGGCAGCGAGGTACAGAGGATCAGGCAGAAGAATGGTCGGGTCAAGCAGGAGACAATCAGCAGGGTCAGGATCAAATGCAGAGGTCGGCAACAGGAAGCTTCACAGGATCAGAATACAGGAACAGGACAATAAGACCAAACGGCAACTTGTGTCTGTGCATGGCTTGTTTAAATAGCCCGCCCGGCGCTGACAGGTGCGCCTGGGTCCTAGTGCCCGCCTGCCTGCATGTCTTGTCGGACACCTACACCTATGTGCAGACTCGTGCGTCGTGGTGATCCCTGACAGTAGCCTTTTACCAGGTCACAACAAGCTCTAGGTCACATGAGTGTGACCTTGTACAAGGTCCTAACAAGCTCCAGGTCACATGAGAGTGGCCTTGTACCAGGTCCAAAGCAGCTCCAGGTCATATGAGAGTGGCCTTATACTATATCCCAACAAGCTCCAGGTCACATGACAGTGCCCTTGTACAAGGCCCCAACAAGCTCCAGGTCACATAAGAGTGGCCTTGTACTATTTCCCAACAAGCTCCAGGTCATATGAGAGTGGCCTTGTACCAGGTCCTGACAAGCTCCAGGTCACATGAGAGTGGCTTTGTACCAGGTCCTGACAAGCTCCAGGTCACATGAGAGTGGCCTTGTACCAGGTCCTGACAAGCTCCAGGTCACATGAGAGTGGCTTTGTACCAGGTCCTGACAAGCTCCAGGTCACATGAGAGTGGCCTTGTACCAGGTTCTAAGAAGTTCAGGTCACATGAGAGTGGCCTTGTACCAGGTCCTGAAAAGCTCCAGGTCACATGAGAGTGGCTTTGTACCAGGTCCTGACAAGCTCCAGGTCACATGAGAGTGGCCTTGTACCAGGTCCTGACAAGCTCCAGGTCACATGAGAGTGGCTTTGTACCAGGTCCTGACAAGCTCCAGGTCACATGAGAGTGGCCTTGTACCAGGTCCTGAAAAGCTCCAGGTCACATGAGAGTGGCTTTGTACCAGGTCCTGACAAGCTCCAGGTCACATGAGAGTGGCCTTGTACCAGGTCCTGACAAGCTCCAGGTCACATGAGAGTGGCTTTGTACCAGGTCCTGACAAGCTCCAGGTCACATGAGAGTGGCCTTGTACCAGGTCCTGACAAGCTCCAGGTCACATGAGAGTAGCCTTGTACTAGGTTCTATGAAGCTCCAGGTCACTACTGTTGGGCTTGATCTTCAAGTCAACTATAAGTTTGACTTGACCAATGGCTGTTCGTGTGTTCGTCAAACACACACATTGTAAGGGTGTTCTGCAGGCTATCCACCTGCTGCACCCCACAATGTACTGTGCCCTGACAGTGAATTGTGATTGGCCAAAGCATAGCACCAGATCACAGGTCAGGTACAATGCTAAGCCAGTCACAGTGCATGATGACGTCACCCCCGCCCCCTTGTGATGTCATCACAATATTTAACAACTGTCATTCTGGAGCAGCTGTCAGGTGGTTGTAGTCAGCGTAGAGAGCAGAGCAGTATTTTTTTTCTTTTTTCGGGTCAGTGGAAGCAGCGGACATCATGATTGACGTTAGATCTACTTCGGGGGAATTGTTTTTGTTTTTAATAAAGGACTTATCATAGACTGTCTACTGCCATTTTTACATAACACTTTGATTTTTGTGTATGAGTAGAGATACCATGTACCCCATACTCATTCACACCCATACCCCATACCCTTGTTAAAGGGGGCTTCCAGATTCCGATAAGCCCCCTGCCGGCAGACCCCCTCAACCACCAGTTGTGGGGAAGAGGCCCTTGTCCACATAAACTTGGGGGGTGGCCCTGCACAAAAGTACACCCCCATGTTGATGGCATGTGGGGGCGCTTGCTCGTCTCCTCCTTTCTTTACCAGCCAGTCTGCATGCTTGCATAAGGGTCTGGTATGGATTTTGGGGGGGTGTGGTATTGGGGATCCCCTCAAAATCCACACTAGACCTGAAGGGCTGTATGTATGGATGGGGGGACCCCACATTTTTATTTTTTTTAATTTTTAATTGCTGGGCAATGTCAGCAATTATTTTTACATTCAGCTGTCAATGCGGAACCCCACTGAAAGAATGTTTTCACTACTAAAATACCACATGACTTAATACCATAACTCATGCAGTATTTTAGTAGCTGTGTGTTCGGACCACATACTCAGATGCGTTAACATACCGATAAATCAATTGTCCCCTCTGTTCGAAGTACATGGTCGAACTTTTGTTAGGTTCAAATGTTCGACCACAAACTGAACAGGGGGTGTTCAGCCCATCACTACCGGTCACATGAGAGTAGCCTTTTACCAGGTCACAACAAGCTCTAGATCACATGAGAGTGGCCTTGTACCAGGTCCCTACAAGCTCCAGGTCACATGAGTGTGGCCTTGTACCAGGTCCCTACAAGCTCCAGGTTACATACGAGTGGCCTTATACTAGGTTCTCACAAGCTCCAGGTCACACAAGAGTGGCCTTATACCAGGTCCTATCATCTCCAGGTCACATGAGAGTGTCCTTGTACAAGGTCCTAACAAGCTCCAGGTCAGATGAGAGTGGCCTTGTACCAGGTCCCTACAAGCTCCAGGTCACATGAGTGTGGTCTTGTACCAGGTCCTAACAAGCTCCAGGTCACATGAGTGTGGCCTTATACCAGGTCCTATCATCTCCAGGTCACATGAGAGTGGCCTTGTACCAGGTCCCTATAAGCTCCAGGTCACATGAGTGTGGCCTTATACCAGGTCCTATCATCTCCAGGTCACATGAGAGTGGCCTTGTACCAGGTCCCTACAAGCTCCAGGTCACATGAGTGTGGCCTTATACCAGGTCCTATCATCTCCAGGTCACATGAGAGTGGCCTTGTACCAGGTCCCTACAAGCTCCAGGACACATGAGTGTGGCCTTATACCAGGTCCTATCATCTCCAGGTCACATGAGAGTGGCCTTGTACCAGGTCCCTACAAGCTCCAGGTTACATAAGAGTGACCTTATACTAGGTTCTCACAAGCTCCAGGTCACACAAGAGTGGCCTTATACCAGGTCCTATCAAGCTCCAGGTCACATGAGTGTGGCCTTGTACCAGGTCCTAACAAGCTCCAGTTCACATGAGTGTGGCCTTATACCAGGTCCTATCATCTCCAGGTCACATGAGAGTGGCCTTGTACCATATCCCAACAAGCTCAAAGTCACATGAGAATGGCCTCTTACAAGGCCCTAACAAGCTCCAGATCACATCAGAGCGGCCTTGTACCAGGTTCTCAGAAGCTCCAGGTCACATGAAAGTTGCCTTGTACCAGATCTGAACAAGCTTCAGGTCACATGAAAGTGACTCTTCCAGTATGTAGTGTGTGGCCAGAGGATGATGTGGATACAAAGGGTGATGTGCTAACAATCCCAATTCATACCCATTAGGATCTTTTGAGAGATGCATGTTAGTCCTATCCTATCTGGATGGAAATATCAGGTGTTCTCTAGGGTTCATCAGTGCAGGCCAGGACATTGTAGTGCAGGAGGCGGAGTGATGAGTGGTTGGAGATATTAGGTGTTCTCTAGGGTTCATCAGTGCAGCCCAGGACATTGTAGTGCAGGAGGCGGAGTGATGAGTGGGTGGAGATATCAGGTGTTCTCTAGGGTTCATCAGTGCAGGCCAGGACATTGTAGTGCAGGAGGCAGAGTGATGAGTGGGTGGAGATATCAGGTGTTCTCTAGGGTTCATCAGTGCAGGTCTGGACATTGCAGTGCAGGAGGAGGAGTGATGAGTGGGTGGAGATATCAGGTGTTCTCTAGGGTTCATCAGTGCAGGTGAGAACATTGCAGTGCAGGAGGTGGAGTGATGAGTGGGTGGAGATATCAGGTGTTCTCTAGGGTTCATTAATGCAGGTGAGGACATTTCAGTGCAGGAGGCGGAGTGATGAGTGGGTGGAGATATCAGGTGTTCTCTAGGGTTCATTAATGCAGGTGAGGACATTTCAGTGCAGGAGGCGGAGTGATGAGTGGGTGGAGATATCAGGTGTTCTCTAGGGTTCATTAATGCAGGTGAGGACATTTCAGTGCAGGAGGCGGAGTGATGAGTGGGTGGAGATATTAGGTGTTCATTAGGGTTCATCAGTGCAGGTCAGGACATTGTAGTGCAGGAGGCGGAGTGATGAGTGGGTGGAGATATCAGGTGTTCTCTAGGGTTCATCAGTGCAGGTCAGGACATTGTAGTGCAGGAGGCGGAGTGATGAGTGGGTGGAGATATCAGGTGTTCTCTAGGGTTCATCAGTGCAGGTCAGGACATTGTAGTGCAGGAGGCGGAGTGATGAGTGGGTGGAGATATTAGGTGTTCATTAGGGTTCATCAGTGCAGGTGAGGACATTGTAGTGCAGGAGGCGGAGTGATGAGTGGGTGGAGATATCAGGTGTTCTCTAGGGTTCATTAGTGCAGGTGAGGACATTGTAGTGCAGGAGGTGGAGTGATGAGTGGGTGGAGATATCAGGTGTTCTCTAGGGTTCATCAGTGCAGGTCAGGACATTGTAGTGCAGGAGGTGGAGTGACGAGTGGATGGAGATATTAGGTGTTCTCTAGGGATCATCAGTGCAGGTGAAGACATTGTAGTGCAGGAGGTGGAGTGATGAGTGGGTGGAGATATCAGGTGTTCTCTAGGGTTCATTAGTGCAGGTCAGGACATTGTAGTGCAGGAGGTGGAGTGATGAGTGAATGTACATATCAGGGGTTCTCTAGGGTTCATCAGTGCAGGTCAGGACATTGTAGTGCAGGAGGTGGAGTGATGAGTGAATGTACATATCAGGGGTTCTCTAGGGTTCATCAGTGAAGGTGAACACATTGTGGTGCAAGAGGCGGAGTGATGAGTGGGTGGAGATATCAGGTGTTCTCTAGGGTTCATCAGTGCAGGTCAGAACATTGTAGTGCAGGAGGCAGAATGACGAGTGGATGGAGATATTAAGTGTTCTCCATGGTTCATCAGTGCTGGTCAGGACACTGTAGTACAGGAGGTGGAGTGATGAGTGGATGGAGATATCAGGTGGTTCCTTGGCTTCATCAGTGCAGGTCAGGACATATTCTTCTCACAGATGTATGGGAAGTAGTTGGAACAATGGGATTTTCTAAGTTCAATTCCATCCACCAGCTGCCCGCACTCCTCCCAGGTTTGATGTCTATCAAACATCCATGTGCTCTCCCAATATTCCATCTCAGTCTGCAGCCGGAACCTGCAGGAAAGAAAAGACATTATAGATCAGGCTAACTGTCACTGGCCAGAAGCAAAGATGGAGGAGATCCACCTCTGGAGGAGCCCTTACTTCTATCCATCCAGGATGCTGGCCTGACTTTTTGGGGGGTTACTACAAAGGTCATCATTGGAGTTTGTTATAGGCCTCCCAGTGTTAATGAGGAGGTGGAGACTCAGCTCCTCCCACAGATGGAAAGGGATGCAAGGGCTGGGACAGTGATAATAATGGGGGATGGTAAGTACCCGGACTGACTGGAGTAATGGTACTGCAGGAACAGTTAAAGGGCAAAAAATTTTAAACCTACTACAGGACAATTTTATGGTACAGTTCATAGAGGTCCCAACTAGGAATGATGCTCTGCTGGACCTGGTCATAAAGGCCCCAACTAGGAATGATGCTCTGCTGGACCTGTGTCATAGAGGCCCCAACTAGGAATGATGCTCTGCTGGACCTGGTCATAGAGGCCCCAACTAGGAATGATGCTCTGCTGGACCTGGTCATAGAGGCCCCAACTAGGAATGATGCTCTGCTGGACCTGGTCATAAAGGCCCCAACTAGGAATGATGCTCTGCTGGACCTGTGTCATAGAGGCCCCAACTAGGAATGATGCTCTGCTGGACCTGTGTCATAGAGGCCCCAACTAGGAATGATGCTCTGCTGGACCTGGTCATAGAGGCCCCAACTAGGAATGATGCTCTTCTGGACCTGGTCATAGAGGCCCCAACTAGGAATGATGCTCTGCTGGACCTGGTCATCTCCAACCATGCAGAGCTTGTTACGAATGTCCATATAAAGAACATCTGGGTAGAATCAGTGTTATTAGTGGGGTACCCCAAAGTTCAGTGTCAGTGGGGTACCCCAAGGTTCAGTGTTGTCAGTGGGGAACCCCAAGGTTCAGTGTTAGTGGGGTACCCCAAGGTTCATTGTTGTTAATGGGGTACCCCAAGTTTGAGTATTATTAGTGGGGGTCCCAAGGTTTAGAGATATTAGTGGGTTACCCCAAGGTTCAGTGTTGTTAGTTGTGTACCCCAAGGTTCAGTGTTGGGACCCTTACTTTGTAATCTATATATTAACAATATCGGGTCTGTGCCGGGGAGTAACGTCCTTACAGGATGTCTCCAACTTACAAGCCGACCTCAATGCTCTGTGTAATTGGGGGACTATGGGGCCAATGAGGGCTAATGGTGATAAATGTAAGGTTCTGCACTGGGGGGGGCTAAGAATATGCACCATACATACTGGGGGGGTACAACTGGGGGGAGCAATGGTGGAGAAGGATCTGGGAGGGTCAATGGTGGAGAAGGATCTGGGAGGGTCAATGGTGGAAAAGGATCTGGGGGATCAATGGTGGAGGAGGATCTGGGGGTTCTGGTAGATCACAAGCCTAATAATGGCGAGCAGAATCCTCTCTTGTATTAGGAGAGGTATAGACTCCAGAGAGAGATATATCACCCCCCCCTCCCCCGGGTACAAATCATTAGTAAGACCTCATCTGGAATATGCAGTTCAGTTTTGGGCTCCAATTCACAAAAAGAACATTGGGGAACTGGAGGAAGTACAGAGAAGGGCAACCAAACTGATACGAGGCATGGAGGAGATCAGCTATGAGGAAAGATTAGAGGAACTGAATGTATTCTCTACTGAGAAGAGGAGATTAAGGGGGGATATGATCTCCATGTATAATACATAAGGGGGGGTATGATCTCCATGTATAATACATAAGGGGGATATGATATCCATGTATAATACATAAGGGGGGATATGATCTCCATGTATAATACATAAGGGGGGATATGATCTCCATGTATAATACATAAGGGGGATATGATCTCCATGTATAATACATAAGGGGGGATATGATCTCCATGTATAATACATAGGGGGGATATGATCTCCATGTATAATACATAAGGGGGGATATGATCTCCATGTATAATACATAAGGGGGGATATGATCTCCATGTATAATACATAAGGGGGATATGATCTCCATGTATAATACATAAGGGGGGGATATGATCTCCATGTATAATACATAAGGGGGGATATGATCTCCATGTATAATACATAAGGGGGGGATATGATCTCCATGTATAATACATAAGGGGGATATGATCTCCATGTATAATACATAAGGGGGGATATGATCTCCATGTATAATACATAAGGGGGATATGATCTCCATGTATAATACATAAGGGGGATATGATATCCATGTATAATACATAAGGGGGGATATGATCTCCATGTATAATACATAAGGGGGGGATATGATCTCCATGTATAATACATAAGGGGGATATGATCTCCATGTATAATACATAAGGGGGATATGATCTCCATGTATAATACATAAGGGGGGGATATGATCTCCATGTATAATACATAAGGGGGGATATGATCTCCATGTATAATACATAAGGGGGATATGATCTCCATGTATAATACATAAGGGGGATATGATCTCCATGTATAATACATAAGGGGGGGATATGATCTCCATGTATAATACATAAGGGGGGGATATGATCTCCATGTATAATACATAAGGGGGGGATATGATCCCCATGTATAATACATAAGGGGGATATGATCTCCATGTATAATACATAAGGGGGATATGATCTCCATGTATAATACATAAGGGGGATATGATCTCCATGTATAATACATAAGGGGGGATATGATCTCCATGTATAATACATAGGGGGGGATATGATCTCCATGTATAATACATAAGGGGGGATATGATCTCCATGTATAATACATAAGGGGGGATATGATCTCCATGTATAATACATAAGTGGGGGTATGATCTCCATGTATAATACATAAGGGGGGATATGATCTCCATGTATAATACATAAGGGGGATATGATCTCCATGTATAATACATAAGGGGGGATATGATCTCCATGTATAATACATAGGGGGGGATATGATCTCCATGTATAATACATAAGGGGGGATATGATCTCCATGTATAATACATAAGGGGGGATATGATCCCCATGTATAATACATAAGGGGGGATATGATCCCCATGTATAAACATAAGGGGGGATATGATCTCCATGTATAATACATAAGGGGGGATATGATCTCCATGTATAATACATAAGGGGGGATATGATCTCCATGTATAATACATAAGGGGGGATATGATCCCCATGTATAATACATAAGGGGGGATATGATCTCCATGTATAATACATAAGGGGGGATATGATCTCCATGTATAATACATAAGGGGGGATGTGATCTCCATCTATAATACATAAGGGGGATATGATCTCCATGTATAATACATAAGGGTGGATATGATCTCCATGTATAATACATAAGGGGGATATGATCTCCATGTATAATACATAAGGGTGGATATGATCTCCATGTATAATACATAAGGGGGATATGATCTCCATGTATAATACATAAGGGTGGATATGATCTCCATGTATAATACATAAGGGGGATATGATCTCCATGTATAATACATAAGGGGGGATATGATCTCCATGTATAATACATAAGGGGGATATGATCTCCATGTATAATACATAAGGGGGGATATGATATCCATGTATAATACATAAGGGGGGATATGATCTCCATGTATAATACATAAGGGGGATATGATCTCCATGTATAATACATAAGGGGGATATGATCTCCATGTATAATACATAAGGGGGGATATGATCTCCATGTATAATACATAAGGGTGGATATGATCTCCATGTATAATACATAAGGGTGGATATGATCTCCATGTATAATACATAAGGGGGGGGGGATATGATCTCCATGTATAATACATAAGGGGGGATATGATCTCCATGTATAATATATAAGGGGGGATATGATCTCCATGTATAATACATAAGGGGGGATATGATCTCCATGTATAATACATAAGGGGGGTATGATCTCCATGTATAATACATAAGGGGGGGGATATGATCTCCATGAATAATACATAAGGGGGGATATGATCTCCATGTATAATACATAAGGGGGGATATGATCTCCATGTATAATACATAAGGGGGGTATGATCTCCATGTATAATACATAAGGGGGATATGATCTCCATGCATAATACATAAGGGGGGGATATGATCACCATGTATAATGCATAAGGGGGGATATGATCTCCATGTATAATACATAACGGGGGGATATGCTCTCCGTGTATAATACATAAGGGGAGGATATGCTCTCCGTGTATAATACATAAGGGGGGATATGATCTCCATGTATAATACATAAGGGGATATGATCTCCATGTATAATACATAAGGGGGGATATGATCTCCATGTATAATACATAAGGGGGGATATGATCTCCATGTATAATACATAAGGGGGATATGATCTCCATGTATAATACATAAGGGGGGATATGATCACCATGTATAATACATAAGGGGGGATATGATCTCCATGTATAATACATAAGGGGGGATATGATCCCCATGTATAATACATAAGGGGGGATATGATCTCCATGTATAATACATAAGGGGGGATATGATCTCCATGTTTAATACATAAGGGGGGGGGATATGATCTCCATGTTTAATACATAAGGGGGGGGGGGTATGATCTCCATGTATAATACATAAGGGGGGGGGTATGATCTCCATGTATAATACATAAGGGGGGATATGATCTCCATGTATAATACATAAGGGGGGATATGATCTCCATGTATAATACATAAGGGGGATACGATCTCCATGTATAATACATAAGGGGGATATGATCTCCATGTATAATACATAGGGGGGGATATGATCTCCATGTATATTACATAAGGGGGGGATATGATCTCCATGTATAATACATAAGGGGGGATATGATCTCCATGTATAATACATAAGGGGGGATATGATCTCCATGTATAATACATAAGGGGGATATGATCTCCATGTATAATACATAAGGGGGGGATATGATCTCCATGTATAATACATAAGGGGGGATATGATCCCCATGTATAATACATAAGGGGGGGATATGATCTCCATGTATAATACATAAGGGGGGATATGATCTCCATGTAAATACATAAGGGGGATATGATCTCCATGTATAATACATAAGGGGGGGATATGATCTCCATGTATAATACATAAGGGGGGGATATGATCTCCATGCATAATACATAAGGGGGGATATGATCCCCATGTATAATACATAAGGGGGATATGATCTCCATGTATAATACATAAGGGGGGAAATGATCTCCATGTATAATACATAAGGGGGATATGATCTCCATGTATAATACATAAGGGGGATATGATCTCCATGTATAATACATAAGGGGGATATGATCACCATGTATAATACATAAGGGGGGATATGATCTCCATGTATAATACATAAGGGGGGATATGATCTCCATGTATAATACATAAGGGGGGGATATGATCTCCATGTATAATACATAAGGGGGGGATATGAACTCCATGTATAATACATAAGGGGGGATATGATCTCCATGTATAATACATAAGGGGGATATGATCTCCATGTATAATACATAAGGGGGGGATATGATCTCCATGTATAATACATAAGGGGGATATGATCTCCATGTATAATACATAAGGAGGGATATGATCTCCATGTATAATACATAAGGGGGATATGATCTCCATGTATAATACATAAGGGGGGGATATGATCACCATGTATAATACATAAGGGGGGGATATGATCTCCATGTATAATACATAAGGGGGGATATGATCTCCATGTATAATACATAACGGGGGGATATGCTCTCCGTGTATAATACATAAGGGGGGATATGATCTCCATGTATAATACATAAGGGGGATATGATCTCCATGTATAATACATAAGGGGGGATATGATCCCCATGTATAATACATAAGGGGGGGATATGATCTCCATGTATAATACATAAGGGGGGATATGATCTCCATGTATAATACATAAGGGGGATATGATCTCCATGTATAATACATAAGGGGGGGATATGATCTCCATGCATAATACATAAGGGGGGATATGATCTCCATGTATAATACATAAGGGGGGGGATATGATCTCCATGCATAATACATAAGGGGGGATATGATCCCCATGTATAATACATAAGGGGGGATATGATCTCCATGTATAATACATAAGGGGGGGATATGATCTCCATGTATAATACATAAGGGGGGGATATGATCTCCATGTATAATACATAAGGGGGGGATATGAACTCCATGTATAATACATAAGGGGGGATATGATCTCCATGTATAATACATAAGGGGGATATGATCTCCATGTATAATACATAAGGGGGGGATATGATCTCCATGTATAATACATAAGGGGGATATGATCTCCATGTATAATACATAAGGGGGATATGATCTCCATGTATAATACATAAGGGGGGATATGATCTCCATGTATAATACATAAGGGGGATATGATCACCATGTATATTACATAAGGGGGATATGATCTCCATGTATAATACATAAGGGGGATATGATCTCCATGTATAATACATAAGGGGGGGATATGATCTCCATGTATAATACATAAGGGGGGATATGATCTCCATGTATAATACATAACGGGGGGATATGCTCTCCGTGTATAATACATAAGGGGGGATATGATCTCCATGTATAATACATAAGGGGAGATATAATCTCCATGTATAATACATAAGGGGGGATATGATCGCCATGTATAATACATAAGGGGGGGATATGATCTCCATGTATAATACATAAGGGGGGATATGATCTCCATGTATAATACATAAGGGGGGATATGATCTCCATGTATAATACATAAGGGGGATATGATCTCCATGTATAATACATAAGGGGGGATATGATCTCCATGTATAATACATAAGGGGGGATATGATCTCCATGTATATTACGTAAGGGGGGATATGATCTCCATGTATATTACATAAGGGGGATATGATCTCCATGTATAATACATAAGGGGGGATATGATCTCCATGTATAATACATAAGGGGGGATATGATCTCCATGTATAATACATAAGGGGGGATATGATCTCCATGTATAATACATAAGGGGGGATATGATCTCCATGTATAATACATAAGGGGGATATGATCTCCATGTATAATACATAAGGGGGGATATGATCTCCATGTATAATACATAAGGGGGGATATGATCCCCATGTATAATACATAAGGGGGGATATGATCTCCATGTATAATATATAAGGGGGGATATGATCTCCATGTATAATACATAAGGGGGATATGATCTCCATGTATAATACATAAGGGGGATATGATCTCCATGTATAATATATAAGGGGGGATATGATCTCCATGTATAATACATAAGGGGGGATATGATCTCCATGTATAATACATAAGGGGGGATATGATCTCCATGTATAATACATAAGGGGGATATGATCTCCATGTATAATACATAAGGGGGATATGATCTCCATGTATAATACATAAGGGGGATATGATCTCCATGTATAATACATAAGGGGGGATATGATCTCCATGTATAATACATAAGGGGGATATGATCTCCATGTATAATACATAAGGGGGATATGATCTCCATGTATAATACATAAGGGGGGATATGATCTCCATGTATAATACATAAGGGGGATATGATCTCCATGTATAATACATAAGGGGGGGATATGATCTCCATGTATAATACATAAGGGGGGATATGATCTCCATGTATAATACATAAGGGGGGATATGATCTCCATGTATAATACATAAGGGGGGGATATGATCTCCATGTATAATACATAAGGGGGGGATATGATCTCCATGTATAATACATAAGGGGGATATGATCTCCATGTATAATACATAAGGGGGGATATGATCTCCATGTATAATACATAAGGAGGGATATGATCTCCATGTATAATACATAAGGGGGATATGATCTCCATGTATAATACATAAGGGGGGGGATATGATCTCCATGTATAATACATAAGGGGGGATATGATCTCCATGTATAATACATAAGGGGGGATATGATCTCCATGTATAATACATAAGTGGGGGATATGATCTCCATGTATAATACATAAGGGGGGGTTATGATCTCCATGTATAATACATAAGGGGGGATATGATCTCCATGTATAATACATAAGGGGGGATATGATCTCCATGTATAATACATAAGGGGGGATATGATCTCCATGTATAATACATAAGGGGGGTATATGTTCACCATGTATAATACATAAGGGGGGATATGATCTCCATGTATAATACATAAGGGGGGATATGATCTCCATGTATAATACATGAGGGGGGATATGATCTCCATGTATATTACATAAGGGGGATATGATCTCCATGTATAATACATAAGGGGGGATATGATCTCCATGTATAATACATAAGGGGGGATATGATCTCCATGTATAATACATAAGGGGGATATGATCTCCATGTATAATACATAAGGGGGGATATGATCTCCATGTATAATACATAAGGGGGGATATGATCTCCATGTATAATACATAAGGGGGATATGATCTCCATGTATAATACATAAGGGGGATATGATCTCCATGTATAATACATAAGGGGGGATATGATCTCCATGTATAATACATAAGGGGGGATATGATCTCCATGTATAATACATAAGGGGGGGGGTCAGCTGTTGGTGTAGTATTATATATTTTTTTCTTTATGGTTGAACTGGATGGACTTTTGTCTTTTTTCAGCCAGACTATGTAAGAATATGAGCTCATCAAGAACACGGGATGGAGAAAGAGAAAGAATCAGTGAAGAGACAGGAGGCTGGCTGAGTATTTATCAAAATGTATTCCGAGAATTTGGAGAGCGGGAAACTGAATTATAGATCAATGAGGTCCGATCAGTAAACCTTAATTCCAGTGGAGGTCCAAATCGCATGTTTGTGTGATGACTCAGATCCGTCCCATCACAGCCCCCCTCCTTACAGCAGTTCCCTCAGACCCCCTGCATCTCACATTCCCCGTCACATCTGTTTCCCCTTCACTGTAGGGCTCTGTACCCCCTTCACAATGGAATCCTCTGCCCCCTTCACATCTTAAACCCATATTTATTTATTTCAGGAATTTATATAGCGCCATCAATTTACGCAGCGCTTTACATACTTTATATATATAGAGAGAGAGGGAGAACATGCACATCAGTCCCTAACCCACAAGGGGCGTACAATCTGAGGTCCCTAACATCCATACATTCACATACTAGGGACGATTTTTGACAGGAACCAGTTAACCTCCCAGCATGTCTGCAGCCTACAGCTCTGCCCCCCTTCACCTTCACATCTCAACACAGGCTGCTCTGCTCCCCTTCACATCTCAGGCCCCTGCACCTCTTCATGTCACAGCCCCCTGGAGCTTTTAACCCCTTTACAAAAAAAACCCTGTACCTCTGGCCTCCTTCACATCACAGCCCCCTGCAGCTCTTGTCTCCTTTCACATCACAGCCCCCCTAAGCTTTGTTCCCCTTCCCATCACAGCCCCCCTAAGCTTTGTTCCCCTTCACATCACAGCTCCCTGCAGCTCTGGCCCCCCTTCACATCACAGCCCACTGCAGCTCTGGCCCCCCTTCACATCACAGCTCCCTGCAGCTCTGGCCCCCTTTCACATCACAGCCCCCTGCAGCTCTGGTCCCCCCTTCACATCACAGCCCCCTGCAGCTCTTGTCCCCCTTCCCATCACAGCCCCCCTAATCTTTGTTCCCCTTCACATCACAGCCCCCTGCAGCTCTGGCCCCCCTTCACATCACAGCCCCCTGCAGCTATAGCTCCCCTTCACATCACAGCCCCCTGCAGCTCTGGGACCCCTTCACATCACAGCCCCTGCAGCTCTGGCCCCCCTTCACATCACAGCCCCTGCAGCTATAGCCCCCCTTCATATCACAGCCCCCTGCAGCTATAGCCCCCCTTCACATCACACCCCCCTGCAGCTATAGCCCCCCTTCATATCACATCCCCCTGCAGCTATAGCCCCCCTTCACATCACAGCCCCCTGGAAGTCCACCTCTTGCTATAAAAGGAGGGTACAGGTCAACCACGGCGTCAGTCAATTGGAAGCTGCTGTAGGAGAAGAATAGACAACATGACAGACGGACCTCCTCACTGCTTTCTTTCTCCTTTTCCCCTTGTCCCAACTTTTTCCTCCACCTTCTCTCAATTCTCTCCTCCCAGCAATCTTCTCTTTCTTCCAACTATCTCCTCCCCCTCCTCCGGGGTCTCTACTTCCCAACTCCCATCCTCCCCTATTCTCCCCCTCCTTCCAGATATCCCCTCCCCCTCCTCCTAGCTTTCTTCTCCCCCTTCTCACAGCAATCTCATCCCCCTCCTCTTAGCCCTCTCATCTGCCTTCCCCTCCTGCTAGTCTTTCTACTCCCTCTTCTCACCTCTTTCCTCACCCTTCTCCCAGTTCTCCCCTCCCCCTCCTTCCAGCTTTCTTCTCCCCCCCCCCTCCTCCCAGCTCTCTTCTCCCTTTCTTGCCAGCTCTCTCCTCCTTCTACCCCCTCCTTCCAGATCTTTCCTCACCTGTTCCCAGTGCTATCCTCACCTCCTCCTCCCTGATCTTTCCTCCCCCTCCTCCCATCTCTCTCCACTCCCTCCTCTCGCCTCTTTCCTCCCCCTCCTACCATCTTGCTTCTCCTCCCAAGTCACCCTTTCCTAGCTCCAGAATCTGGCTTTGATAGGTATTCACCGGAACATTAACATAATCCCAGAATGTGTAGCTCTTCATGGACTTTACCATAAAAATAACTATTTGTACACAGAAAGTCACTGTCTGCATGAATTTATTAACATTGATTGTCCACTCATAAAGTGCTATGTAAACTGTTGCTTTATATAAACTCCATATAATAATAATAATAATATTAGCTCCGCTGAGACATCTGAAAACTAATAATAGAGGAAAGGGAAGCTAGGAAAAATCCCCGCCCCCGAGGAGTTCAGCTCAAAATATTCTCTGATATCTTGAAGGTGCGACTGATGAGCTGTTGCTGAACATCATACATGAAAAGAACCCCTCTCCTCATTACTGTATTGTGATTGGACACCTGGAGATACTGTTGCTCTTCAGGAACAACAAGTCCCAGCGTGTCCTGCAGGATCATTTGAGTATTACATTAGTAAATTTGTTATTGAATTGTAGCAGAGGAGAAGAAGTGATTAGCAGTGAAGATGTCACGCGGTTTCCTGTTTGCAGGTCAAGATGCTTTCTTCTCACAGATGTAGGGAAAGCTCCTGGAACAATGATCATCATTCCAACCATTTGAGTTTTTCATCTGTGCACAATCTTCTCCTCCTCCAAGACCATGGCCGAACCATTCATCAGGCTGATCAGAGAGCCAGAACCTGCAGAAGGAATCAAGGGAAATAATGACCGGTTCAGCTTGTCACTCATTAGAACCAATGGCAGCAGAAAAGAAGTCCTAAAGGGCTTATTAACCTAAAGAGAACCACCAAGAACAATCCCAGAAAGGTAGACAAGACACAACTGACAAACCACAAGACCATTGCGTTTATAGAGCAAAGTCTGAGGGAATTTAATAACTGGTGGGGGGTGGATCTTACTTTGGACCAGTGTTATAAGAAGTCCCGTCCACCCATTTCCAGGATCCATCCACATCTGTGAGACCAATCCACGAGGTCCGAGATTGTGTAAGATCAGCTATAAAAGCCTTTGGAAAGACAAAATACACACAATGACACAGCGTTTGTGCCTGCTTACACAGTATAGCTATAACACACACATATACACACAGAGAGCATCGAAATCCAATCCTTCCTGGAGATACCGTACCACCCATGGAACACCCAAGGGTCAGTTTTAGGAAGGAAATATTGGCAGGTTATTTGGGGCTACCAAAATTCTTACATTTTCTTCCTCGCCATTAATGACCACCAAATTAGCATTCTTCTTCTCGCATTCTTTTTTTGCATTCTCCCATGACCTCCCGCTTTGGAAAAAATAGTAGCAGTTGAGGCCATAGTGTTTCCAGCCTACTTCGCACAATGGATCAGTAGAGCCTGAGGGAAGGAACAGACAAGTGTGTCATTATACAGCAATGACAATGAAAGCCACATAAACCTCGACCTAGAATGAATTATTCACAACGACTCTGGAAGCAGAGAATGCATACAGAGCCTTGTGTACCATTGGGAGACAGTTTTACTTATACCAAATGTTCCCAGCACCTCGTCCACCCAACCATCCCAACAACCCATCAACACTCTATCCATCCAATACTTCCAACAGTTTCTCAGCAGCTCATCCACCCAACCATCCCAACAACCCATCAACACTCTATCCATCCAATACTTCCAACAGTTTCTCAGCAGCTCATCCACCCAACCATCCCAACAACCCATCAACACTCTATCCATCCAATACTTCCAACAGTTTCTCAGCAGCTCGTCCACCCAACCATCCCAACAACCCATCAACACTCTATCCATCCAATACTTCCAACAGTTTCTCAGCAGCTCGTCCACCCAATACTTCCAACAACCCATCAGCATTCCATCCACTCAACACAACTCACCCATGAGTATCCCATCTGTCCACCATTCCTAAAAAGCAATCAGCAACTTGTCCATCCAACACTCCCAGCAGCCCATCGGCACCCCATCCACCCAGCACTCCAAACAACCCACCAGTATCTCATCCATCCAAAACAGCAAAACATCAAACAACCCATCAGCACCCCATCCATCCAACAATCCCAAAACTCTTCAGAACCCCAGCCCTTGAACACTCTGAACAACCCATTAGCATCCCATCCATCCAACACTTTCAACAATTCATCAGCACCCCATCCACCCAACACTTCCAAAAATCCATCAGCACCCTATCTATTCAACACATTAACCACTTCAAGTCTGGACACTTTCCCCCCCTTCCCCCCAGGCCAATTTTCAGCTGTCAGCACTATCACACTTTGAATGACAACTGTGCAGTCATGCAACAATGTACCCATATGAATGTGTTTGCATTTTTTTGAGACAGATAAAACTTTATTTTTGTGGTATTTATTCACCACTGGGATTTTTATTTTTTTTTGCTATTTAAATGAAAAAGTAAAAACATTTTGAAAAAGTGTTTTTCTTATAAATTTTTGCAAATAAATAATCTTTCTTCATAAATCTTGGCCAAAATGTATTCGGTTATCTTTTTAGTAAAAAACAAAATAAACCAAATTAGTTTATAATCAAAAATTGTCATTGTTCTAAATCTTTTTTACATTTTTATTTTATTTCTTTATATTATTATTTATGTTTTTGTTTTTTTTTGCATACTGTCACCCTAGCATGGTGACACTGTACTACTTGTGGGGGGTGATGAAAATAGTTTTTTTTTTTTTACACTCCCATAAAGGCTGTAAAAGCAATCATTTCTCTTTCTCTCTGCCTGCATTTTTGCAGCCATTGAGAAATACTGTGTGAACTGTGATTGGTCACAGCTTGTCACATGGTACAAGGCCGTTGTGAATAGCCCTGTGACCTCTGTGATCATTCATAGATTTCACACGCAGTAAGCAATGATGTCAGAAGTGACATATTGGCCAATCAATGATCACATGATCGGGACCTCACACAGAGGTCCCGTACAATGATCGGTGCTCCCAGGGAGCGCGCACAGCCTGAAAATGCGGACGCTGTTTATGAACAGCAACCTGCTCCTGCACTGCTCCTGTCTAGCCGTTTATGTACATGGGCCAGACAGGAAGTGGTTAAACAACCCATCCACATTAATTCCACCAAACATTCCGAAAAATCCTTTTAGTAACCTTTCACCCAACATTCCCATCATACCATCAACTCCCTATCCAGTCAACCATCCTAAGAACTCATCAACACTCCATCTGTCCAATACTTCCAACAACTTCTCAGTACCTCCTCTATACAATACTCCCAACAACCCATCAGCATTCCATCCACCCACCACTTCAAACAACTCATCAGCACCCCATTGATTCACCAATCCTAAAAAACCAACAAGCACCTTAGCCATCCAACACTCCTGGCAATCCAACAGCACCCCATCCACCCAGCACTCCAAACACCCCACTAGTATCCCATCTACCCAAAACTGCAAACAACCCATCGGCACCCCATCCATCCAACAATCCCCAAAACCCTTCAGATCCATGCATCGGCATTCCATCCACCCAGCAATTCCAGCAACCCATCAGCACCCGATCTATTCAACACTTAAAAAAAAAACCACATCCACATCCCCTCCACCTAACATTCCCATCATACCGTCATCACTCTAGTCACTCAACACTCTCAACAACACATCAACACCCCATCCACCCAACACCCCAACACTTCCAACAATGCACTAGCACCCCATCTATGCAACACATCAAACACCCCATCCACATTCCTTCCACCAAACATTCCCAAAAACCCTTTAGGACCCTTCCACCCACTATTCCTATCTTACCAACACCCTCAACAACCCATCAACACCCCATCCACTTAACACCCCAGCACTTCCAACAAACTATCAGCACCCTATCCATTCAACACATCAAACACCCCATCCACATTCCTTCCACCAAATATTCCCAAAAGCCCTTTACCACCCTTCCACCTAACATTCTCATCATACCATGGACTCCCTATTTACCCAACAGTCTCAACAACCCATCAATACCCCATCCACCCAACACCCTAACACTTCCAATAAACCGCAAGCACCCTATCAATTCAAAACATCAAACAACCTATCCATACTCTTTCCATCATTCCCAAAAGCCCTTTAGTACCCTTCCACCTAACATTCCCATCAACTCCCTATTTACCCAACACCCTCAGCAACTCATCAGCACCCCATCCACCCAACACCCTAACACTTCCAACAAACCATCAGCTCTCCTTCTATTCAACTCTTCCTATGACCCATCCATGCTCCTTCCATCAAACATTACCAAAAGCCCTTTAGGACCCTTCCACCCAACATTGCTCTCATACCATCAACACCCTATTCACCCAACAACCAATCAGCACTCTATACTGTATATCCAACACTTGCAGCAATTAACCTGACAAACTATCACAGAAAGGAAATAATAAACCAGTCCAAAGGGAAATACTGTATGTCAGTAAATAGAGGAATTAAATAAACTCTCAGAAAATCACCCATTACTTCATAGAGTCACTACAGACTGGCCCTGGGGCTGGAAATATTACCAAACTCCAAAGACACATCGAACGCCAGACTATGTGCTCACACTGGGGGCCACAGAGGATAAAGCTAATTATAGAACTGCCAATCAGAGCTCAGGGTGTCTGGTAAAGGACAGTTTGGTGAGTAAATGTTCTGATTCCCAGAACTAAATAAACTTACTGTTCCCTTTACGGATCTCCTCTATTAGTTTTGCCACGGCTCCCAGAATCCTCTGGATGTCACTGGCAAGAGAACCTGCAATACAAAGAATGTAATCTGCCTCTGCTGTGTACACGTCCCTCAGACCTCTCTATAGTATGGAACACATACTGTACACAGAGACTTCACTTTCTGCAGAAAAACATTTACCTGGACGTTTTGGGTGCAGGAGTTTCACCACCACAAAAATGTGCATCCAAAAAAACTCATTTTGTCATAACCGAAAAGTTCCAACCTTACCCTTAACCTCTGGATTCCAATGTTAACCCAACAACAAGCTTTAATCTGAATATATTCCATTATTTTACTGCAGCAAAAATATTATTTATTGAACCATCTCACTAACAAACCCAAAAATTTGCACCAAAACAATTGATCACCCAGTTAATAATACAGAACATCTAAGACGATGTTAAACATTGCTGGTTCCCTTTAGTTTGGAGGTGGGACTGTACAGAGGATTCCAGATTGCGTTTTCATAGATGATATAGACCATCATTTCACTGGACAACTGGCCAAGCCATTCCCTACAGAAGAAGATGGACACCGATAAAGACCCAAACCTTGTACTGCAATTCTCTCTTCTGCCCAAATCTCCACCAATCACTGGCCCTGACCATAAAGAGTCTTACAACCTGGAAAATAAAGTATGGATGAGCTGAATTTTAGTTTTTCACATCATTGTACACTATAATGCCAAAAGTGTTGGGCCGCCGGCCTTTACAGGCACATGACCTTTAATGGCCCCCCAGTCTTAGTCCGTAGGGTTCAATATTGAGTTGGCTCCGCCCTTTCCACGCACATGACCTTTAATGGCCTCCCAGTCTTAGTCCGTAGGGTTCAATATTGAGTTGGCCCCGCCCTTTCCACGCACATGACCTTTAATGGCCCCCCAGTCTTAGTCCGTAGGGTTCAATATTGAGTTGGCCCCGCCCTTTCCACGCACATGACCTTTAATGGCCTCCCAGTCTTAGTCCGTAGGGTTCAATATTGAGTTGGCCCCGCCCTTTCCACGCACATGACCTTTAATGGCCTCCCAGTCTTAGTCCATAGGGTTCAATATTGAGTTGGCCCCGCCCTTTCCACGCACATGACCTTTAATGGCCTCCCAGTCTTAGTCCGTAGGGTTCAATATTGAGTTGGCCCCGCCCTTTCCACGCACATGACCTTTAATGGCCTCCCAGTCTTAGTCCGTAGGGTTCAATATTGAGTTGGCCCCGCCCTTTCCACGCACATGACCTTTAATGGCCTCCCAGTCTTAGTCCATAGGGTTCAATATTGAGTTGGCCCCGCCCTTTCCACGCACATGACCTTTAATGGCCTCCCAGTCTTAGTCCATAGGGTTCAATATTGAGTTGGCCCCGCCCTTTCCACACACATGACCTTTAATGCCCCCCCAGTCTTAGTCCGTAGGGTTCAATATTGAGTTGGCTCCGCCCTTTCCACCCACATGACCTTTAATGGCCTCCCAGTCTTAGTCCGTAGGGTTCAATATTGAATTGGCCCCGCCCTTTCCACACACATGACCTTTAATGGCCTCCCAGTCTTAGTCCGTAGGGTTCAATATTGAGTTGGCCCCTCCCCTTTCCCCTCACATGACCTTTAATGGCCTCCCAGTCTTAGTCCGTAGCGTTCAATATTGAGTTGGCCCCGCCCTTTGCAGCTATAACAGCTTCAACTCTTCTGGGAAGGCCGTCCACAAGGTTTAGGAGGGTGTCTATGGGAAGGTTGGACCATTCTTCCAGAAGCACATTGGTCAGGTCAGGCACTGATGTCGGGGGAGGAGGCCTGGCTCGCAGTCTCCGCTCTAATTCATCCCAAAGGTGTTCTATGGGGTTGAGGTCAGGACTCTGTGCAGGACAGTCAAGTTCCTCCACCCCAAACTGGCTCCTCCATGTCTTTATGGACCTTTCTTTGTTAGGAAAGGCCTGCCCATAGTGCAGGCGATGATCCACAGCACTCAAATGTGCGCATGCTCAGAACTATGATGAAACGGGCAGATGTGCGGGTGCTTGGGCATAGGCACATGCTCATATGCATTCATGCATCCAGGCGCACACTTGTCACTAATGCTGGCACCAAAGGGGATATATAAACTGGCTGCAGTAAATGTCTCATTGCCGTTTGGTCTTATCCCTGTTCATGTTCCCTGATTCATGTGATTGACTCCCAATACTGAACCAGCCTGTTCCTGACCTCTGCTTGACTGCTACCTGCCCTGACCTCCGGCTTGCCTTGGATTACCATTCTGTCTCCTCTCCTGTCTGATTGATCTTCTGCTGCTGACCTGGCCTGTGACCTGACTACTCTTCCTCCTACCGTCTATGCCTGATCTGCCCGACTGCTACTGAACCTGACTCGTCTGACTCTGCATCCTCAAACGCACCCCTCAGTGAGCCATCCATCCAGCGTGGCTGAATCCGGATCCTGCTCCCTGCCTTCAGCCTGCCCTGAATCTCACCTGCCTACCAGGGGGGTTATACCTGCTTTAAATGTAATTTCCAGCTTTTTTTCCTCTGTACTTTATAGCACCGAGAAGGAGCTGTCATTCAGCCCTGCCACTGAAGTAAACAAAGGGGCGGGGTCACCGGGGACTATTGGTCCCCTATGTGATAGCAACAAAATAATAAGTTACAAAAAAATAAAAACGTAAAAAGACATAAGTCAGAAAAAAAATGAGCCTCCCCACCCCCACATAAGCAGGTGCCTATGTAAAAAAAATGGCAGTTGTGCTACATATGTTACACGTCACCACACACGCCAATGTGAGATGGACAATTTGCCACCAAATTTCATGGATAAAGCTAAGCTGATGAGCTGTAGGGGCTTTAAAGTATAACCTATGACAGATAGAGGGCACTGAGGTTTGTTTTTTGTAATGCTCGGCATGCTGGGTATCTATTTACTGGGTGCAACTTCATCTTTTAGAAATGACAAAAAAAAAAATTGGGTAAGCAATTGTTTTTGTGTGCCCTAAAATCAACTTCAGTGTCAATTTTTTTTTGCTGAAATGTTGCATTATATAAAGCGTTGAAAAATTGTCTCTGGGACGCAAGTGGTTAAGTTGATGTAGGCAAAAATGGGTGAAAAACTGACGTAAACGGATCCATTTATTTTTTCCTTGTGACTGAACTGAACCGTGTGAAAGGACCCCAAGGATTCCTCATGATCACACGGGTTACATGGGTTACACGAGACACTGCTGGGTGTCTTACGCTTAAGGGGGACCTGCACTGTGGAAGAAGAGGAGAGGGCAAATCTCCAGTGGAGGCATCACTAGAATCCTCAGGACCCTGGTGCAAGAAGCCATGAAGAGCTCCCCCTGACCCCCATCCCTTTCCATGGGTCCCGGGGACCTTTCCTCTGCTCCTGCAGCCTGGGGTCCTTCCCTCCAGGCCCAAGGCCATTCCCTCCAATCCCAGGAACCTTTACTCCCATCTCAGGGCCCTTTATTACGGTCATGCAGCGGGGCCTTTTCACATAGTTGCCGCCTTTTTTTCCTCTGTGTCCAGAAAGCCGATGAATGTGGAGCATGGACTTAGGGGAGTTCGTTCAATATGGGCGTGGTTCTACAATCAATTAACATATTCATTTACTTGTTGCATGATTTTAGCATGATTAACCCATGATTGGCTCCCTGGTGGCTAGCAGATCCTTGCTGGCTGTACATAATTAACCTCATTGCAGGCAAGTCCCAGTTGGAAGTGCAAGATTAACCCTTTCAGATCTGCCTTGGAAGTGCAAGATTAACCATTTCATTGCTAGCAGATCCCTAGTGGAAATGCATGTGATTTCCACCAGGGATCTGCTAGCAATGCAATAGTTAATCATACCCTTCCTACGCAGACCTGAAAGGGTTAATCACGCACTTCCAACTGAGATCTCATCTGCCAGCAATGAAAGGGTTAATCGTGTCCAGTCGCCATCTTGTGGCAACAACAGGGTTAATCATCTCCAGTTGCCATCTTGTAGCAATGAAAGGGTTAATCATCTCCAGTTGCCATCTTGTAGCAACAAAAGGGTTAATCCTGTCCAGTCGCCATCTTGTAGCAATGAAAGGGTTATTCATGTCCAGTCGCCATCTTGTAGCAACGAAACCCCCCCATGTACATAAATATTCCCAGCCCCCCCACATGTACATAAGTATTCCCAGCCCTCCCCCATGTACATAAGTATTCCCTGCCCCCCATGTACATAGGTATTCCCACCCCCCCATGTACATAAGTATTCCCTGCCCCCCATGTACATAGGTATTCCCACCCCCCCCATGTACATAAGTATTCCCAGCCCTCCCCCATGTACATAGGTATTCCCACCCCCCCCATGTACATAAGTATTCCCAGCCCCCCATGTACATAAGTATTCCCAGCCCCCCATGTACATAAGTATTCCCTGCCCCCCATGTACATAGTTATTCCCACCCCCCCATGTACATAAGTATTCCCAGCCCCCCATGTACATAAGTATTCCCAGCCCTCCCCCATGTACATAAGTATTCCCACCCCCCCCCCATGTACATAAATATTCCCAGCCCCCCCCCATGTACATAAGTATTCCCAGCCCCCTCTCCATGTACATAAGTATTCCCAGCCCCCTCTCCATGTACATAAGTATTCCAACCCCCCCATGTACATAAGTATTCCAACCCCCCCATGTACATAAGTATTCCAGCCCCCCCATGTACATAAGTATTCCAGCCCCCCCATGTACATAAGTATTCCCAGCCCCCCCATGTACATAAGTATTCCCAGCCCCCCCCCCATGTACATAAGTATTCCAGCCCCCCCATGTACATAAGTATTCCCAGCCCCCCCCCCCCATGTACATAAGTATTCCCATCCTTTGCTGAAGCCCCTTTAGCCCCCATTCCGGCCTCCAGTCGTTCTGAATATGATTACTATCAGTGAGAATGCGCTGCACTACATATAGCAATGTACAGACCCTGTATATATATATATTTATGTGTAGAATGGGGAGAGCAAAAATACTAAATTATGTGACACAAATATTCATTAAAAGTAATAATCCAAAAAAAATATATATAATCCAAGTCCAGATGTTATGTGTTCTCCCGTGACCCCTCCCTGGGATAACGACCACCAAGTGGATCTGTCGCAGGATTCCAGTACAAATCCTCCTCCACCATCAATCTGCTCCCCTCCAGCAGTGTGACCTCCAGCAGTGTGACCTCACAGTGTGACCTCCAGCAGTGTGACCTCCAGCAGTGTGACCTCACAGTGTGACCTCCAGCAGTGTGACCTCACAGTGTGACCTCACAGTGTGACCTCCAGCAGTGTGACCTCCAGCAGTGTGACCTCACAGTGTGACCTCCAGCAGTGTGACCTCCAGCAGTGTGACCTCACTGTGTGACCTCCAGCAGTGTGACCTCACAGTGTGACCTCCAGCAGTGTGACCTCACAGTGTGACCTCCAGCAGTGTGACCTCCAGCAGTGTGACCTCACTGTGTGACCTCCAGCAGTGTGACCTCACAGTGTGACCTCCAGCAGTGTACAATGTTACCGTCTGACTGACCTTCTGGTCCCAAATGTATGGACTCTGAAGATCAAATGGCTGAATAATCGCTCCAAAAGATGTTCCCTCCAGATACCCGCCTCAGGCTCAGCCGTGTTCCTCAGAAACAAAAGCTCAGCTTAGTGCTTTACCCTTATGAAGCTTTTATTGCTCATTAAACATCGGAAATGCTCTGACGATCCGGAGGTCCATATCTGCACCATGTATGGTGAACATCCTGTAATGTGCTAATCAGCCACAAGATGGCGGTATCATCCCCGGCAGTATAGAACCAGTCCGGGCTACAAAACGTCACTACACACAGTATATGGCGAGGCAATGAAGGGGCCCTATATATATATATCTGCAGGCAATGCAGGGGCCCTATATATATATATATATCTGCAGGCAATGCACGGGCCCTATATATATATATCTGCAGGCAATGCAGGGGCCCTATATATATATATATATCTGCAGGCAATGCACGGGCCCTATATATATATATCTGCAGGCAATGCAGGGGCCCTATATATATATATATATCTGCAGGCAATGCACGGGCCCTATATATATATATCTGCAGGCAATGCAGGGGCCCTATATATATATATATCTGCAGGCAATGCAGGGGCCCTATATATATATATATATTTATATAACTGCAGGCAATGCACGGGCCCTATATATATATATATCTCTGCAGGCAATGCAGGGGCCCTATATATATATATATCTCTGCAGGCAATGCAGGGGCCCTATATGTATATATATCTCTGCAGGCAATGCAGGGGCCCTATATGTATATATATCTCTGCAGGCAATGCAGGGGCCCTATATGTATATATATATATATCTGCAGGCACTGCAGGGGCCCTATATATATATATCTGCAGGCAATGCAGGGGCCCTATATATATATATCTGCAGGCAATGCACAGGCCCTATATATATATATCTGCAGGCAATGCAGGGGCCCTATATATATATATCTGCAGGCAATGCAGGGGCCCTATATGTATATATCTGCAGGGAATGCACGGGCCCTATATATGTATATATCTGCAGGCAATGCACTGGCCCTATATATATATATATATCTACAGGCAATGCACGGGCCCTATATATATATATATATCTGCAGGCAATGCACGGGCCCTATATATATATATATATATATATCTGCAGGCAATGCACGGGCCCTATATATATATATATATTATATACAATTACCTGCAGATATGCGGATGACGTCATGACGTTACCATTCATCGGAATAACGGTAGTAGTAATCCACACATCGCTCCAGGATTGTTATATCTGTAGGCAATTGCAGATATATATATATATAGGGCCCGTGCATTGCCTGCAGATATATATATATAGGGCCCGTGCATTGCCTGCAGATATATATATATATAGGGCCCGTGCATTGCCTGCAGATATATATATATAGGGCCCGTGCATTGCCTGCAGATATATATATATATAGGGCCCGTACATTGCCTGCAGATATATATATATATAGGGCCCGTGCATTGCCTGCAGTTATATATATATATATGGCCCGTGCATTGCCTGCAGATATATATATATAGGGCCCCTGCATTGCCTGCAGATATATATATATATATATATATATATAGGGCCCGTGCATTGCCTGCAGATATATATATATATATAGGGCCCCTGCATTGCCTGCAGATATATATATATAGGGCCCGTGCATTGCCTGCAGATATATATATATAGGGCCCGTGCATTGCCTGCAGATATATATATATAGGGCCAGTTCATTGCCTCGCCATATACTGTGTGTAGTGACGTTTTGTAGCCCGGACTGGTTCTATACTGCCGGGGATGATACCGCCATCTTGTGGCTGATTAGCACATTACATGATGTTCACCATACATGGTGCAGATATGGACCTCCGGAACATCAGAGCATTTCCGATGTTTAATGAGCAATAAAAGCTTCATAAGGGTAAAGCACTAAGCTGAGCTTTTGTTTCTGAGGAACACGGCTGAGCCTGAGGTGGGTATCTGGAGGGAACATCTTTTGGAGCGATTATTCAGCCATTTGATCTTCAGAGTCCATACATTTGGGACCAGAAGGTCAGTCAGACGGTAACATTGTACACTGTGAGGTCACACTGTGAGGTCACATTGCTGGAGGTCACACTGCTGGAGGTCACACTGCTGGAGGGGAGCAGATTGATGGTGGAGGAGGATTTGTACTGGAATCCTGCGACAGATTCACTCGGTGGTTGTTATCCCAAGGAGGGGTCACGGGAGAACACATAACAACTTCATGTCTCTTTTCCCCCCCTTCGAGTCCAGACACTTTCCCCCCCCCTTCCAGCTCGGACACTTTCCCCCCCCCCTTCCAGTCCGGACACTTCCTCCCCCCCCCCCTGCCAGTCCGGACACTTCCCCCCCTTCCAGTCCAGTCACTTTCACCCCCTTTCCAGTCCGGACACTTTCACCCCCTTTCCAGTCCGGACACTTTCCCCCCCTTCCAGTCCAGACACTTTCCCCCCCCCCTTCCAGTCAGGACACTTTCCCCCCCCCCTTCCAGTCCGGACACTTTCCCCCCCCTTCCAGTCCGGACACTTTCCCCCCCCTTCCAGTCCGGACACTTTCCCCCCCTTCCAGTCCGGACACTTTCCCCCCCCTTCCAGTCCGGACACTTTCCCCCCCTTCCATTCCAGGCCAGTTTTCAGCTTTCAGCTCTCTCACACTGTGAATGACAATTGCGCGATCATGCAACACTGTACCCATATGCATGTTTTAGAATTTTTTTGAGACAGATAAAACTTTATTTTAGTGGTATTTATTCACTGCTGGGATTTTTATTTTTTTTTACTATAGAAATGAAATTTCCAAACATTTTGAAAAAAAAGTGTTTTTCTTATAAAGTTTTGCAAATAAATAATTTTTCTTCATAAATCTTGGCCAAAATGTATTCACTATCTTTTTAGTAAAAAAAAAAACAAAACAAATTAGTTTATAACCAAAAATTATAATTTTCGAAACTTTTTTTACATTTTTTTTTTATATTATTATTTATGTTTGTTTGTTTTTTTACATACCATCATCCTAGCAGTATAGTGTTACCATAGTGACACTGTACTACTTTTGGGGGTTGATGGAGATTTTTTCGTCCTTTTTTACACTGATTGCTGTTACACCCATAAAGGCTGTAAAATCAATAATTTCTCCTTCTCCCTGGCTGCATTCTTGCAGCCATTGAGAAATACTGTGTGAGCTGTGATTGGTCACAGCTTGTCACATGGTACAAGGGTGTTGTGAATGGCCCTGTACCATGTGATGGTATTGGCCAGGTGGTTAGTGGTGCCTGGTTTCCTCCAGACATGACGCTTGACATCCAGGCCAAAGAGTTCAATCTTTGTTTTATCAGACCAGAGAGGTTAATTTCTCATATTCTGAGAGTCCCTCAGGTGCCATTTGAATAACTCCAGGTGGCTTCCATTTGCCTTTTACTGAGGAGTGGCTTCCATCTGGCCACTCTACCATACCGGCCTGATTGGTGGAGTGCTGCAGAGATGGTTGTTTTTCTGGAAGGTTCTCCTCTCTCCACAGAGAAATGCTGGAGCTCTTTCAGAGTGACCATCGGGTGCTTGGTTACCTCCCTGGCTAAGGTCCTTCTCCCTCGATCGCTCTAGGAAGATTCCTGGTGGTTCCAAACTTCTTCCGTTTACAGATGATGGAGGTCACTGTGCTCATTGGGACCTTCAGTGCTGCAGAAATGTTTCTGTACCCTTCCCCCGATCTGTGCCTTGTACAATCCTGTCTCAGAGGTCTACAGACAATTCCTTGGACTTCATAGCTTGGTTTGTGCTCTGACCTGCACTTTTACCTGTGGGACCTTCTATATGCAGGTTTATGCCTTTCCTAATCATGTCCAATCATCTGAATGTCCCACAGGTGGACTCCCATCAACTGAATGTCCCACAGGTGGACTCCAATCAACTGAATGTCTCACAGGTGAACTCCAATCAAATGAATGTCCCACAGGTGGACTACAATCAACTGAATGTCCCACAGGTGGACTCCCATCAACTGAATGTCCCACAGGTGGACTCCAGTCAACTGAATTTCCCACAGGTGGACTCCAATCCACTGAATTTCCCACAGTTGGACTCCAATCCACTGAACGTCCCACAGGTGGACTCCCATCAACTGAATGTCCCACAGGTGGACTCCAATCCACTGAATGACCCACAGGTGGACTCCAATCCACTGAATGTCCCACAGGTGGACTCCAATCCACTGAATGTCCCACAGGTGGACTCCAATCCACTGAATGTCCCACAGGTGGACTCCAATCAACTGAATGTCCCACAGGTGGACTCCAATCAACTGAATGTCCCACAGGTGGACTCCAATCAAGTTGTGGAAACATCTCAAGGATGAACAGTGGGATCAGGATGCACCAGAGCTCAATTTTGAGTGTTATGGCAAAGGCTGGAAATACGTATGTACATGGGGGGGTTGGATTTAATTTTTAATAAATTGCAAAGATTTCAAAATGAACTTCTTTCACGTTGTCATTATGGGGGATTGTTTGTAGAATGTGGAGGAAAAAATTAATTTAATCCATTTTGGAAAAAGGCCGTAACATAACAAAATGTAGCAAAAGTTAAGCACTGGGAAGACTTTCTGGATGCACTGGGATGATCAGTACACTGGGGAGCCTCCTGATCACTGCTGGGAGAGGAGGTACTGATCTATCCCTGGCATGTTCTGCAGTGGGCCCTTCCATGGTAACACCTTTGCAACCCTGGTAGTTCTGCCACTGGTCTCCAGTAAAGCCAGCGGTCTACCTGCAGCTTATCTTGGTAGAGGAAGAACTTTGCTTCCTCATGTCACAGCTGCCCTCCTGATGACTGGTGGGGTAATGATAGAGGTAGACTGCAAGTCCTCAGGTACAGCTTCCTCTCCAGCAAGGAGAACAGTGAGCAGCACAGTAGTGACTTCATCAAATGTCACTACATTTAGTAACAAGAGACACACAGGTATTCAAACTTCACACCAGCAGACAGTCCCATCAGGAGGGAGGGCTGCTGGATACACCCCCCACTAAGCCAATACACATAAACACATACATCCCATAATAGTTTGATCCCAAACCAAACAAACAATAGAACAATGGGATGCAACCACATTACATTAAACAATCACTAACCCCCCACCCCCAATATTAGGAAAGATCACCCTGTACCCCTAACAAGCACAGGGTGACTTACACGTAATAGGGATAAGGGGAGCTGAGACAGGGGTCTCCCCACCTCTCTGAAGTGAGCTGGGTTGCGTAGTCCCCCCACCCACAGTGACTCCCGTCACAGACCTTTTGGGAAAAATGCTGAGTGTTCAACTCCCAAGCCCTTGGTCGGGAACCCAGGTGATGAATCCCAGCAGGGACTCGTCCTATGCCTCATATGTCACATGAGTCTAAGATGGGGAAAAAGACAGGGGAACTCCATGAAAGTTCAAACCCTGACAACTTTACCATCACAAAGTCCTAGGGACTCCTTCTTGATACGTATCACCTGCAAAGCTGGGCCTGATCATAGGGACAACTGCTGCCTTTCCTTTTACAAATGAATACATTCTTGACCCTCTAACTATGTTCTCCAACATTCTGCTGTCTCCAGTAAGAAAAGGTTAACCCTCTGTACTGAGAAATCCAAGCACAGCCCAAAAGTGTCCAAACACACCCATATTTCAGATAACCACTCCCATTCCAAGGGAGAGTCCAAGGTTGGGTCAAAGGTTTGGAGAATTTCCTAACAAAGATCTACTGCTCCCCCCAAAATACATTTTTCATAACTGATCTTAGAAGGTGCAATTACCTGTTACATCATCAGATAAAATTCGTTTCACAGAGGCCTCCATCCCATTTATTTTAGTAATTACTCCGGCAGCTGTGAAGAGAAGAACACCATTATAAACGTATCCTGTACATCCCTTCATGACTATATAGACCTCCGTGCTATACTGTACGTCCCTGTCATTCTGATCACCCGGAGGGATCACATTCTATGGTTTCTCAGTGAGTCCCGGTATGAATTATGTTTTTAATATGTTTGTTCACCTTTTGTAATTTGCACCCTCCGCTCTTCAATTCTGCCCCACCTCACCTCTCATGTCCTTTACGAACGTTTCCATGTTTGTCATTTTCTCCGTCATCCTGGAAACTGGAGGAGGAGAACATCCATAAGGTGAGGAGACCAGACCCCCATCACATAGTGTCACCCTTCAGAGGTACATCTTACCATGTTGGGACAGTTTCTCCACTCTGGAGTCCACTCCTAGACTCAGGTTCCTCAGCTTCACCTCCATGTTCTGTTCTGTCTGATCCACCCCCTGACCTGCCAGAGACAAAGAACCAGAATTTATCCCAACAGATGAGTGATCAGGAGGACCCTGAAACTGCCTCGACCCCGGATTCCCCAATTATCACCCATCTACCCAGATGTCCCTCCACTGGTAGATATAATCCACTGTATATGTCATATCATGGGAAGGTGTTAAATATTTGAATGTGCATTATGACATATATGGTAACTGTTAGGGCCCAATCGGAGGATGTCTTATCTGTAGATATATTATTAGTATTTATTATTAGTACATATTACATTACGATGGAACTGATCATAGCAGTGATGTCATGTCCACCTTCTCTGCTGTCCCCCGGAAGGCTTTGGTTCCAAGCTTGGGTCATTCCATAGGAACCTCTGATGTCACCACCTGTGGTGGGAAGTCTGTACACCTGATGGCCTTCACAGCGGAACATTGATGAGCCTTTTATCACTTTTATCTTGTGAGTTGCTTATTTGGTGCAATACATTTTATTTATTTACTGCTACACTGAGATGGAACTTTCTTCCTTTTTTTCTTCACAGTATAGAGTTTGTTTCTGCCTAAAGACAAGCAGCCTGAAGTGTGTCTGCCCCCTCCATGGCCTCTACGGCATTCAGAAATCTCTGGACTTGATTACTTCTGTCCTGAGACAGTTTTTTTCCTCTTTGCTCTCCTTACTATCATGTGACTGGCTCAAAATAGTCTACCACCGGTCCTGATTGGGGGGAGATCTTCCAGAAATTGTAGTGTGGACAGTGGGGGGGAGATCTTCAAGAAATTGTAGTGTGGACAGTGGGGGGAGATCTTCCAGAGAATGTAGTGTGGACAGGGGGGAGATCTTCCAGAGAATGTAGTGTGGACAGTGGGGGTAGATCTTCCGGAGAATGTAGTGTGGACAGTGGTGGGAGATCTTCCAGAGAATGTAGTGTGGACAGTGGGGGGAGATCTTCCAGAGAATGTAGTGTGGACAGTGGGGGGAGATCTTCCAGAGAATGTAGTGTGGACAGTGGGGGTAGATCTTCCGGAGAATGTAGTGTGGACAGTGGTGGGAGATCTTCCACAGAATGTAGTCTAGACAGGGGTGAGGAGATCTTCCAGAGAATGTAGTGTGGACAGTGGGGGGAGATCTTCCAGAGAATGTAGTGTGGACAGTGGGGGGAGATCTTCCAGAGAATGTAGTATGGACAGTGGTGGAAGATCTTCCAGAGAATGTAGTGTGGACAGTGGTGGGAGATCTTCCACAGAATGTAGTCTAGACAGGGGTGAGGAGATCTTCCAGAGAATGTAGTGTGGACAGTGGGGGGAGATCTTCCAGAGAATGTAGTGTGGACAGTGGGGGGAGATCTTCCAGAGAATGTAGTGTGGACTGTGGGGGAAGATCTTTCAGAGTATATAGTGTGGACAGTGGGGGGAGATCTCCAGAGAATGTAGGGTGGACAGTGAGGGGAGATATTCCAGAGAATAAAGGGTGAAAAATGGGGAGGAAATCTTCCAGAGAATGAAGTGTGCACAGTGGTGAGAGATCTTCCAGAAAATGTAGTCTAGACGGGTGAGAAGATCTTCCAGAGAATGTAGTGTGGACAGTGGGGGGAGATCTTCCAGAGAATGTAGCGTGGACAGTGGGGGGAGATCTTCCAGAGAATGAGGTGTGGACAGTGGGTGGGAGGTCTTCCAGAAAGTGTAGTGTGGACAGTGGGGGGAGGGATCTTCCAGAGAATGTAGTTTGGACAGTGGAGGGGAGATCTTTCCAAGAATGTAGTGTGGACAGTGGGGGGGAGATCTTCAAGAGAATGTAGTGTGGACAGTGGGGGTAGATCTTCCAGAGAATGTAGTCTGGACAGTGGGCGGAGGTCTTCCAGAGAATGTAGTGTGGACAGTGGGGGGAGATCTTCCAGAGAATGTAGTGTGGAAAGTGGGGGGAGATCTTCCAGACAATGTAGTGTGGACAGTGGGGAGATCTTCCAGAGAATGTAGTGTGGACAGTGGGGGGAGATCTTCCAGAGAATGTAGTGTGGACAGTGGGGGGAGATCTTCCAGAGAATGTAGTGTGGACAGTGGTGGGAGGTCTTCCAGAGAATGTAGTGTGCACAGTGTGGGGAGATCTCCAGAGAATGTAGTCTGGACAGTGGTGGGAGGTCTTCCAGAGAATGTAGTCTGGACAGTGGAGAGGTCTTTCAGAGAATGTAGTGTGGACAGTGGGGGGAGATCTTCCAGAGAATGTAGTGTGGACAGTGGGGGGAGATCTTTCAGAGAATGTAGTGTGGACAGTGGGGGGAGATCTTCCAGAGAATCTAGTGTGGACAGTGGTGGGAGGTCTTCCAGAGAATGTAGTGTGGACAGTGGGGGGAGGTCTTCCAGAGAATGCAGTGTGGACAGTGGGGGGAGGTCTTCCAGAAAATGTAGTGTGGACAGTGGGGGGAGGTCTTCCAGAGAATCTAGTGTGGACAGTGGTGGGAGATCTTCCAGAGAATGTAGTGTGGACAGTGGGGGGAGATCTTCCAGAGAATGTAGTGTGGACAGTGGGGGGAGATCTTCCAGAGAATGTAGTGTGAACAGTGGGGGGAGATCTTCCAGAGAATGTAGTGTGGACAGTGGGGGGAGGGATCTTCCAGAGAATGTAGTATGGACAGTGGTGGAAGATCTTCCAGAGAATGTAGTGTGGACAGTGGGGGGAGGTCTTCCACAGAATGTAGTCTAGACAGGGGTGAGGAGATCTTCCAGAGAATGTAGTGTGGACAGTGGGGGGAGATCTTCCAGAGAATGTAGTGTGGACAGTGGGGGGAGATCTTCCAGAGAATGTAGTGTGGACAGTGGGGGTAGATCTTCCGGAGAATGTAGTGTGGACAGTGTGGGGAGATCTCCAGAGAATGTAGTCTGGACAGTGGTGGGAGGTCTTCCAGAGAATGTAGTGTGGACAGTGGGGGGAGGTCTTCCACAGAATGTAGTCTAGACAGGGGTGAGGAGATCTTCCAGAGAATGTAGTGTGGACAGTGGGGGGAGGTCTTCCAGAGAATGTAGTGTGGACAGTGGGGGGAGGTCTTCCAGAAAATGTAGTGTGGACAGTGGGGGGAGGTCTTCCAGAGAATGTAGTGTGGACAGTGGGGGGAGGTCTTCCAGAGAATGTAGTGTGGACAGTGGGGGGTGGTCTTCCAGAGAATGTAGTGTGGACAGTGGGGGGAGGTCTTCCAGAGAATGTAGTGTGGACAGTGGGGGGAGGTCTTTCAGAGAATGTAGTGTGGATGGTGGGGGGAGGTCTTCTTGAGAATGTAGTGTGGACAGTGGGGGGAGGTCTTCCAGAGAATGTAGTGTGGACAGAGGGGGGTGGTCTTCCAGAGAATGTAGTGTGGACAGTGGGGGGAGATCTTCTTGAGAATGTAGTGTGGACAGTGGGGGGAGATCTTCCAGAGAATGTAGTGTGGATGGTGGGGGGAGGTCTTCCAGAGAATGTAGTGTGGACAGTGGGGGGAGGTCTTCCAGAGAATGTAGTGTGGACAGTGGGGGGAGATCTTCCAGAGAATGTAGTGTGGACAGTGGGGGGAGGTCTTCCAGAGAATGTAGTGTGGACAGTGGGGGGAGGTCTGTCAGAGAATGTAGTGTGGACAGTGGGGGGGAGATCTTCCAGAGTATATAGTGTGGACAGTGGGGGGAGATCTTCCAGAGAATGTAGGGTGGACAGTGGGGGGAGATCTTCCAGAGAATGTAGGGTGGACAGTGGGGGGAGATCTTCCAGAGAATGTAGTGTGGACAGTGGGGAAGTCTTCCAGAGAATGTAGTGTGGACAGTGGGGGGAGATATTCCAGAAAATGTAGTGTGGATGGTGGGGGGAGGTCTTCCAGAGAATGTAGTGTGGACAGTGGGGGGGAGATCTTCCAGAGTATATAGTGTGGACAGTGGGGGGAGATCTTCCAGAGAATGTAGGGTGGACAGTGAGGGGAGATCTTCCAGAGAATGTAGTGTGGACAGTGGGGGTAGATCTTCCGGAGAATGTAGTGTGGACAGTGGTGGGAGATCTTCCACAGAATGTAGTCTAGACAGGGGTGAGGAGATCTTCCAGAGAATGTAGTCTAGACAGGGGTGAGGAGATCTTCCAGAGAATGTAGTGTGGACAGTGGGGGGAGATCTTCCAGAGAATGTAGTGTGGACAGTGGGAGGAGATCTTCCAGAGAATGTAGTGTGGACTGTGGGGGAAGATCTTTCAGAGTATATAGTGTGGACAGTGGGGGGAGATCTCCAGAGAATGTAGGGTGGACAGTGAGCGGAGATATTCCAGAGAATAAAGGGTGAAAAATGGGGAGGAAATCTTCCAGAGAATGAAGTGTGCACAGTGGTGAGAGATCTTCCAGAAAATGTAGTCTAGACGGGTGAGAAGATCTTCCAGAGAATGTAGTGTGGACAGTGGGGGGAGATCTTCCAGAGAATGTAGCATGGACAGTGGGGGGAGATCTTCCAGAGAATGTAGCGTGGACAGTGGGGGGAGATCTTCCAGAGAATGAGGTGTGGACAGTGGGTGGGAGGTCTTCCAGAAAGTGTAGTGTGGACAGTGGGGGGAGGGATCTTCCAGAGAATGTAGTTTGGACAGTGGAGGGGAGATCTTTCCAAGAATGTAGTGGGGAGAGTGGGGGGGAGATCTTCCAGAGAATGTAGGGTGGACAGTGGGGGGAGATCTTCCAGAGAATGTAGTCTGGACAGTGGGAGAGGTCTTCCAGAGAATGTAGTGTGGACAGTGGGGGGAGATCTTCCAGAGAATGTAAAGTGGACAGTGGGGGGAGATCTTCCAGAGAATGTAGTCTAGACAGGGGTGAGAAGATCTTCCAGAGAATGTAGTGTGGACAGTGGGGGGAGATCTTCCAGAGAATGTAGCGTGGACAGTGGGGGGAGATCTTCCAGAGAATGAGGTGTGGACAGTGGGTGGGAGGTCTTCCAGAAAGTGTAGTGTGGACAGTGGGGGGAGGGATCTTCCAGAGAATGTAGTTTGGACAGTGGAGGGGAGATCTTTCCAAGAATGTAGTGTGGACAGTGGGGGGGAGATCTTCAAGAGAATGTAGTGTGGACAGTGGGGGTAGATCTTCCAGAGAATGTAGTCTGGACAGTGGGAGAGGTCTTCCAGAGAATGTAGTGTGGACAGTGGGGGGAGATCTTCCAGAGAATGTAGTGTGGAAAGTGGGGGGAGATCTTCCAGACAATGTAGTGTGGACAGTGGGGAGATCTTCCAGAGAATGTAGTGTGGACAGTGGGGGGAGATCTTCCAGAGAATGTAGTGTGGACAGTGGGGGGAGATCTTCCAGAGAATGTAGTGTGGACAGTGGTGGGAGGTCTTCCAGAGAATGTAGTGTGCACAGTGTGGGGAGATCTCCAGAGAATGTAGTCTGGACAGTGGTGGGAGGTCTTCCAGAGAATGTAGTCTGGACAGTGGGAGAGGTCTTTCAGAGAATGTAGTGTGGACAGTGGGGGGAGATCTTCCAGAGAATGTAGTGTGGACAGTGGGGGGAGATCTTCCAGAGAATGTAGTATGGACAGTGGTGGAAGATCTTCCAGAGAATGTAGTGTGGACAGTGGTGGGAGATCTTCCACAGAATGTAGTCTAGACAGGGGTGAGGAGATCTTCCAGAGAATGTAGTGTGGACAGTGGGGGGAGATCTTCCAGAGAATGTAGTGTGGACAGTGGGGGAAGATCTTCCAGAGAATGTAGTGTGGACTGTGGGGGAAGATCTTTCAGAGTATATAGTGTGGACAGTGGGGGGAGATCTCCAGAGAATGTAGGGTGGACAGTGAGGGGAGATATTCCAGAGAATAAAGGGTGAAAAATGGGGAGGAAATCTTCCAGAGAATGAAGTGTGCACAGTGGTGAGAGATCTTCCAGAAAATGTAGTCTAGACGGGTGAGAAGATCTTCCAGAGAATGTAGCATGGACAGTGGGGGGAGATCTTCCAGAGAATGTAGCGTGGACAGTGGGCGGAGATCTTCCAGAGAATGAGGTGTGGACAGTGGGTGGGAGGTCTTCCAGAAAGTGTAGTGTGGACAGTGGGGGGAGGGATCTTCCAGAGAATGTAGTGTGGACAGTGGTGGGAGATCTTCCAGAGAATGTAGTGTGGACAGTGGGGGGAGATCTTCCAGAGAATGTAGTCTGGACAGTGGGAGAGGTCTTCCAGAGAATGTAGTGTGGACAGTGGGGGGAGATCTTCCAGAGAATGTAAAGTGGACAGTGGGGGGAGATCTTCCAGAGAATGTAGTCTAGACAGGGGTGAGAAGATCTTCCAGAGAATGTAGTGTGGACAGTGGGGGGAGATCTTCCAGAGAATGTAGCGTGGACAGTGGGGGGAGATCTTCCAGAGAATGAGGTGTGGACAGTGGGTGGGAGGTCTTCCAGAAAGTGTAGTGTGGACAGTGGGGGGAGGGATCTTCCAGAGAATGTAGTTTGGACAGTGGAGGGGAGATCTTTCCAAGAATGTAGTGTGGACAGTGGGGGGGAGATCTTCAAGAGAATGTAGTGTGGACAGTGGGGGTAGATCTTCCAGAGAATGTAGTCTGGACAGTGGGCGGAGGTCTTCCAGAGAATGTAGTGTGGAAAGTGGGGGGAGATCTTCCAGACAATGTAGTGTGGACAGTGGGGAGATCTTCCAGAGAATGTAGTGTGGACAGTGGGGGGAGATCTTCCAGAGAATGTAGTGTGGACAGTGGGGGGAGATCTTCCAGAGAATGTAGTGTGGACAGTGGTGGGAGGTCTTCCAGAGAATGTAGTGTGCACAGTGGGGGGAGATCTTCCAGAGAATGTAGTGTGGACAGTGGGGGGAGGTCTTCCAGAAAATGTAGTGTGGACAGTGGGGGGAGGTCTTCCAGAGAATGTAGTGTGGACAGTGGGGGGTGGTCTTCCAGAGAATGTAGTGTGGACAGTGGGGGGAGGTCTTCCAGAGAATGTAGTCTGGACAGTGGTGGGAGGTCTTCCAGAGAATGTAGTCTGGACAGTGGGAGAGGTCTTTCAGAGAATGTAGGGTGGACAGTGGGGGGAGATCTTCCAGAGAATGTAGGGTGGACAGTGGGGGGAGATCTTCCAGAGAATGTAGGGTGGACAGTGGGGGGAGATCTTCCAGAGAATGTAGTGTGGACAGTGGGGGGAGGTCTTCCAGAGAATGTAGTGTGGACAGTGGGGGGAGATCTTCCAGAGAATGTAGTGTGGACAGTGGGGGGAGATCTTCCAGAGAATCTAGTGTGGACAGTGGTGGGAGGTCTTCCAGAGAATGTAGTGTGGACAGTGGGGGGAGGTCTTCCAGAGAATGCAGTGTGGACAGTGGGGGGAGGTCTTCCAGAAAATGTAGTGTGGACAGTGGGGGGAGGTCTTCCAGAGAATCTAGTGTGGACAGTGGTGGGAGATCTTCCAGAGAATGTAGTGTGGACAGTGGGGGGAGATCTTCCAGAGAATGTAGTGTGGACAGTGGGGGGAGATCTTCCAGAGAATGTAGTGTGAACAGTGGGGGGAGATCTTCCAGAGAATGTAGTGTGGACAGTGGGGGGAGGGATCTTCCAGAGAATGTAGTATGGACAGTGGTGGAAGATCTTCCAGAGAATGTAGTGTGGACAGTGGGGGGAGGTCTTCCACAGAATGTAGTCTAGACAGGGGTGAGGAGATCTTCCAGAGAATGTAGTGTGGACAGTGGGGGGAGATCTTCCAGAGAATGTAGTGTGGACAGTGGGGGGAGATCTTCCAGAGAATGTAGTGTGGACAGTGGGGGTAGATCTTCCGGAGAATGTAGTGTGGACAGTGTGGGGAGATCTCCAGAGAATGTAGTCTGGACAGTGGTGGGAGGTCTTCCAGAGAATGTAGTGTGGACAGTGGGGGGAGGTCTTCCACAGAATGTAGTCTAGACAGGGGTGAGGAGATCTTCCAGAGAATGTAGTGTGGACAGTGGGGGGAGGTCTTCCATAGAATGTAGTGTGGACAATGGGGGGAGGTCTTCCAGAGAATGTAGTGTGGACAATGGGGGGAGGTCTTCCAGAGAATGTAGTGTGGACAGTGTGGGGAGATCTCCAGAGAATGTAGTCTGGACATTGGTGGGAGATCTTCCAGAGAATGTAGTGTGGACAGTGGGGGGAGGTCTTCCAGAGAATGTAGTGTGCACAGTGGGGGGAGATCTTCCAGAGAATGTAGTGTGGACAGTGGGGGGAGGTCTTCCAGAAAATGTAGTGTGGACAGTGGGGGGAGGTCTTCCAGAGAATGTAGTGTGGACAGTGGGGGGTGGTCTTCCAGAGAATGTAGTGTGGACAGTGGGGGGAGGTCTTCCAGAGAATGTAGTGTGGACAGTGGGGGGAGGTCTTTCAGAGAATGTAGTGTGGATGGTGGGGGGAGGTCTTCTTGAGAATGTAGTGTGGACAGTGGGGGGAGGTCTTCCAGAGAATGTAGTGTGGACAGTGGGGGGTGGTCTTCCAGAGAATGTAGTGTGGACAGTGGGGGGAGATCTTCTTGAGAATGTAGTGTGGACAGTGGGGGGAGATCTTCCAGAGAATGTAGTGTGGATGGTGGGGGGAGGTCTTCCAGAGAATGTAGTGTGGACAGTGGGGGGAGGTCTTCCAGAGAATGTAGTGTGGACAGTGGGGGGAGATCTTCCAGAGAATGTAGTGTGGACAGTGGGGGGAGGTCTTCCAGAGAATGTAGTGTGGACAGTGGGGGGAGGTCTGTCAGAGAATGTAGTGTGGACAGTGGGGGGGAGATCTTCCAGAGTATATAGTGTGGACAGTGGGGGGAGATCTTCCAGAGAATGTAGGGTGGACAGTGGGGGGAGATCTTCCAGAGAATGTAGGGTGGACAGTGGGGGGAGATCTTCCAGAGAATGTAGTGTGGACAGTGGGGAAGTCTTCCAGAGAATGTAGTGTGGACAGTGGGGGGAGATATTCCAGAAAATGTAGTGTGGATGGTGGGGGGAGGTCTTCCAGAGAATGTAGTGTGGACAGTGGGGGGGAGATCTTCCAGAGTATATAGTGTGGACAGTGGGGGGAGATCTTCCAGAGAATGTAGGGTGGACAGTGAGGGGAGATCTTCCAGAGAATGTAGTGTGGACAGTGGGGGTAGATCTTCCGGAGAATGTAGTGTGGACAGTGGTGGGAGATCTTCCACAGAATGTAGTCTAGACAGGGGTGAGGAGATCTTCCAGAGAATGTAGTGTGGACAGTGGGGGGAGATCTTCCAGAGAATGTAGTGTGGACAGTGGGAGGAGATCTTCCAGAGAATGTAGTGTGGACAGTGGGGGGAGATCTTCCAGAGTATATAGTGTGGACAGTGGGGGGAGATCTTCCAGAGAATGTAGGGTGGACAGTGAGGGGAGATATTCCAGAGAATGTAGTGTGGATGGTGGGGGGGAGGTCTTCCAGAGAATGTAGTGTAGACAGTGGGGGGAGATCTTCCAGAGAATGTAGTGTGGATGGTGGTGGGAGGTCTTCCAGAGAATGTAGTGTAGACAGTGGGGGGAGATCTTCCAGAGAATGTAGTGTGGACAGTGGGGGGAGGTCTTCCAGAGAATGTAGTGTGAACAGTGGGGGGAGATCTTCCAGAGAATGTAGTGTAGACAATGGGGGGGGATCTTCCAGAGAATGTAGTGTGGACAGTGGGGGGAGATCTTCCAGAGACTGTATTGTGGACAGTGGGGGGAGGTCTTCCAGAGAATCTAGTGTGGACAGTGGGGGGAGATCTTCCAGAGACTGTATTGTGGACAGTGGGGGGAGGTCTTCCAGAGAATCTAGTGTGGACAGTGGGGGGAGGTCTTCCAGAGAATGCAGTGTGGACAGTGGGGGGAGGTCTTCCAGAGAATGTAGTGTGGACAGTGGGGGGAGGTCTTCCAGAGAATGTAGTGTGGACAGTGGGGGGAGATCTTCCAGAGAATATAGTGTGGACAGTGGGGGGAGATCTTCCAGAGAATGTAGTGTGGACAGTGGGGGGAGATTTCCCAGAGAATTTAGTGTGGACAGTGGGGGGAGGTCTTCCAGAGAATGTAGTGTGGACGGTGGTGGGAGGTCTTCCAGAGAATGTAGTGTGGATGGTGGGGGGAGGTCTTCCAGAGAATGTAGTGTGGACAGTGGGCGGAGGTCTTCCAGAGAATGTAGTGTGGACAGTGTGGGGAGATCTTCCAGAGAATGTAGTGTGGACGGTGGGGGGAGATCTTCCAGAGAATGTAGTGTGGACAGTGGGGGGAGGTCTTCCAGAGAATGTAGTGTGGACAGTGGGGGGAGATCTTCCAGAGAATGTAGTGTGGACAGTGGTGGGAGGTCTTCCAGAGAATGTAGTGTGGACGGTGGGGGGAGGTCTTCCAGAGAATGTAGTGTGGACGGTGGGGGGAGGTCTTCCAGAGAATGTAGTGTGGACATTAGTGTAGTGCTGAGTCACAGTACTTATAATAAATGGATGAAATATGAGGTTTATGTGCTGAGGGACAGCGAAAGTGAACTTACGTGTGATGGTGACAATGAGGATGATAATGATGAAGAGGAGGAGAGTACAAATTGCCGACAGAAAGCAAATCAGGCCGGAGGATGGTTGGGGGATCCATTTGTTCATAATGACTCCTGAAAGAGAGAGTTGCATTGAATTCCTTTCGCTGGGTTATGTTTGTAACATACATTATGATAACATAAGTATCTAAAACAGAGGTCTCCAAACTGCAGGCCTGGGGCTGGATCTGGCCCTTGAGGCATTATTCCAGCCACTGACACCAGCAATGGGGCATAATTCCTCCCACTGGCACCAAATATTTCTCCTACTAATACCAAATATTGGGCATAATTTACCCCCCACTGGCACTGCCGGCCACCCTAGAGTCTGAAGGACAGTAAAACTGGCCCTTTCTTTAGAAAGTTTGGAGACCCCTGATTTATAAGATGGGATCTTTAGGCCATTTCAATAATTGAGTTCCCCTCTAAGTGTCTCTACACATGATATACGTCTGGATGAATGATGGGGATATGGGCACCACTAGGAGTGTTCTTCCAAAGCTGCACTTTATTGAATACAAAAGGAATTTTTCCTGAGAACATTGAGAGCACAGCACACCTTCTTCCTAAAAACAGGACAACTCTGTCCAATTCTAGACACACACCCTACAACCCTCTATCAACCCGAACTACCTACAAGGGAAGCTGCAAAGCTGTGTGTCGCCAATGGTACTAGTCAGCGGAGGAGTGTCAGAACCAAATGCCCATGTGACCAGTACACCATGCAACATTAAGCATTGAAGTAGAGGCCTTCACACACGAAGGTTCCGAAACCCCCTCCAATCTTTTCTCATTTTCTAAGATGAGAGGGAATATGTTTCATCCGTAAGATACAAAATATTAATAGCAGAGATATGACGCTGTTCCCTTCTTATAGTACGCACTATGACACGCATGTGTATGTAAAACGATATGTCCCGGCCTTATAGAACACCCCAAAAGTGGACTAAAAGGGTCTGTACACCATGCTAATGGCAGCCATGTTGTGTTTCCATTTGCTGAGTTTGGGATGATCCGTGGTAGGGATGAGCTGAACGTACAATACTTGGACTTGGTTTGAGGCGAGTTCACCAAACATAATAGAAGTTCGGGTTCTGAATCCAAACCCCATTAAAGACAATAAGACCAGAATGTTAAAAACCAGAAACTACCATTTTCTAGGCTAAGGATCAAGGGATTGTCAAAAAAATGGCATGGGGGGGGGGGATGTCTGGGAACAGCACTGGAGGACATACTAGAGGAGAAAAAAAAATTAAGAAATATTAAAAATGCTAAATTCCTTCAAATACGCCATTTGTCTGTAGGGGGATCTTGTACCTCGGTAAGTTGAATAGTTTCTCATGCTGGGTGTTGAGTCTTCTTGAATAAGCTGCACATCCTTATACCGCACTGACATGTCCTGTAGAAGACTCTGTAATGGGAAGACAGACAGGTCCACAGATCACAGGACACATAGACACCCCCTTTCCCTTTCCTTTCCCCTTCATCAGGGCTCAACACAGGAGAAAACATGGGTGGACTCCCAAGAAAACAGAGATCTCACAGATGGAGATTAGAACCTAATGAACTCTTCTCATGGAGGAACAACTTGACCGCAGAGTCCATCCAAGTCTTATCCTGTGGTGAGCTCTGGTGAAAGGGGGAGGAGTGTTGCCCCCCAAATGAGTTGCTGTGGTTATGTCACCTTTTTTTTATACCAACAATTTAAATAAATTTGGACTTTTTCATCTGCTTTTGGTCTGGCACACCTTTCTGGACTCCTTAGGTTGGACCTACTTTTGGATGCCCATTAAAGGGGAAGTTAGTAATAGATTGTAAGCTCCAAGGAGCAGGGCCCTCGAACCCCTCGTGTATTGAATCGTATTGTTACTGTACTGTCTCGTGTATTGTCTCCCATTATAATGTACAGCGCTGAGCAAACTATTGGCGCTATATAAATACTGTATTATAATAATAGTAGACAGTCGGCATCACGGGGAGTTCCGATGTTCCAAACGTCGTACACTTTATTGATACATAAGGCTCTGCAGGAGAAGATACTTGTGAATTTTTTACACTGGACGTCTCCAGGACGTGGACTACCTCTTACCAATATCCCATTGAAAGTGAGCTGGAAGAAGCTGGAGTTGGGTTCTGGAGCCCCGCAGTCTGATTGGGATATAGGGATTGAGGGATTCACTTGGATATTACACCATGGAGGGAAGTCTTGTAGTGCCGGAGCCGCCTCTCCAGAACTATTCAGTCTTTTTGAAGTTTTCCTTCACCTGACTACACGACAGTCTAAAGGCTCCCGGCACCTCTCAGAGCCTAGTTCTGGACCCCACCCCTCCTATTGCTCTCTTCATTGTCTTCCCCTCTTCCACCTTGTCTTTTTCTCTTCCTCTTCTCTGCTCCTTCATCCTCCATTCATTCCCCCACCCTTTTAAATTCCCCCCTCTTACTCCTTACTTCTCACCCCTCCTCTCCCCTTCTGTTCCCATCCTGTCTCTCTCTCTCTCACCCCCCCCCCCATTGCCCTTTCTCCCCTTCCCCACCCTTTCTTTCTCACTCCCTATTTTCTCCTTCACTTTATTCCCATCCCTCTCTCCCACTCTTGTTCCCCCCTCACCCCTCCTCCTCTCTCTCACCTTCCTTCTCCCCCCTGCCCCCGGTCACTTCCCTCCTCCTTCCTTCTCCTCATCCCCATTCACTCTCTGCCCTTTTTTCTCCCTCTCTCTTTCCCTCATTCTATGCCCCTCTCTTGTCCTCTTTTTCACACCTTCTTTCTCCCCTTCTTACCCCACCTCCCCCTTCCCCCTTTCCAACCATCCTCTACTCCTCCTCTGCCCCCCCTCCCCTTCTCTCTATCCTCCTGTTCCCCCCCCCCCCCGTGCTCCCTTCTTCTCTCCCACCTTCCTTACCTACTCCTCACTCTTCTTTCTCTCCCTCCTCTCCTCCCTTTCCAACCCCCTCTCTTCCTTTTTTCTCTCCCCCTCACTCCCCTTTTTTCATATCCTCATCTCCCTTCACTCCCTCCTTCTCTCTCCCCCTTTTTCTCATATCTCCCTTCTCTTATCTCCCATTCTCTCTTCTTTCACTCTTTCTTCATCTCTATCCCCCTCCCATTTTTCTCATGCCCCCCTCCCCCTTTTTCTCATCCCCTACTTTCCCCCTTTTTCTAATCTCTCCTCCTCTCTTCTTTCCCCCCTCTTTTCTTTATCCCCCCCCCCCCAACCTCATCTCTCTCCTTTTCTCTTCCACTTTCTCCAAATTTTTCTAACTTATTTATTTCTCTGCTCTCCTTCCCCCACCTTTCCCACTCCAATTTACCTCCTTATCTCCCTCTCTCTTCTTATTTCTCCCACTCTCCTTCCCTTTTCTTCCATTCTCATACTCCCCTCCCCCTTTCTTCTCTCTCTCTCCCCCCTCCCTCACTCATACATCCTCCTCCTTCTCTATCCCCCCTCTTTCCTTCATACCCCCTCCTTATTCTCACCCCCCCTCTCCCTCATACCCCTCCTCCTTCTTTCTCCCCCCTCTCTCCCTCATACACACCCTCCTCCTTCTCTATCCCCCTCTCTCCTTCATACCCCCTCCTTATTCTCACCCCCCCTCCCGCATACCCCCTCCTCCTTCTCCCTCCCTCTTCTCTCCCTCATACCCCCTCCTCCTCTCTCTCCCTCATACCCCCTCCTCCTTCTCTCTCCCTCTTCTCTCCCTCATACCCCCTCCTCCTTCTCTCTCCCTCTTCTCTCCCTCATACCCCCTCCTCCTTCTCTCTCCTCATACCCCCTCCTCCTTCTCTCTCCCTCTTCTCTCCCTCATACCCCCTCCTCCTTCTCTCTCCCTCTTCTCTCCCTCATACCCCCTCCTCCTTCTCTCTCCCTCCTCTCTCCCTCATACTCCTCCTTCTCCTTTCCCCCCTCTCTCCATCATAAACCCCCCTCCTTCTCTCTCCCCCTTCTCTCTCACCCCCTCTCTCCCTCATATCCCCTCCTCCTTCTCTCTCCCCCCTCTCTCCCTCATACACACTTCTCCTCCCCCCCATACACCCTCCTCCTTCTCTCTCTCTTTTCTCTCCCTCATACCCCCTCCTCCTTCTCTCTCCCCCTCTCTCCCTCATACCCCCTCCTCCTTCTCCCTCCCCCTCTCTCCCTCATACCCCCTCCTCCTTCTCACTCCCCCTCTATCCCTCATACCCCCTCCTCCTTCTCTCTCCCCCCTCTCTCCCTCATACCCCCTCCTCCTTCTCTCTCCCCCCTCTCTCCCTCATACCCCTCCTCCTTCTCTCTCCCCCCTCTCTCCCTCATACCCTCTTCTCCTTCTGTTTCTCCCTTCTCTCCCTCATACCCCCTCCTCCTTCTCTCCCCCCTCTCTCCCTCATACCCCCTCCTCCTTCTCCCTCCCCCCTCTCTCCCTCATACCCCCTCCTCCTTCTCTCTCCCCCCTCTCTCCCTCATACCCCCTCCTCCTTCTCTCTCCCCCTCTCTCCCTCATACCCCCTCCTCTTTCATTCTCTCTTTTCTCTCCCTCATACCCCCTCTTCCTTCTCCCCCCCCCCCTCTCTACCTCATGTCCCCTCCTCCATCTCTCTCCATTCTCTCCCTCACACCCCCTCCTCCTTCTCTTTCTCCCCTCTCTCCCTCATACCCCCTCCTCCTTCTCTCTCCCTCCTCTCTCCCTCAAACCCCTACTCCTTCTCTCTCTCCCCTCTCTCCCTCATACCCCCTCCTCCTTCTCTCTCCCCCTCTCCCTCATACCCCCTCCTCATTCTCTCTCTCCCTTCTCTCCCTCATACCCCCTCCTCCACCTCTCTCTCCCTCATACCCCCTCCTCCTTCTCTCTCCCCCTCTCCCTCATACCCCCTCCTCCTTCTCTCTCCCCCTCTACCTCATACCCCTCCTCCTTCTCTCTCTCCCTTCTCTCCCTCATACCCCCTCCTCCTTCTCTCTCTCCCCTCTCTCCGTCATACCCCGTTCTCCTTCTCTCTCTCCCTTCTCTCCCTCGTACCACCTCTTCCTCTCTCCCCTCCTTCTTTTCTCTGCCCTCTCTCTTTCCCCTCATACCCCTCCTACACTCCCCCCCCCCTCTCTCCCTCATACCCCCTCCTGCTCTCTCCCCCTCTTCCATCTCTCTCTCCTTTCTCTCCCCCAGATCCCCTCCTACTTCTTTCTCTCTCTCCCCCCTCTCTCCCTCATACCCCCTCCTCCTTCTCTCTCCCCCTCTCTCCCTCATACCCCCTCCTCCCATTCCCCCCCCTCTCCCTCATACCCCCTCCTCCTATTTCCCCCCCCCCCTCCCTCATACCCCCTTCTCCTTCTCTCTCTCTCTTCTCTCCCTCATATCCCCTCTTTCTTCTCTCTTCCCCCTTTTTCCCTCTCATACCCCCTCCTCCTTCTCTTCCCCCCCTTCCCCATGCCCCCTCCTTCTTCTCTCTCCCCCTCTCTCCCTCATTCTCCCTCCTTCTTCTCTCTCCCCCCTCTCTCCCTCATACCCCCTCCTCCTACTCCCCACCTCCCTCCTACCCCCTCCTCCTTCTCTCTCTCTCTCTCCCTCATATCCCCTCTTTCTTCTCTCTTCCCCCTATCTCCCTCTCATACCCCCTCCTCCTTCTCTTCCCCACCTCCCTCATGCCCCCTCCTTCTCCCCCCCCCCCTCTGCCTCATACCCCCTCCTCCTTCTCTCTCCCCTTCTCTCCCTCATTCTCCCTCCTTCTTCTCTCTCTCCCCCTCTCTCCCTCATACCCCCTCCTTCTTCTCTCTCCCCCCTCTCTGCCTCATACCCCCTCCTCCTCTCTCCCCCCTCTCTCCCTTATACCCCCTCCTCCTCTCTCTCCCCTCTCTCCCTTATACCCCCTCCTCCTTCTCTCTCTCCCCTCATTTGTATCATCTCTCTCCCTATCTTTGCCATCCTTCTCTCACCCTTCTCACTACATTTTACCTTCCATCTTCCCTCTTTCCACACCCCCTCATCTCTCTCCCCCTATTCTTCACCCCCCCACACCTTTCTTTCTTTCCACCTCCCTCCAACCCCTCCTTTCTCTCATGCCCCATCTTGCACCCCCTTCTTTCTGCACCCCCTCCCCACTTCTCTCTCCTTCTTCTTCACCCCTCTCTCTCTCTTCCCCCTTTTCCCTCTCACCTTCTATCTCACTCCCTTTTTTTCTCTTTTTCTCCCACCCCGTCTCCATCCTGTCTTCCATCCTCCCCCCTTCTTCCTCTGTCTCCATGTCCCTACTGTCTGCCCCCCCTCCCTTCTTCACTCTCTCTCTTTCTCACCCCCCCTTTCTCTCTATCATTCTCTCTACCCCCTTCTTTCCTCCTACCTCTGGCACCCCCTTCTCAACCATGGCCCCCCTATTCCACCCCCCATGACCCCCCTCCATCATACCTTGTATTCCCGGTGTTGTCCTCTTGGTGTCTCGCAGTGGTATGAAGCTCCTTCTGGTTGGGATGATATAAATGTTGTGTCATTGTGATCCTCTTATCTATATCAGATTCTTCTTCCATAGTGACCCGTCACCCCCCCCCCCCCTGACCTCACTACGTCTCAGCCAGCAAAATATTTCCTTACCCCGGTGGAAACCTGAC